>NC_133005.1:12500-314166 GCF_048564905.1 Vicugna pacos
AGACAGTCAGCAAACTAGCAACATAAAGAAACTTACTCAACATGATAAAGGACATTTAGGAAAAGCTCACAGTGAACATCAAACTCCATGATAAAAGGCTGAAAGTTTTTTCCTTAATCAGGAACAAAACAAGGATGTCTGCTTTCACTGCTGCTATTCAATATTTACTAGTAGTAGGTAAGAAGAAAAAGGAGGCATTCAAACTGGGAAGGAAAAAGTAAAACTCTGTTCACAGATGACGTGATTCCCATGGGTAGAAAATGCTGAAGAATCCACAAAATAACTTAGTATCAGAGCTAATAAAGTTAGCAAAGTTATAGAGTACAAAATCAACACTCAAATATCAGTTGAGTTTCTACACGAAAGCAAGGCACTTCCTGAAAAGAATATTATGGGGAAGGGTCTAGGTGTAATAGCACATGTAAGAATAAAATACCTAGGAATAAATTTAACAAGGGAGGTCAAAGACATGCACACTGAAAACTACAATATTGCTGAAAGAAATTAAGGAAGACCTACAAAATGGAAAGACATCCTGTGTTTATGGATTGAAAGACTTAATATCGTTAAGATGTCAATACTACTCAAAGTCATCTATAGATTCATCACAATTTCTATCGAAATTCTCACAGCCTTTTTTGCAGAAGTGGAAAAAATAATCCTCAAATGCATGTGGAATTACAAAGGACATTGAAAAGCCAAAACATACTGAATACAAAGAAAGTTGAAAGACCCGCACATTTCACAAGCTACAGTTGTCAAAACAGCGTAGTACTGGCAGGAGAACAGACATGTAGATTAATGGTACAGAACTGAAAACCGAAATGAACCCACACACCTAGGGCCAGCTGGGCTTTGGCAAGGTTAGGAAGAATTCAACAAGTGGCACTGGGACAACTGTATACTCAGATGCACATGAATGAAGCTGGAGCCTTATCTCACACCATATGCCAAAATTTATCAAAACGGATCAACAATCTACATACAGGAGCTAAAACTGGTAACGTTCTTAGAAAAAAACATAGGCATAAAGCTTCACGACCATGAACTTAGGAAGGGATTCTTGGATTCGACACCAAAAGCATGAGTAACAGAAGAAAAATTAGATAGGTTGAATTTCATCAAAAGTAAAAAAAAAAAAAATTGTGCACCAAAGACATTATCAAGAAAATGAAAAATTAACTTACAGAGTTGGAGAAGATAATTCCAAGTCATATATCTGATAAGGGTCTAGTAGCCAGAATATATAAAGAACTTCAACTCAACAACAAAAAGGAAAACAACATAAGTTTTAAACGGATAAAGGACTTGAATAGACATTTCTCCAAAAAATATATACATCTCTTTCATAACATGAAAATACGCCCAACATCTTTAGTGTTTAGGGAAATGTAAATCAAAACCACTTCACACCCACTAGAATGGCTTTCTAATTTTTAAAAAGGAAAATAACAGATGTGGTGGGGCTGCAGAGAAATGAGAACTCTCGAACACTGCTGGTGGTCAGGTAAAATGGTTCAGTTGTTGTGGAAAATATTTCAGTGGTTCTAAAAAAGTTGAATAGAGTTACTATATGAGCCAGCAATTCTACTCATCAGTATGTACACAAAAGAACTGAAAACAGGGACTCAGACAAGTGCAAGTACAAGCACGTTCACCAAAAGAAGCAGCAACCCAACACCCATCACCTGGATAAGCCAACTGTTTACATACAAACAGCAGAGTGAAATCCAGCTACAAAAAGGCGTCAAATGCTGATGACGCTACAACATGGGTGAACCTTGTCCAGTGATATTAAATATCCAGACTAGATAAACCTGCAAGATGGAGAACAGACAGAGACAGAGGATGAGGGGAGAGACGGGGCTCAGACTTCAGTGGGCTAATGAAAATGTTTAATAACCAGATAGAGGGGGGTGGTTCTGCTTTATGAATGCAACAAATGTCACTGAACTGTTCACTTTAAAATGTTCAAGTGGGGAAAGGTAGTCTCTTCAATATACATGTTTGAGATTTGCAAATATTAAATACTCCATATTAAGATAGATTAAAAAAACAAGCTGCTTCTTTACAGCACAGGGAACTGTATTTGATGTCTTGTAATAATATTTAATGAAAAAGAATATGAAAATAAATATATGTATGTACATGTTCATTTCTGGGGGAAAAAAAGGAAGAAATACTGGTGCTGGGAAAATGGGACAGCCTCATACAAAAGAGTGAAACCGGGCCACTCTTCCACACCAAATACAGAAATAAATTCACAGTGGATTAAAGACTTACATGTAGGACCCGAGACCGTAACACTCCTGGAAGAGAAACCCAGGCAGCACACCCTTTGTTCAGTCTTGGTGACATTTACTTTGGGTCTGTCCCTCAGGCAAGGGAAACAAAAGCAAAAAGAAGCAAATGAGACTTCACCAAAAGAGCCACGACACGGCAGGCAGGGCCATCTGCTGGACGGAGAGCACATGGGCTGACCGTGTCTTGTTGCTGATCTTTGCTGATCTTGGGCTGCTACGCACTGAACGTTTCTGGCAGCTCTGCATCAGGCTAGTCTGCATATGCCACTTTTCTGACAGAATTTGCTCATTTTATGTCTTTGTCTCACACTTTCTTAATTCTCACAGAATTTCAACTCCACTAACAGAGAGTATGGCTCACTGCAGGCTCAGGTGCTGGTTAGCATTTTTTAGCAATAAAATATTTTAAGTTAAGGTGTGCACATTGTTTTTTTAAGATGTAATGTTATTTCACACTTAGCAGACCATAGTACAGTGTAAATGCAACTTCTATATGCATTGGGAAGCCAGAAAAGTGTGTGACTTGCTTTATGATGATATTCATTTATTGCATTGGTCTGGAACCAAACCTGCAACAGCTCAGAGTTATGCCTGTATTTGCAAATGATATATCCAATAAGGGGCTAATATCCAAAATACTTTTAAAAACTCACACAACTTGATACGAAAAGAACAAACAATCTGATTAGAAAATAGGCAGAGTAAGTGAGCAGGCATTTTCCCAAAGACATGCATAAGGCTGACCAGCACATGAAAAAATGCTCAATGCCACTGAACATCAGGAAAATAAAATTCAAAACCACTGTAAGATCCCACTTCACACCTGTCAGAACAGCTGTCATCAACAAGACAAGAAACCGTTAAGTGTTGGCGAGGGTGTGGGGGAAAGGGGGCCCTCACGCACTGCTGGAGGGACTGTAAATCGGAGCAGATGCTGTGGAGAACAGCATCTGATGGGCACTTCTGTGTTTCCCTTTCTAGTAGGTCCCCAAAGGGAAAAGACCATCCAGTAGGGAAGCTACACACAGAAGGCGCTATTCCATGTGGTTTTTAAAGCATTTAGATAAAAAGGAGGGAGATTCGGGGCCAAACGGTTGGTCTTGCAATGAGGAAAATGCAAACTGTGTTGGAGGACACTGTCCACTCGCTCAGTTTGGCCAGATCACTAACGGTATAGCACATGGACAGAAAGCAGACACCATGGCTCCGAAGCTGGGCTGATGCTGGACCACAGAGGAAGGAGGGACAGCTGAGGGTGACCCACGCTGCCTCGCTCACTCTCTGGTGCCAAGGTGGGGGGAGGGGTGGCAGGGTGGCCCCAGGACATGGGGGGAAGCACAGGGGTGGTGGGGCTCCCACCTCTTGGATGTACGGGAGGCAGTGAGGAGACCTGGAGAACTCACTGTCACGTCACCCCGCCCCCCTCCATGTGTCTCTTCCCGTTTCTGAGATGTCCGGGGCTTTCTGCTGCAGGAAGAAAGAGCCAGGAGGCACAGGGCTGCTCTGTCCTGGATTTTTAATTAAAAGGATGGAAGATTTGGACATGTTGGGGAAAGTCGGATTCTGTAGTTTTCACATGAACCTGGGACAAGAGAAAGCTTCTCCTCGTTGACTTGCCACCCTGGTCCCCACGGCCACGTGTGCCCAGGTCAGGCAGTCTCCTGCCAGGTGCGTGAGACCTCCATGGCTGGAGAATTTTCGGAAAGCTGGTTTCTGCTTCTCTCCATATTCTTTCTTGATCCTGTTTTATGTCCTCCTGCTGAACAAAGGCTCAGCCTGTCACCTGTGCAGATGTCACAAGTGGTCAAAGTCCCTCCTCAGTTCTGAACTTATTAGGGGAAGTGATGTCTCATCAGCATATATGATGTAAAACCAAATTAGCTCTTGTTACTTATGTGGGTGTGCCAAGACGAAACCAAGTCTAACCTTATATTAACAGACGGATCAATCGTGCCTGTCCCACACAGCCTCATTGATGCTGGACATGAAAACAAGGCTTTCCTGTACCCACTGCAGCTGGATGTGGTCCTGGCAACCAAGGAAAGCGGCTCTGGGGCTGCAGTGACTGCTGTCTGGACACAGCTCTGAGTAGACACCTAGCCCCTAGGGAGGAATGCTTGCTTATTCCCCGGCCCCGGCCAGCTTTGTGCTAGTTGGATGTGCAGTTAGTCAACACCGAGGCTGAAATAAAACTCAGTTTAACAAATGGCACCTTCAGCTGGCACTGTGGTTTATTTTGCTAGATTCCTATAATAAATGTTTCATGTCTCCATGTTTTTTCCCCAGAACCTTTGAGCCACAAGTGGTTAAAGTCACCCAGTCTAGTTTCTCACCTTGGTCTTCACAGCTGCCAACATTTTTCCATCAAAGAAACTGCCATACTAGTTTCAGGGCTTTATTATGGGATGAAATGGAGAACAGGAGACCCGAGGGAGCATCTCCAGAGCAGGCTGCAAAGGGAGGGAGGGAGAGAGAGAGAGTGTGTGCATGTGTGACCTTGAGGACAGGTCAACAGCGCTCACCAACCTGAGTAACAGAGAGAAAGGAGACTGAGAAAGAAATGAACAGAGTGTCAGGGACCTGTGAGGCCACCCACAAAAGCCAACACTCATTCCGCTGGAGTCACAGAAGGAGAGGAGAAAGGGTGGGGCTCAAGAGATATGTAAAGAAATAATGGCTGAAAATGTCCCAGATTAAGCAACATGAACCCCCAGAGTGAAAAAGCTAAAAGAGCCCCAAGTAAGAAAAAGAAAAATCAGGCAAAGAAAACATCGTAATTAAACTTCTGAAAACTACAAAGTCTTGAAAGCAGAAACTGCCCACAGCCCACAGTGCCCCCCGTGCAGGTGCCAGGGGCCATCTCATCAGAAGCCACGGTGGCCGGAAGAAGTGGCACCATGTTTTTCTACAACTGAAATTTCTAAAAACCCATGAATCATGAATTCTACACCCAGTGAAAATATTCCTTGGGATGGAAGAGGAAATAAAACCTGTCTGTCGAAGGAGAATGACCGGAATGGGCCACCAGCAAACCGACCCTCCAAGAACAGGAAAAGGACGTTCTCTAGCTGAAAGGAAAGGCTCACGAGGGAAAGTGCGGCCTTCAGAGAGGGAAAGAGACACTCAGAATGAGCAAAAATAGGGGCGAACAGAATGTTCTTCCCATGAGCTTATTAAATCATACTTAATGGTTGAAGTAAAAATGTTAACATCACCTGATGCGGTGCTCAATGTATGTTGAGAAAACACTTACAAAGATTCCATCTAGAAAGTGGGAAGGGTAAAGGGGCCTGAGTAACAGTGCGGGTAAGACCTCGCCACCTGCAAACGGTAGTAAGTTACAATGTATGTTGCAACTGCTAAGAAAACGGTACAAAGTGGTGTATCAATAAGTCAACATGGAATCCAAACATTTTCAGGTAATTCACAGGAAGGCAAGAAAAGAGAAACAGAAGAAAAAGAAACAGAGTAAGCATGAATATTAACAGCTTATTTCTAACAGCTCAAACCTGGAAGCAACCCAGTGCTTCAGTGGGCTGAACGGGGTAACAAACAGAGGGACATCCAGACTGGAGAACACGACTCGGTCATAAAACAGCGCAGTGTGAACATGCAAGAGCTTGGACTGGTCTCGAGGGAGTTACACTGACTGAAAAAAGCCAACCACACCGTAGGATTCTATTTATATGGGTCTTGAAATGGTAACATCGCAGAAATAGAGAACAGCCGGTGGCGGCCAGGGGTTAGGGACAGGAGGGTTGGGCACCCAGCACGAGGGGGTAGGGGGCTGGGTATGAGATACGGTGGGAAGGAAAAAGGGGAACAGAAGACAGTGGGGGGAGACTGTGGTTATAAAAGGGCAGGAAGAGGGTTCTTTGTGCAATGGGACGGTTCTGTGTCTTGACTGTGGTTGTGGGTACACTAACCTACACGTGCAACACAACTGCGCAGAACTAAATGCTCACACACAAACGAGAGCATGGGAAACTGATGAAATCTGAGCAACAGACTCCATTTCTATCGACTTCCTGGTTCTGATACTGCACTATATGCAAGCGCCTACCATTTAGGAGACTGGGGAAAGGCCTCATAGGTCTCCCTATGTTATTTTTGAATTATCTCTTGTAATGGACACATAACTTACATAGAACATGAGTGCCAGGTCCACAATATGATGATTCACTATAAGTTTATGTTGTGAAATGATCATCATGTTGTCTAGTTAGCATCCACCACCACACAGTTACAATTTTATTTTCCTGCAATATTTTAATATTTACTCTCTCAGAAACTTTCAAATACAGCTGACCCTTGAACAACACGGGTTTGAACTGCACAGGTCCACTTATACTTGGATTTTTTTTTTTTTGATAAATATACAGTCGTTCCTCCAAATCCTCAGGTGCTAAATCCACAGATTCAACCAACCAGGGTACATGTGCTCTGCTTACTCCCTGCACTTGGCTGGATCTGCAGATGCAGGATCCCTGGAAACAGACAGCCCACTCTGGGACTTGGGCATCCATGGATTCTGGTGTCTGCAGAGGGTCCTGGAACCAACCCCCTGGAGATTCCAAGGGACAAGTGTGTATAACACAGTATTATTTACTATAGTCACCATGCTGTACATTACATCACAAGACTTATTTAGAACTGAAAGTTTGTACCTTTTGACCCACTTCACCTGTTTTTGTCCACCCCCTACCTCCTGCCTATGGTAACTACCAATCTCTTCTCTGTATGAGTTCATTTTTTGTTTGTTTAGATTCTACATGAGCTCAATATGGTCTTTCGTCTTTATCTGATTTATTTCACTTAGCATAATGCCTTCAAGGTCCATCCATGTTGTCACTAATGGCAAAACTTCATTCTTTTTTATGGCTGAATTTTACATATGTACGTAACATTTTATCTATTCATCCATCAGTGGACACTGGTTGATCTGCGTCTTGGCTGTTGGCAACATCTTATCTATTCGTCCCTCAGGAAACACTGGTTGTTTTGTCTTGGCTGCTGTAAATGATGCTGCGGTGAACATGGAGGTGCAGATATTTTTCCAAGTTAGTGTTTCCATTTCCTTCAGATAAAAACCCTCAAGTGGGTCACATAGTCACTTTATTTTTAATTTTTGGAGGAATCTACATACTATTTTCCACAGGGGCTGCACCAATTTACATTCCAGCTAACACTGCACGAGGGCTCCCTTTCCTCCACACCCTCACCAGCACTTGCTACCTCTTGTCTTCCATGGACGGCCCCTCTGGCTGGTGTGAGGTGATGTCTCACTGTGGTTTAGATTTGCATTTCCCTGGTGATTAGCAATGCTAAGCATCTTTTAGTGGTTTTTTTTTTTGGCCATTTGTATGTCTTTTGAGAAAATTTCTATTCAGATCCTCTGCCCATTTTTCAGTTGAGTATTTGGGGGTTTGGGGGATTGAGTTGTATGAGTTCTTTTGGTCATTCACCCCAGAGCAGATGCATGGTCTGCAAGCATCTCCCATTCTGCAGGCCGCCTTTTCGTTCTGACGGTTTCCTTTGTTGTGCAGAAGCTTTTTAGTTTGATGTCATCCCTTTCGTTGATTTTACTTTTGTTGCTTTTGCTTTTGTCAGATTTCAATAAATCATTAACAAAACCTGTGTCAAGGAGACTTACCCTTAGTTTTCCTCTAGGAGTTTTAAGATTTCAAGTCTTATGTTCACATCTTTAATTCACTCTAAGTTACTTTGTATGTAGGATAACGGTCAGTCTTATTCTTTTGCCTGTGGCTGTCCAGTTTTCCCAACACCATTTACTGAAGAGACTGTCCCTTCATATTGCATATTCTGGCCTCCTTTGTTGTAAATTAACTGACCACACATGCATAGGTTTATTATTTCTCTTAATACCATATGAACCCACAATTTTCTCTAAATAAAAACTTTTGATAAATGGGTCTTCCAGAAAACCGTTCATAAGCCCAATGCAAATATGATTTTCCCTCTTTTGGGGAAAAAGATGGGAATAAATTATTGTGGTAATAATGATTTTCCAGTAAATCACAGCAGGGTCTCTGTACATATTTCTCAAAGAAAAATTCCACATGATCACAACTGGGTCAGAAAATGCTTCCAGAGCCTGTGCAAACTCACTCTTTGTAAGTTGTTAACAGTTACTCTTTAAAGTTGTTGCTAAAAATCAAAAAGGAAGCTGCCCATTAGACACACCTCAAAGAGGTCAGGTGTAACTTCCTCTTTTAAAAGAGTATCAGGTTGCAAGAAATAATCTTATTCTCCTCCTAAAAGTCAGGGACTCAGACTGGCTCAGTCACATGGGAAAAAAAAGAAACTTCACGTCCCCATCAGATTTATGAAGCTACAAGTAAGGGGTGGAGACCCATGTAATACTAGATGAGTACTGTGTATCATTGTCTGAAACAGAGATAAAGGGGCAGCAGAGGCCACATCGGTTTCCAGGTGTCTTCGTGCTCAGAAATTCTTACGGGGCATGTTATCAGTTTAGCCCAAAGAAAGCAGTGACCCCTTATGTGGCACACACAATGCTGGGGAGACAGAATATTCCTCCATCTCCAGATAAAATGAACCACAGGTGTTTTCCAAGTTGATGCAATCTGTGTAGAAATAATGCCACACAAGGGACCATCTGTCATAAGACATCAGGACAGCAGGAGACAGCAGACTTCCAGCTCTGAGCACAAATGGCTCTGTTCAAATTTAGGGTCTAAAATAGGTTCTAGAACTATAATCCAAGGTGAGGCTGGGAGGAACAGTGATTATACACAAGCCATGTTACATAAAATGCAAATGTGTGTAAATGGACTGAAAGACGCATAGATTTAACATGAAGAGGCCAATGGTAAATAAGACTAAACCTCTTTTTGTTTGTGGTTCTTCAGTCACTTACATACAATTAAAATCAAGCTAAAACATCAGTTATGTTTCATTATAAAGCATCACAGAATTTATGCCTCAAGTCTCATTGCATTTTATAAAAAGGAGTTTCATTCACTGGCAGGTGCTCTCCTAACAGCCATGTATCTAAGTCACACCATCACATGTAAATTAATTAGAGAGTCACATTTCAACTTCAGGGCACTGTAATTATTTATTCTAATCTTAACAGAATTTTTACAAATTACAACGAGAAAAGAAATGCTGAGAATGTAAGACCAGTTTAGGCCTCACAGAGCAAAACTGGTTCTTCCACCACAAGCAAAATCCTCTCGTTTCTCAGTTGATCACATGCCAGCCAAGCTGTGACATCGTCACTAAGCTGTGCAGAGAAGCCGAGATCCAGAGACAGGAAACAGTTCATCCCAGGGGCTCAGGAGAAAGCACGGCACGGCGGTCACAGCCCCAGCTCAAAGCCTCACTCTCCCTACTCCGTCCTGCCCATGTTCCTAACAAGACGCATCAGAATCAGAAATTATGACTTGGAAAACGTCCATGGCCGTCCTCCAAGTGGTCTGGACAAGACTGTTTTCAGATTTTTTTAAATTTTTCAGAAAAGGTTTCACTCAGCTGCTCAAATGCTAAGACCACGTTGTCCTCTTCGTTTCCACACAGTTCCCGCAAAGAGATGCTGGAAATGGAAATACAGGGACAGGTAAAAAGTGCCCATGCTGCTGAGACTCGGGGCCAGAAGAGCTCTCCCTGGGGAGGCAGAGTGAAGTAAACCCCACCAGATGATGAAAGACTGACCAGGAGCATATGTATCTCAGAACCCTGTATGTCCATCCACACAGACATGCATAAGTGCATACGTGCACACACGCATGTACACACACGCATACATGCACGTGTGCATGCAGACATATGTACATGCATGCACCCACCCACACACACACACATACACCCACAGGCAACTGCCTCTACAAAAAAGCAAAATAATCCTCCCGTGACCTAGAGATGTGAGCAAATACAGAACATGGGGTGTGGTGAATAGAATAATGGTCCTCCAAAGGGGTCCACATCCTAATCCCTAGACATGCAGAAACTGGTGGGTCACGTGGAGAGTCAGGGCTGCAAATGCGAGTGAAGTTGCTAATCAGCTGAGTTCGAGACGGAGATTAATCCGGAGGGCCCAGGTGGTCCACTGTTGTCACAAAGGACATTCTAAGTGGAAGAGGGAGGCGGAAGGGGTGACGTCAGAGGGGCCTGATGTGAGCCTCTGCCCCCAGTGCTGCTTTGAGGGCAGAAGGGGTCTAGATCAAAGCTTCTAGAAGCTGGAAAAGACAAACAGACCGTCCCAGAGCCTCTGTCATGCAGCCTTGACACCCCTTGCTTTCGCCCAGGGAGACCCATTTTAGACATGAGACCTCAGGATCCGTAGGGTCATGCAGCTGTGCTGGTTTAGATACACCATGTGTGATCACCAGTTACAGCAGCGTAAGAAACTGACGTGAGGGTGACAAGAATGGACAGAGGAAATTCAAGAAAGGGCAGTCCGGCTGGGCCGGTCAGGGACTAGGGACACTGCATCAGGCTCTGTCATTCGCCTGAGGCCCAGAGTCTCCCTGGTGTCCTCACGGACCCACAGATGTAACATGACATACAGGTTCCCACTCACTGTTCCCGGCTCTCAGCCCCCACACATCCTCCTCACCCCCCCCACGTTGCCTGTGTGTCATTAACTATAACAGGAACCTGGGATGTGGAGCTGAGGCTGCCAGGGTCTCGGGGTGCTTGAGGCTTTGAGCTTTGATGCCTGTTGGTGCCGCGTGTCTGGGCTGAGGCTCTGGGCTGGGTGAAACTTAATTTCAAGTGGATTTTGGAATTAGTTCTATTATAGAAACAATGCAACAGAGTGTTGAGGAAAACTTCTGCAAAGTCCTTGGGGAGCTGAAATGCTTGGCACCTAAGAGGCTCAGTGGCCCCTGGAAGCACGAGCTCAACATTTTTCAGGTTACCTTAACATATCAGAAAATCTGAACCCAGTATTTAAAATGCATCACACACCTGATAGACTGAATGGTGAAGGCAAAGTCCTTCAACAACTGATAGGCAGCTCCTTCGTTTATCCTGAACAAAACAACATTTTGAAAATTAATGCTATAAAAGTCACAGAATCTCTCATTTCATATTGAAAAGTTGGGTTTGTCAATAACAGATAACTTCTGTCAGTCAAGATGTATTGACCAAAATACTTTCTGCCACAGACTCCCAGACGATGACCTAATCTGTGGGAATGAGGGTTGTGAACTCAAGAGTCACGAGTACCACAGCACAGCTCATCCAAGAACACGGGAGGCTGACCTTGGGAGAAAACCCAAGTGGAAAAGATAACATCAGGAGAGTGAATGGGGCCAGTGAGTCAGAGAAGAACTCAGTGGATTACTCACTGGTGTCACAACAATTTTATTCACAATAATGAGTCACACTTTCAAAAACGATCAACATTTCTCAAGAGGGCAGAAGTTTTAAATACTTGAGTTCAACAGAGATTGTTCCAAATTTTATGTCAAATGCACTTTTAATTTCTGATGGTGTCCTCCCACCACACACATCAAGGTGCTTGGTGGCTGGGCCAATTCCTCCACTCCCAGTAGGTCCCAGAGGGTCTACCCCTGAATACAGTTTCTGAAAATGGTTTCCCTGCCAAAGAGTTAAAACAACTGCCAGGTTCTCAGTCCTCAGACATGTGAATTATATTTTTAATGTACCTTTCTCAGATAACAGGGAGCACAGCATTATTAGTTACGAGGTTTTGAAATATTTAATAATGAATAACTAGGACAGTAATAAATAAAAATACATCTGTGGGGATGTGTGAATGTTTCTGTTTGTGGCATACAGCTTTATGTCAAGTGAGTCAGCCTAAGTCCCAAGAGTCTGCTGGTCAACCCAAATAACAATACCCCAAATGTACTACTTTCCCCTGCCATTAGTCCATGAGGAAAAAATCCAGTATACTCAGCATGAGGAACCTATGCTTGAAATTGTGAAAAGGCTTTGGCCTAAAATTCATTGAGCTCATTCATGAGATATAAGAAGACATGGAGATGGAGAGGGATATATAAATAGAAACAGAGGCAGAGGTGGTGGAGATGGAGATGAAAGAAACAGACGCAGATGTGGACATGGATGTGGAAAGACATGGAGACAGAGGGAGAGGTGGAAATGAGAGAAGCAGGGGCAGCAGTGGAGGTGGAGACAGGGACAGAGACAGACATATGGTGGAGGCAGAGACAGAGAACAGATGGTGGAGGTGGAGACAGGGACAGAGACAGAGGGACAGAGAGGTGAAACACACCTGTTGTCTTGGACTAGTCCCAACAAGGAACCATGCTTGTAGAAATCAAGTGCATAAGCATTGAGCGGCATCCTCCTTCCTTGGTTATCAAGTCTCTGGGGCCACAGCACAGGAGCCGAGATATTACTGATACCGATTGTGCACTGAGTGACCTGAAGAAATAAGATCTTCTTAATTTGTCATTTATGTGTAAAGAATGTTTATGATTCCTTACACTGTGCTTTGTGGTCACGTCCTTCACAGTGAAGGGAGAGGGTGTCTTTCAGACGCAGTGCACTGGTGCCTTTCCAAGCAAGACTACGGGTGGTTGGCTCCACCTACGAACATCACTCTCACAACACATGGATGAAAACTTCCACCATCCAGCCCCTAGAATAAAGCAAGACTCACTAGGAAAGAAAAGCTACTTGAAAATTTTGCCCTTAACCTAATTGGTGAAGGCAGTATCTCTGTAAGTGGGCCTTCAGGGAGCTGGTGCGGCCTATGTTTCCATAGAAGGGACCCGCTGATCTGAACAATGGCAACACTTCTACAGCCCAAGGGCCAGAATGCAAGGGGAGGGTGGGAAGATGCAGGGAAAGGAGAAGAAAAATAAGAAGATGAAGAACACATCAGTAGCTCTCCACATCTGCGCATTTCTTGGAAATCCAGGGTCGAGAACTCCAGACACAGCCAGGAGAGTGCAAAGGGGGCAAAACGAGGACTGTCTATATGCCTTGGGAGTCACTTAGATAGTTATTATTATTAAAAGTGCTTGGAGTATTCTTACTCCATTATGGTCCAGAAAATCGTTTTGACCCCGAAAATCCAGAAGATTCACACTCACAGGAAACTGATGCCCAAGTGTCCCAGACCTCCCTGGCGACCCTGTGAGCAACAGTCAAGATGAGAAACAGACAGAGATCCTCACCAGGAGGAGAACAGAGCAGCAGGTGGTTTTACATTCACACTGTGAACACCATGAAGTAGTGCAAACAGAATAGAGCTTCAGGTCACAACACGGATACATCTCACGGTACAGTGCCAACTGCAAAAAAAGCACCTTCCAGGCGACCACAGTAAGTGTCCCTTCACTTTCTGTAAAATTCAAAAGCAGCAAAAATAAAAAGTGATTTTGGAATAGGACATTTTAAAAGGAGCATGAAAAACACCGAGTTTAGGGTAGTTGCTATCCTGGGGAATGAAACAGAGGAGGAGCACATGGGTCCCGAGTCCGTGGCTGTTCACCATAGTTTGTTTTGGTTTTGGTTTAATTTTTTTGATTGAAGTCTAGTCAGTTTACAATGTTGTGACAATTTCCAGTGTACAGCATCACGTTTCAGTCATACATATACCCACATACATTCTGTTCCCGGCAGTGTGATGCTTTGTGGCTTTTCTACACACCATTTAAAGATGTGCACATACAGGGGAAGGGGAGGGCAGAGCTCAGAGCATGTGCCTAGTCATCACAAGGTCCTGGGTTCAATCCCCAGTATCACCATTAAACCAAATAAATAAATAAACCTAATTCCACCTGCAAAAACGATGTGCATGTGTGCATATTTGGTATTGCACTAAAACGTGACAAACAGTAAAGGCCAGGTTTGAAGGCTTACACTAGCAAATCTGTACCAAGTGAGCTGGGAGAGGCAAAGGGCATGAGACACTCTGGAGACGTTCCCTGCTGCCAGACGCTTCCCGTGGGTTCACTAGGAAGGACCCTTCTTCTGAGCACACCACCAGCAGCAACTGGGGGTCCAGCTCAGCTCCTGTCCTGTCCTTCGCGGTCTCCTGATGGATGGTGACCACATGGGGGTAAGACACAGACATTACATCCCATGAGAACTGTCTGCATCCCTCTAAACCCCAGGGAAGAGCTTGAATGTGGAAAGGAAGCAAAAGTGAATGGCACATTCTGTCCCTCAGCCAGACTGACTGTATAACAGAGAGAAGGGAAATGATCCAACTTAACTAGTAATATGATGTCTTTTTCAATGTGGTTGGCTACAAACCTCTTACATGAGTAATTAATTGTAATCATACACACAAACTATGGGGGTGGGGGGAGCTTCATAAAAGTACTGCTCTTGTAAACTGAAGTGCAGTCCTTTATTATTACTTTGCCAGAATTCCACATTCTTCAAGGGTGGTTTATTACAAGGCACCAAACAAATGGGGATAAAGACCTACGCAGCCAGCTCCAGAGGGCTTCACACAGGATCTGAACGCTGGTCTCCAGTTTGTTTCTAAACCATGCACCTTATCAGTAAAAAAAAAACAAAAAACAAAAAAAACACCTCCCTTTCTCACCTCTTGTTTCATGAATGCTTTTTTCTCATTTTATAAAACAAAGTGTCTCCCCTAACTTACTATGATACATTTCCTTGGGGTTTGAAAACGTGCTGAGTAGCAACAAAGGACAAGATTGCTTTCTTACTGAGAAAATGGATTGCGCTAAAGACTGCTTTAAACAATCTTTAAAAATTAGGCAGTTTCCAATTACTTGTCTTCAACAAAATTGAAGGTAAATCTAATCAAGTTGTTAATTAAGAGAAGATTAAAATATATCTTTACAATCAATTGCTAGGTGATTTGGGGCATATAGCTCATAAGGCATTAGAAGAATTGTATATTACTGTTATAACAAAAATTACTCCATTCTCAGCTACTGAACTATTTGAATAAAGTTTCTCAGAATCTGAATTAAGATTTGATGCTGGAATTCTGTTTCATTCTGAAAACAAGTAAATATTCATCCATAGTTACACGGACTAATTAAAAAAGAAACAGCCTCATTCATCTCATTAATACACACCTTTTCAATACAGTATTAACATTACTTCTAGTAATTACTTCTCCAAATTCAGATTATACTTACGTTTCTGTGGCCAACTAAAAATAAGTATTACATTGAAACTGTATTCTACTTAAGTTAAGAAATATAAAAGGTATAGTAACTTCATGTTTAAAAATTTGTTACATTAAGGTAAAAAAATATGGGGGAATGCAGAATCTAAACATAAGAGAAAATTTAATTAAATCATTAAATTTTATTCTGGACTGTTTTTTTCGTGTGTATGTGTAGAAAAGGGAGCCCTCATACACTGTTGGTGGGAATGTAAATTGGTGCAGCCACTATGGAGAAGAGTATGGAGGTTTCTCAAAAACCCAAAAACAGAACCACCATTGACTGTTTTTAACTTGCAAGTTATGGGTGTTAAAACACGTTAGTATTTATATTCCATTTTATCCATTTAAAAGAATGATGCAATGGTATTATTTTAACACGTCAACATTTATCTGAAGATGGAACCTGAATCATCTGAAACTGTTTAAATACATGATAAAAGTACGTGTGTCTCTATTTAAAATTCACAAGGGTCCATATAACTTTTCAAAACTCCTTCCAGTGACACTGGATTATTTTACATGGCAGAGGACTATCTGCTTCTGGAATAGAATGGAGCTGAGACACTGTAACATCAAATGTGACAAAACCTATTTTCTTTCTCAGATTTTGAATTAAAGTATAAATTAAATTTCTACAAGTCTATTCCAACATTTGAATGGATTATCCAGCATATCTGAAATGTATCTGGTTCTTTATACTCCATTTCTGACATCTAAGATCCAGAATATACGGGATTCACAGCACCTACAGCAAGACTGGGAAGCCTGAAGGTCATTTAATGTGCTCTTTTCACAGCAAACCCGTGTTAATCTCCAGAGAAGTGCTGGTCCTGGATTTCTGTGTAATGGGGCAGGGGTCCTCAGGCCAAAATGACAAACAAATCGTGCCACTTGCTGGATATTTCTGTTGCTACACCTGGATTTTTTTTCAATTTGGGGAATTTAAAGTCCTTGCTAAACTGCCTACAGCTATACATCCAACTCTTTCTTGAGACTTTTATTTATAAGCCCCATTTTCCACTTACATGGTCCGGAGTTTCTGGATGGAGCAAATCAGCATCAGAGTTCCCAGAGAGACAAGCAAATGGAGAAACAGCTCTTCTCCCTTCCTTGCAGCTCAGCAGGTGAGACACGAGCTGGGAGTCCTCACACTCTTCACCTGTGAAATCTGACCACAAGAGATTGGACAGATCAGCTTTTAAAATTCACCTGCTCTAGACCATACTGCTGGGGAGGACAGTCGACTTCCCAGAGCCGACGTCATATGAAGACCAAACAAGACTGACCACAGTGACTGACACATGTTGGCACATTCAGTAAATGTTAGCTACTAATGTCCTTATCAGTATCATAGACTTTTTTTGATCAACAGGTAATTAAAGGCTAAATTTAAATTCTTGCCCTTTCAGCCCAGAACTGTTGTTATCACCTTGGTACCTTCTCCCACCTGACTTAGGTTTGACCTCAGAATCTTTCTAGACAGGGTGATTCAGGCAGCCACCATCAGCAGCTTTGTAAACAGTGTATGAGAAGACCTACTTTTTTCCATTTCCAGTTTCATGAAGCACCAGATGGTGCATCAAAGCCAGCTCTGCTTTGTGATGGAGGCTACATCCACACACTCCTGTGCTGCCTCCTCCGGGAAGCCCACTGCTATCGTCTGCTTTTGAACATGCTGCTTCCCCCACCTTAATGTTGCCCAGGGAGCTACAAGTCCGCTTCCCTTTTTCCAATGGAGAATGTGACACTGAAATGAAACCAGGAAATTACTACCCACAGTTCTACCCTCTCCCTGTATCCCCATCCCTTTCTCCTTACTTTCCCCTGGGAGATTTCCACCCAACAGACCATGAAAAATAAGAACAAAGATTAACAGTGTTTACTGCGGGCTGGGGCGCTGTTTCCAGTCACATGCGTTAACTCAGTGACTTAAAGCTCACCTGTGCCAGGTGGATGATGTTACCATGGGCTGGGCGCTGCTCCCAGACAGTAACATGCATTAACTCAGTGACTTAAAGCTCACCTAAGCCAGGGGGATGACGTTACTCTCTCTTACTATCTGCGGAGAAAACTGAGGTGTGACTACGGAGTCACTGGCCTGAGGCCTCATTGCTAACTTGTAGCTAAGCCAGAGTTTGGACCAAGTAATCTGCAGAGTTGACATCCAAGACCACCAAGCAGAGTGCCTCCCAAGAAAGAAGTGACAGGAGAGTCTCCAGTGTCTCCTCCTCCCACGGGCACTTACTCCATTTTCCAGGCTTGAACCAAAAGCAACCTTTAATTAAGATGGCTTACAAATGACTCTATTCAATTTCATTCTCCATTGTCCTTTATTTAACTTCTAATAATCATACCTGTTTTTTCTTGAGAAAGCAGAAGGGATGGATCCCCTTGTTCTCAGGTGGACTGAGCTTTCCAGGGCTCTGTTCTTCATCTGGGATCAGTCTAAGGCAAGATGATTCATTCTTTAAATTGTTCCACAGAAGAGCTAAGACCCACTTACCTATTTTTGACAATGGGAGCTGATGTTCCTGTTTCATGTCTGCCAATTTGGAAACAACCAGCAGGAAGGAGGCAAAGTCCTTGGTGACGTTCATGTTATACTCATCCAGGGCAGCCTTAAAGTCCTCGGGGAGATCCTCCAGGAACACCTGCACTGGCAAGGAGATCATCAAGACAAAACAAAACTGAAGGCCCAGTATTTTTTTCAGAGAGCTCTACAAACCTTCCTTGAAAACTGGAAGTTTGGAAGAAGGGCAAACAACAGCGCAATATAATCCTATAGTTATCCATCTATTCAGTAACATAACTATTTCATCCTTTCATCTGTGAAACTAACTTGAAACTCATTCTTCTGTTTCTGTGTATGTTATAAAAACCAATACCTCTACTTGTAAATATTTGCTTTTGTGCTACTTAGTGAAAACAATCTTTTAAACAGAAGGATGCCCTCAAATGACAGTTGACTTGTGAATATTTCAAAGAATCTAGTGGCATGTCCAGGGAGCAGCAACCACAGAAAGCCCCTCTGAGCCTGGAATGCACCTCACCTGATTGTGAGGGTTTTAAACTCACACTGGATTTGTCTTGCTAATATTTTCTGATTATTCTTCCATCTACAGTCATGGAAGAGGCACATCTCTAATTTTTTCATGATGTCCTTGTCATGTTCTGATGTTAATTTTAGGCTTTGCTTTCTCTTTTGGTATTCCCTAGAAGAGTCTGTGAAAACCTGGTGTTATTACCATACACTGTACATAAAAATAAACTCAAAATGGATTCAAGACTTAAATGTAAGACCTGAAACTGTAAAATTCCTAAGAGAAAATATAGCAACATTGATTTTGGCCGTAATTCTGTTAACGTGACACCAAAAGCACAGACAACGCAAGTGAAAACACAAGGGGGACGACATCAAACTGAAACCTTCTGCACAGCACAGGGAATAATCAACAAGGTCAAAAGGCACTGCTAGAATGGGAGAAAATACTTCTAAACCATCCACCTGCTAAGGAGATAAGACACAGAAGAATCCAGTACAGCCCAACAGCCAAAAAAGGGGGCAAAGGACTTGAACAGACGTTTCCTCAAAGAAAGCACCCCAGTCCCCATCACATATGTTAGAAGGTGCTCCACACTAATCATCCCTCACCCTCAGGGAGACGCAGATCAGAACCAGAGTGAGGCGCCACCTCACACCTGCCAGAAGGGCCGTCACCAAAAGACCAGAGGTTACAAGGGCAGAAGAAAACTCGGGTAACAGAGGATTTTTCTTTCTCTGCCTTCTTTTTGTTCTTCTTAGCCACCTTTTATGAAGATCACCTGGCACAACCAGCCCGCCCCACTCTCTCAGATTCCAGTGAAACACGTAAGTCATCGTGTTTGATGCTGATTCGGTGACAGGGAATCGTGATCACAGAAAGTGTCACAAATACAATTGGATGAGTTGCTCTGTGTGTGTCAAGTGGTAACTTCTTAGGTGCCTATTCTAGTATTTTTTTCAGTGAGGACATCACGGTTCACAACATACACTTCCTGTCTGAATCCCTACCTCAAGGTAAAAAGATCCTAAAAGAACCACATAGTTAATGAGAACTATTAGTTCATTTCATGTATAATTACCTACATTTTTCTTTAGCCACTGACTGCTATACTTCTATACAATCAAATGGAAAACAAGATCAAATTTTTTCTCCCATTCTCCTCAAAGTGTTTAATCTTTGGATAGATTTATAGACACATGAATTACAGATTAAATTGATTACAGAACAAACTGTTACCCTACAAAACAAATGAATCCTATATTAATAAAATTCTGCTGTTGAATCATTTATGGTAGGATCCATTTAATTATCTTAATTATTTAACATTAACAGGATCATAAATTTTACCTTTGATTGATAAAACTTGAGATTTGCATCTTGGAACTTTGCTGGAATATATCTTCTTCCAAACAGATGTGCCAAGACTAACACTAGCCTTTCCATAACATCTTGAGAAAAACATTTTGAGCCTATACAGAACAAAGTGACTTGTTATATAAACATAAAAAGTGGATTAATCCCATTTTTAATGCTTAAATTGAATGTTATATTGCACTTTATTTCATGGAAACTAGAAATGTGTAACAAATACAGCAACTAAGGAATCTCTAAGGACAGTCTTACTCCTTCTTTGTCCTTCCAGCTGCTCCTTCACCTCTGAATCAGACCCTGTCCTCCAACCACAAGCTGCCGTGTCTCCTTATCTGAACTCCTCCTCCTTCAGTCTGTCATCAGTTTTCCTAAAGCATGTAATGACCACGTCTCCCCTCCTCGAAAGTCTCTGATTGCATCTCAGTGCCTCATAAACAAAATCCAGTCTCCTGAGTCCAGCACTTAAGGCTTTCCAAAAGTCACCCACCAATGACCTCCTGGTCCCTCCCTGCCTCACCTGCCAGCCACTCATGTCAATACCATCAGCCTGAGTCATTCCCTACCCTTCACAGCATGTGAGCATCACATGCAGTGTTAAGAAATGTTACCTTTAAAAGCTTGGGTTCTGGAGTCAGTCTGCTCAGCTTCGAATCTTGGCTCAAGATTTGGGGACCAAGGCAACTGATTTAACTTCTCTGTGTTTCAGTTTCATTATTTATGAAATTCCATGTTACCTGCCTCACAGAGCAACCCAATGTTCAACCTCCACGTCTGTAACTGCACACGTCCTGTCTCTACCACACACAGCAATAAACACAACCACACTTCTTACTGCCTGAAATTATTTCTCCTCCTACAGAGCCTGTGGGAGACAGAATTTCCTGAGCATCCTTGATTCACAGAACACTGCACATTCAGAGCCTAGTGACACTGTGCAAGGTACATCATTCCTGCCAGTTAACAACAGAAGATAAAGTCAAGTCATGCTGTGGAAGGCACTGAAATCACCAGCATCAGAAACTATAACAGATTTAAGGACAAACAGGGAAACATTTCTCTGGGAGACACTGTTTAAAGATCTATGGTTTAGTTATAAAAATCAAAGGCTTTCATAAAAACTATGTTAAATGAAATTTTAGGTAGAAATTGCAAGTGGAATTCAAAAATTTGCACGTGATATTGCCAAAAAAACATTTAGGGGGAAAACAAGATGCTAGATTGTGCAACTGATACGATATCAGCTGTCTAGATACACTGTACAATTATTCAAAGAAAATATTCACAAATATCAACAGTGAGTATTATTTTTAACATAAGGGTTTTCCCTGTCCTTCTTCTATCATGAGCATATATTAGATTTAGTCAGAAAAGATATTTATCAAAAAAAATCATGTATTAAAACGTTCTGAATCCTGGAGTCAAGGAATCTCCAAAATTAGTAACTCGACATTTTTTGATAGCTGCCACAAAATGTAGCTATCTCCTATATAATCTATATTAGTAGGCATATACCGCTTTATTTTATCTAATTTGGCATCTAAATTATCTGTTTACTTGTATTTTCCTTGTAGAAACAATATTCCCAACGTGCTAGCTTCTCTACAGTGCCCGGTGCTGCTTTCAGACCACATATGAAATACCAAGCTTACCTCTCCTGGTTGGCTGACAGAGATTATGGAAAAGGCCCTTTACCAGAAAACTGACGAAAACAAGATTGGAAGGCTCGTGATAGTGCAAGTGTGAAACAAGTCCAGCAAACCCCATGGGGTTTCCTTCTCGGTCTACATAGCCCTAAAGAACAAGAATCATTTATCAGTTTGACTGCATTCACCACATACATGAATTAATAGATAACTTATTAAATGCCACTTTAAAATAGTACTTAATACCCATATGAGAGAGATTAATAATTATTACCTGGCCCAACCTTGAAAAGTGTATCAATCATAAGGAATGTGAGTCACTGAACATAACCTGTAGGGACTGGAGCTAGCCCAGCCTGTTGAGGATCAGAGCCAGCTACCAGTCCTGTTTCAGGAACAGACAAGCACAGTCGTACCTCTTTCACCAGGAACTGCAGTGAAAACAGGAAGTAGAGTTTCAGCATCTCCAGGGCTCGCGGCTGTTTGAAGGCAAGCAGTGAGTGCTTCAGCACCGACAGCACCTGTGGAGATGAGTGCGTTCATTCACACCACGCTCGTGTGCAGCACGATCACGAAAGGCAGGTGCACCATTTACACTGACATTTACAATAATGCATCACTATGAAATGAGAGAGAGATGCACAGAGTGGTGAAGAATTTCAGGGAATCAAAAAGTCCAGCAGCAGAACTGACATTCACATGGCATCACTAAGGAGCAGAACTCAAACTCTGAGAATGTGTCAGAGAAGTGGGAGGCAAATTCATGTGTTCTCTCATAATGAAGAAAAACAGCAGTGGAGAACAGGACGAGGATTTTCTACTTAAAATAACTTCTCTGAAAAAGAAACAACAAATTAAAACAGAGAGAAGTATCAAAGATCTAACTTAAGAAACCTTTTCTTAGTTCCAAAATGACTGGAGCACTGCACAGTGCATGTGTACTTACTAACATCACTGGATTGCACACTGAAAGATGGTTAGGATAGCAAACTTGATGCTAGCTGAATGTAACCCCAATAAAAACATCTAAGCATGAAGACTGAAAGTTCTCATCATATAATAAGGAAGACATCAATCAAAATTAACAAGAAGGACCCACAAAATAGAAAATCCTGGGGAAAAGAATTTAAAGATTTAAAAATTCATATAATTACATAGGCAGGGAAAAAAAACAAATTAATGACAAGAAAACAGGAATTAGCATGATTCCTCTAGAGGAGATTCCAAGAGAGTCTGTTCCTCTGTAACAGTAAATGGCAGGAGATACAGAAGCAATCTTAGTTTGATGTAATAAATAAAGTGAATATTCCAAGAATTTTATGCCTACACTTGAGTCTCTGTGTGTGAGGGTTGCAGAGAGATATTCCCAAAGATGCTAAGGCAAAGAAAATAAACCACTCTGATATCCTTCTTGAAAAAAACTAAAAAGCTTGCAAGAAGATATAGGTTTCTCTTCTATATAGAGGTTAAAAAATAAGAACTCAAAAATGGGGAAGTTTTGATCAAAAATGATATGCACCTGCCCTGTAGGACCATCAGTAACACAAGAGCCTATGGTCACAGAAGTCCTGGAGTGTCCTCACCTCAGCAAAGAGAGCCCGATTTAGAGGGTGTGGTAATCAGTACACAAACAGGGAGGAGTGGGTCCCAGCATGATGCAGCCTCACAAGGGTGAAACCAAATGCTGAACTGGGGATTTTAAATCTCTTACCGTGGGACTGGGCTCAAAATATTCATCTGAGCAGAAAATTTCAGGAAGCATTTATAACCATATTCTAAAGTCCAACTAAATATAAATGTATCTTTGTTTAAAACCAAATACTCACACCTGCCTAGAACTTTGACTGCAAAAAATACCAAAGGGATAATATGACTTTTTGGATAGCAGAACTAGGTATAGCTTTTTTTCTTCCTTCAACTTTGTACATGATCCAAATATTCCTTGATGAACTTGGGTTGCTTTTCTAAAGAAAAATAAACTCCTTTAATATGAAATCATCAAAGTGGATCTTGCTGTCCCTAACAGTGGTGACAGGAAGGTGGCCCAGATCTTTCTAAATTCAGGGGCAGTGCTTCTAACCCCTACAGGACGCAGCCCGTCACACATGAAAACAGTGGTCGGGGTCAGCTCCAAATACCCACCAGCCGTGAATTCTGTGACTGACACAGGAGACAACAGGACTAACTGCACTCTCCCCACCAGCCCACCCTCCACCACTCACGACACTCCAGCAGTCAGGACTGGTGACCCCAGGAAGCTACTGCCACAGACGCGGGAGAAGAGGCAGCTCCCCCTGTGGCTGGGCAGGCAGCAGAGTGTCCACATCAGAGAACGTCCCCCCTACCTTGGCCTCCGCATCCTCTGGATCATCACCCTTGGAAGCCAGGAGCATGAGTCTCAGGACCAGGGACATGCTGAGTGGGAACTGGCCCCGTAGTTCAGGAACATTGGACTTGATGAGTTTCTCTATTTTGGGCAATGGAATATCAAAGAAGTATACATCCCCCATCAGGTCCTGACCTCGTCTTCCAGCACGTCCAGACATCTGGAAGCAGAGCAGAATCACAAATTAAACCTTTCCTAAACATCTTCTCCACCACAGGGTGAGAACTGAGCCTTCTCCATCAGGCTAGAGCAAGTCAACTGTGCGATGTCCGGCCACGCCACATGGAAACAAGAATCCCAGTGGAAGGCACTCAGGAAACTCACCAGGGCTGAGACAGAGCAGAAAACGGGGCACTGCTCATTGTCATGCTCCAACTGCACACCCAATGTTGTGCTCCTTCCTTGCATAATGACACACAGAAGAAACAACAGCAAGAAGAAGAAAAAGACTGGACCCTGGTTTCATGTCCACTTACAGCTGAATGTACAAGACTTCCTGCCCCCCTCTACACACCCCTCTCCCACTCTCCCTCACACACACATGGGCTGAGTGACAAATCACCACAAAACTGCACAGACAAAGGAGACACAGCAGCGAGATGAAATTCAGAAACACCACTTGTGAAAAGCAAGTTAAGAACAAACTCTCTGCAGAAGTGATATGAGTTCTCATTTGAGACGTGCTTGGCACATGCTAAGTCCTCTACACTTTTTATACGGACCCCCAGCAACCGCCACAGGAGAACAGTCATTACCCTAGTTACAACACAGTGACTGGGGCTTGGGGAAATCAGAAACTCGCCGAAGTCAAACACCAGGACGTAGGACAACCATGACTCAAAGCCTGGCACTCAGACTCCCAAGTTCATCCTCCAAAACATCAGAATGCCCGGCCACAGAACCCAGAGGCGAGACCCCAAAGATGACACCAGAGGGGCTTCATGCCCAGATCAGAAGCAGGAGGAGAAATCAAATGGACTGGGGCTGGTAAAATGCAGGAAAAATACGGATGTTACATGAGGTACGAACAGCCCCCATCGGGGAATGAAACGCATTTACAGAGGAAGGAAACGGAGCCTGGATACAATCTTTAGTGCTGGCTGATATGTGGAGCAGAAACAGTCACCAGATGACCCTGAGCAGGGAAACCATGCGAGGACAAACCACATGCGTGCTGGGCTTGGGAGAACTGAAAATCAGGACCAGTGTTTTAATCCCACAGGCCACGCCTGTACGATGGAAGACAGTGGAAACAGGGATTACAAGGCAAAAGTCCAGACCTCTAGAGGAGAGTAACAAAGTGGGGCAAAGACAAAGGCAAGGACATTCGGAAGTGGGAGGGAGTGTTTCTCCAGCAGCTCCCACTCATGTCTTCCCTAAAAACTGCTTCATTCAACTCCTGCAAATGCTGTGGGACAGCATTTATCAGTCCTGGAGACAGGACAGAGGGGCCAGGCCATGCAGACACCTCACCCAAGGTCACGTACCTGGTGGTAACAGCCACCGAATGCCAGGCTCAGGAGCTGCCAGCTACAGCACAGCTGAAAGTGCCTGTTGGGCTCAAATGACTGTGCCCACCAATGCAGCATGAGTACAGACTAAAGGCTCATGTTTCTTACTATTTTCTGGCCATGTCTGAGAGTGCAGTCATATTTGAGTTTATGCACACTGCAGTACCTGTCTGTAGTTTAAAGCATCCAGATAGACCGAGTTTTGAGCAAAAACCACTGATTTACAAGGCATGTTGATTCCTAAGGCAAGTGTCCCCGTAGCTGTCACCACCTGGAAAAAGAATAGAACAATTACTTCATAAAACAGCATTTCAGTGGAGGCCACAGAGTAACTGAAACTCCTGCAACTCAGTGAGGCCCCAGAGGGACAGAGACACGAGTGCATGGGCATTCTCGTGGTGTCACAGCACCTCTGGGGCACCCACCCAGGCCACTCCCGCCACTCAGCTCTGCCCAGAACACCCTTCTCCCAAGTATCTGTTCACCCTGCTCCTCCAGACCTCCACTCCACGCCAGAGAGAAAGTTCTGGAGCATGACACCCCAAATACCCACCCGTCCTCATGACCCCCTGTGGCGTCAATGACATGACCACAGGTGAGTCTGGTTAAGCCCTGCCCAGCACAGTGTGTCCCCCAGAGCAGAGGGCCTGCCCCGGCCAGTGATTGGGGAACACGCAGAGGGGAATGACCAGAAAGGAACCCTTCACCTGGCGTCCACCCTCTGACAGACCCACGTGGGGGCAGCTGACTGCTTCACCCACTGTGACATTAGTGAAGCTTATCTCTATGAAAATCACACATCTAAGTAATATGAGCAAAACAATGTTTCAGTTTTCCTCCTGAATTGCCATAATAACTGACACAAAAATTCTAAAGCAAAATTTAATGTTTCTTAAATAATCCACTTTCAGGTGGATTTTTTCATATAATACTAGGTACGTCTCATTGTCCTCTCTTTCTCTTTATATTGACTGTCGTGAAGTCATGGCTAAGGTTCATGTTTCTTTAATTATTCTCAACCTTAACTCTATAATCTGTCAAAATGAAACACCACTTATGAACTGTTTTTTTTAAACTTCAATAAGAACACAAATGGGAAAAGTAATAACATTACGTTTAGACTATAACCAGCATAAACATCTTTTTAAAAATGTGTTCTCAATAGCAAAACTATCACTTTTCCAGAATGATCCAGTTTCCCATGTATTAAACTAAGGGTAACTGAGCAACTACCAGTTAACAGGTACTATTTGTGCTGATCAAAACAGGTGCACCACTTTAACTCAATTCATAATCATGTGAAAAGTTTTCTTTCTGGTTACTGACTTTTAAAATAAGTATGTAACTTGTTATTAGTCAAGGAAAAAACCAAGCAAAGTTTTTAACAATATAGTTTGGTTTTTTCCCAGATTACAGAATTACCCTTAAATTAGGGTGTCAGATTTTCCTCAAGATTTACTTATTAAGATTAAAGGATACCACCTAGAGTAGCAGAATCAATCTCTCTCTGTGCACGCGTGCACACGCACGTGCACACACACACACACACACAATGTACATAATACAAAAAATTAATGTGGGTTATTAGAAAAACTTAGGGTCTACTTTAAAATACTACTCAAGGTCTGAATTAACCAGGAAATTATATAAACCATTTCTGTGAATTTATCCAGATGATCCCCGCACATCCTTACAGGACATGCCCCCTACAACACAGGGAGCACTGGGTGGTAAGTGATACCCTTCCTCCTGTCCACATCAGGGATGGACACAGGGCGTGTAACACGCCCCCTACAATGTAGTGAGCACTGGGTGGGGAGAGGTACTCTTCCTCCCACCCACATCAGGGATGGACGCGGGGCATGCAGGATGACCCTGTGCCCAAAGTCGGTCGAGACATGCAGCGAGCCCCGAGGGTGCAGCACATTCTTGTTCTTACTTCAGCTGCTACCCAAAGAAAGGACCAGATCAAAGGTCTGACCACAGCTACCATGAATGTCCTTCATGCCCATGAGCAGATATCTGCAGCCAAGATCACGTGAACAGCCAAGAAAATCCCCAAATGTTATCAACGAAAAGCAGGGACTGCTCCAAGATCACTGCAGGTATATTTCATGGTAGAAAACACTTGGAAAAGTACCTGTTTAGGGGATATTTTAACCTCATGAAAAGAGAGAAACTGAATGGTAAATTTCAAGTCCCCTCCCTCAGTGAAATGGGATGGACTATGCAGTGGTACTAGGGGGTCGTTAAGAAAAAAAAGATGAGAAAAAATGGTTATTTTCACTTTTTATGGGTGTTCAGCTTCATACAGACACAGTTTCAATTTTTAGAATGAAGAACTTTACCTACCCTAATAAATCCTTTCCTAAAAAGAATCTCCACTAACTGTTTTTCCTTGGCGTTCAGAGAGCTGTGGTGATATCCAATCCCCCTTCCTGCCAAAGCCTTCAATTCTGCACCTTTTCTTGTGAATTTCACTCGTTCAAACACCATCTGCAAAGACTAAAAGAAGCAAGAGTTTTAGGAATTTTGATAATTTTGTATCTAATTTTAATTTAAATCAGAATAAAAAGTGTTGAAATAAAAGTAACAGGCATCCTTCACAATAATTTGGCTGTGGTGACTGAAGCTGACTCTCCATGTAAAGAAAATTTTAAAGAATGACAGGAACTACAGGAAGTGATCCAGACTCTGAGCAGAACTGGCGCTGCCTCACCCCAGCTCAGGGGTGAAGAGAGCTGCTCCTGCCTGGGGAGGTTGGCTCTGCCTGCCGAGCTTCCCAGGGGGAAGAGAGGTTTGTTTCTCCAAGAAGGCAGAGCAGCTAACCTTTCATGGTCACAGAGAGCCTTAAAAATAGCCATGCCCGAAGAGGGAAATCCACTTTTATGTACCAAGACAAACATCGCTTATGAGAGAGAAAAGGAAAAAAAAAAACACCCTAAATCTTAAATCCAAAAGCAAGACACTTCCATGGTACTATTACCCACACAACGCGATGCCAACGATCTATGAAAACAGTGACTAAAGCACTGCTGTTAAACAGGAGGAGACCATAAGTGCCCAAAGAACGACACGACAATGCACACGCAGGGGTGGGAGCGTGGTCACAGGTAAAAGGCAAGACAGCGGGGGAGAGCACAGCTCCGTGGTGCAACACATGCCCAGCAGGCACGAGGCCCTGGGTTCAACCTCCAGTACCTCCTCTAAATAAATAAATAAATAACCTAATTACCTACCCCCCTAGAAAATACAAAAAAAAATTTTTTTAATTAAAAAAAAATTAGGTGAGAAAGGCTCACCCAGAAGGGCCGTGATTTCTTCTGATTGCTGGGCTTGCTTTTATTGCCACTAATCTGTATTACCAAAGGCACGCGTCATGTGCGTTAAAACATGTGCGAAGGAAGAAATGGCACCCCACTTTCAGAGGTTTCAGTGTCTTTTACATAAAGTCTGTTCATGAGAAATTCTGTGTATGGTATTTGAAATGTACTGGACCACATGTGCTGAAATTCTCAGGTGAGGCAGGTGACACAGGAAGGAGTCTGGACTTGAAGCTGAGAAAAACAGCATCACAGAAAGAAATAATGGAAGGGCAGCCACTTCCAGTTTCACTGTTAATACGCAGAAAATCGTCCATAACCCCTATCTTGCCCCTTCCTTCAGACCCACTCAGTGACCCGAGGGGTCAGGCACAGCCAGCAGGTCACGCACAGAAGTCTCTGTTCTGGAAAGGACGCCCTGAGCTAGAGCACTCCACTCCACCTGCAGCAGGGACGCAAGGGCAGGGGTGTGAAATGATTTCCCTCCATCCCACAGGCTGACCTCATTGTCTATTGCCTTCTGGTCAGCATAGGTACAGTCCTGAGGAATCTCCAAGTTCTTCTCAAGAACCCTGAGCAGATGATCATATTCAGCATCATGGATTAGGCTCTGATCCATTTTTCTGGGCTTTTTCTGGCTTTTTTCATCTCTGTTTATGAAAACAAATTTTAAGGAGTGAGGTGTGAGATCTGGTCACCAGGAGCAGCCCAAGACTTCCCAGACCCCTCAACAGGTGGATGCTCACTTGCACACACCTGCCAGGTCCTGTACCAGTCCTCCTCCTCCCCAGCCTCTGCAACTTGCAGGGCTGCATCAGAAAAGCCTGACCATCTCTGCACATTTCCTCCCTTCTGCCAAATCCCGTTCTCCAATATGACCCCTGATCCTTGTTCCTGTGGCCATTCTCCTTCTCGGCCTTTGTGACACAGGGCTGGGAGGAAGTGGTGGGGGTGCTCCTTCTCTCCTCCAGTGGACGCTGCTACAGCTGCTCTTAGTTTGGCTGCTAAGTACTCTTGGTGACACCCCTCCCTGGAGAACTGCCCTCCAGTGACAGGAGACCCCGGGAAAAGCCTGGGAGGTTACAACCTGTCCTGGGGCCAAGAGGGTGACCCCCACCAGTAACTGACTAATGGGAGGCACAGGAGTCAGCCACCTGAGAAGCAAGATGGTGGAGCAGAAGGACACTTGTAGCTCACCCTCTCCCACAGATACACCAAAACTCACATCTATGGACCCATTGAGCCAATCAGAGCACCTGTCGAACTCCGACAGAACATCGCCCTCTTCGAAAGACAAAGATGCCAAAAATCTGGTAGGAGAAAAGGAAAAAAGAAAAAGCAAAACAGTGCGGGACCGGTCCCACGGGGAGGGAGCAGCAAAGGAGGAATAGCGCTTGCTCGCTGGGTCTCCCCCCTCCAACGGAGAGGCCAATGGGATGGAGGGGGAGCCTCCGAGGCTCAGATCTACCCCGAGAACCCCTTGACCAACAGAAGTAAGTTAAACGGGCACAAAGGCTCCCTGCGACACCCAGCCCAAGACACCAGCAGCTGGAGACTAGGACAGGCCACCTGAGCTGGGTGGAGGACTGGGGCAGCTGCACTGAGGCAGCCCCAGGGGACTGCAAGGTGCTGTGCACCATGACTGGGATGCGATACAGAGCAGAACAACCTCGGTCCCCCATAAATTGTGAAAAAAGCAAAGCAACACGGCTGGTGTGCCCTGCGGGGAGGGACACTGTAGCCTTTGTCTCCTCAGACCCGCGGTGCCATTACTGGAGCTTCTCACAAGAAAAGAGGCGGGGTGCAGCCACAGCTGCCATATCCTCCTGTGCGCAGCGCCCAGGCCAGGGCGGGGCCGAGACCTGAATCTGCACCTGGGGCTCTGCAACCTCCTAGGCAGGACTGAGACTTGTTTACAGCCCAAGGCAGATAGGATCTTTCTGCCCTGGCATCTCAGAGAACTTACACTGCCAAGACAAACACGGAGTTGAGATTTGGCATGGAGCAGGGGCGGGGATGTTCTGCAGTCTTCCCCGAGCCCGTCCACGGAGTGCCGACCAGAGGTGGAGTAGGCAGCTGCACAGAGCAGCTGAGTGACCGGCGCCAGGAGAGGTGGGGCAGCCACCTGCCTTCCTGGCAGGAACACAACACCTGATCACCACGCTGGGAGGGGGCACAATCCGCCCACCTGCCTCGCCCTGAGCAGTATCTGACTGTGACATCAGGAGGGGGAGTGACCCGCCAGTCCACTGGTGCCAGAGAGATATGAGCAATATGAAGAAGCAGAGGAACCACTCCCAATTAAAAGAGCAAGAGAAATCCCATGAAAGCACAATCAAGGAAATAGGCACTGATGGCCTACTAGATCAAGATTTCAAAAAAAGGAGTGATCAAAGTACTTAAGGAACTGAAAGAAATAGTGTTTAGAGATATAAAATATGTCAAAAATGAAATAGAAGCTATAAAGGAGAACCAAGTAGAATTAGTAAACTCATTTGTTGAGATGAGAGCTGACCTAAAGGCTGTACAAAGCAGGCTAGATAATGCAGAGGAACGAATAAGTGACCTAGAAGACAGGACAACAGAAAGCACCCAATCAGAACAGCTGAGAGAAAAACAAATAAAAAACAATGAAAACAATATAAGGGACCTATGGGATAATATAAAGTGTGCCAATCTATGCATAATAGGGGTTCCAGAAGGGGAAGAAAGAACAAAGGGGATTGAAAAGGTATTTGAAGAAATCATGACTGAAAACTTCCCAAACCTAAAGAAAGAATCAGATATCCAAGCACAGGAAGCTCAGAGGGTCCCAAACAGGAAGAACCCAAACAGACCCACAACAAGACATATCATAATCAAGATGGCCAGAGTCAAAGATAAAGAAATGATCCTAAAGGCAGCAAGAGAAAAACAAAGAGTGAGTTACAAGGGAACCCCCATAAGGCTCTCAGCTGATTTCTCTGCACAAACACTACAGGCCAGAAGGGAGTGGCAAGATATATTCAAAGTCCTGAATGAAAAAAAGATGCAGCCTAGGATACTCTATCCAGCAAGGCTATCCTTTAGAATAGGAGAGATAAAGAACTTCACAGACAAGCAAAAACTAAGAGTTTAGCAACATTAAACCCATGCTAAAATAAATACTGACAGGTCTACTATAAACAGAAAAGCAGCAGGATGCTACAAAAATGAGAAACTCTTAACTGGAAAGGTGATAACTACCAAGAATTCCAAATAGAATAAACACAGAATTGTAAAAGAAGACATCTAAATCATTAAGAATGGGAGAGGGAAGTAAGGAAAGCCACTGTGGAAAACAGTATGGAGATTCCTCAGAAGAACAGGAATAGACTTACCATATGACCCAGGAATCCCGCTCCTGGGCTTATATCCAGAAGGAACTCTACTTCAAAAATGACACCTGCACCCCAATGTTCAAAGCAGCACTATTTACAATAGCCAGGACATGGAAACAGCTTAAATGTCCATCAACAGGTGACTGGATAAAGAAGAGGTGGTGCATCTATACAATGGAATACTACTCAGCCATAAAAACCAACAACATAACGCCATTTGCAGCAACATGGATGATCCCAGAGAATGTCATTTCTAAGTGAAGTCAGCCAGAAAGAGAAAGAAAAATACCATATGAGATCACTCATATGTGGAGTTTAAAAAAATAAATAAATAAATACAAAACAGAAACAGACTCATAGACATAGAATACAAACTTGTGGTTGCCAAGGGGGCTGTGGGTGAGAAGGGACAGACTGGGATTTCAAAATGTAGAATAGATAAACAAGATTATACTGTGTAGCACAGGGAAATATATACAAGATCTTGTGGTAGCTCACAGCGAAAAAAAAGTGACAATGAATATATGGATGTTCATGTATAACTGAAAAATTGTGCTCTACACTGGAATTTGACACAACATTGTAAAATGACTATGACTCAATAAAAAAAAGTTAAAAAAAAAAGGAGTCAGCCACCTAAACCCCAGCTAGGATGGTTCTGCGATGCCCCCAGGCCCGCCCCCCACCCTGCCCTGCCGCTGGCCAGGCTGAGGCCAAGTTTCAGCAACAACCACACCCTAAGGTCTCTTCATCACTTTGTCACTGGCCCCTCATGGGTGCATCCCTTCAACAGATCACTTACACGGGGCCCCACCTCAGATCCCTGAGGTGTGGGGAGCCTGACCTAGGACACCGTGCCTTAAACACTGGATTTGACTCAGCCATCAGATGGCATTTCCCGTCGCTCCTCACTGGTACTGCCATCTACAGACCCCAGAGCCCTGGTCCTCCCTGGGACTGTCTCTGGACTGTGCACACAAGACAGCTCCAACAGGAGGCGATGAGCACACCAGTGTTGCACCATATATATCCTCACCTTCAACTAACACTCCCTCACCTTTAGGGAGGACACTGTCACCGGGAAAGCGTGGCGCCACTCTTTGTGGGGAGCAGAGATACTGGGGCTCACAGACTGTTGTCCAGCTGTTTATAAGTTTTAAATCGAGGTAACAAACTTTCCAAGTAAAACACATCCTCCCGCCACCCTGGCATGTTCAGCCCCGTTAGGATCGGATTGTGGAAGGGGAGAATGAGTCCAGGGGCCGTGTCTGCCAGGCGAGGAGCACCAACTCCTCACCTACGGCACCGGATGCAAATGGAGAGCTCAGCGTGGGAGCCCCCACCCTCTGTGTGCTCATGGCACTGAACAAGGTACCAAACATCCTTTTCCTTCTAATAGCTGGAATTGATCACTAATCCAACTTGAAATCGCGCCCCAAGCACCCTGGGGAAGCTGTCTAAAGCAGACCAATTACTGCCAAGGCCGAGATCTCCCACTGCTATTAGGACATGAGTATGTGTGTCAGCAGCAATTTCTGACTCAATCCGGAATTTGAGAAATCTGAGTCAGAGAAGCTCTAAAAGCTGTTTCAACACTGAGGGAAGTAACTCCTATTTGTTTCAAAGCGGCACAAGGCTGACCTACCAAGCAACGAGGAACAGGCATGGTTCCTGCCGGGCTAGAGCGAGGACTTGGCGAAAGCCAGACGTGCAAAGACAATAGCCGGACATCCCACTTGACCTATAAACTTGATGTGAGGTGAGAGCAGGGTGAGCACAGATTCAGAGCACAGCAAAACTAGAGCAGAAGCCTGAGGGCAGCAGGAAGGCCATCCAGGCAGAAGGGCCGGAATGCGGAGACGGGCAGCAGAACGCACCATGTGGGGAGAATGATTCATGTTGAGCCTTGTCAGATGGGAGCAGGAGGCAGTGAACCTGCCAAGTGAGGGCAAAACCCAAACATGTCTGCCCACCAACAACAGCCAAGGAGTTCCAGACCTCACCCCTGAAGCAAGAAAGAAGAAAGAACCCTGAGTGGGGGTAACAGTTCATCTGATTGCTACCTTGACCACAGGGTGGTGGGCCGTGGCGCTCTGGAGTCTGAGGAGGAAACCTCTGAGGTGATCCACAGAAGATATGGGGGCATTTAAACTGGCCATGACTGAGGACGGAGAGGGTAACAGGGGACTGCTCATTTGGGCCCCAGAGTGGTCAAATCAGACACTGAGAACAAGGAAGCAAAAATCTGGCTGTTCTGTCCACTGTGTGGTCACTCATGTGACTGCAGTGGTGCCTCAGTGACCTGAGACACTGTGGCAGACTGTGTCCACGCCTCTGGGGACCAACAGGGTCACAGTCACCTGTGTCACAGGTGTGCTTCCTGTCAGGTACATTATCTACCTGTGCTTGTAGCTGTGCTCCGGCCTCTCCCAGGGCCCAGGAGACTCACCTCTGTGACTAAGGAACATGTAAATATTGGGCCACTTCCGTTTACCCTGTCCTCCCGCCCTGTTTACTCAATTTGCAAGTAAGTCTACACAACAACTAGAACGGCACTGCAGCACGTTCAGTGTGTTTCCTCCTGGGACCTGGTGGAGTATTTCAACCACCTGCTAACCATCAACCTGCTTAGCCACATACTTACACTGTCTTCTGTTTCTCCATGGATTTTTTAACTTTTCGAAGTTTATTGGCCACATCATAGGCCTCCTTGTCAGCCTTGGGGGGCCTTTTTATCTGCTGCTTTTGCTCCAGGAAAGTTTTCACACTTCCTGCCCTTTGCTCAACATCCCCTAAATTAAATCTGGGAACAAACAAAAAGAATGCTTGGCTTGAAAATAATGCAATTAAGAAAATTCAATCACATGTCCATCCACGGTTGCCATCCTGACATCTACCTGTGGGGTTTTGAACACCCATCTTTAGGAGTTTTGTCCTGAATAGGCACACCAGGAGTTCTGGGTCTGTGAGTTGTAAGTTCCCCTCCCAGCCCCAGACCTTGCTCCTGGGGTTATGGCAATGAGCAGCCCGGAGGCTGTCCCTGTAGGAGTGGTCAGGCATCCCCAGGCAAGGGACAGGGACAAGAGATGTTCTTCACACATAGGAGAGGGATGCTTCCCCTCTTAAGAGATGAAAAAAATGTTTTAAAAACAAAAAAAAATTTTGCTCTTTAATTTATTTGTATTGTTTTCATAGCTGCTCTTGTGTTGAATTCCACTGGTCTTTAATTGTGCTTCATAAAAAAATCAAAGACTGTTAGTATTATGTAAATATATGTAAGTCCAGATTCCGTTTTTTAAAAATTGAAGTACAGTTGATTTATAATTTGATGTTAGTTCCAGGTGTACAGTACAGTGATTGAGGCTTTCTGCAGATTAAGCTCCGTCACAGGTTATCAGAAGTAACAACTATCCCTCCTTGTGCTGCACAGACATCCTCGCCGCTCATACCTCACACACAGTGGTCTGTACTCTTAATGGCAGCCCACCGTGCGTCCTCCCCCTGCCCTCTTCCCTTTGCTGACCGGAAGTTTGTTTTGTCTGTGTGCCTGTTTCTTTTTCACATATAGATGTGTATTATTTTTGAGATTCCACATACAAGTGATACCCTCCGTATCTGTCTTTCTCCCTCTAGTTTACTTCACTAGAGAATACTATGTTTAGTGAAATAAGTCAGATTTCTTGATGGCCGAATCTTTTGTGAATTTTAGTGCCTCCTTTGTGTTTCTCCACGTGTCTTTTGTTGTCAGTCTAAGACATGACTGATGTGTAATGCTGTGTATGTCTGGGGCGCACAACGTGGTGACCTGACATAAGCATGTGCAGCACAATGGTCACAACAAGGTTAGTGAACAGAACCAGCCCCTCACATAGTCACCCTTTTTCCTCCTATGGTGAGAACACTGAAAATCTACTGTCTTGGCCACTTTCAAGTGTGTGATGCTGTACTGTTGACTGTAGTCACTGTGCGGACATCAGAATAGACCCCCAGGACTTAACTCCTCTCACAACTGAGATCTGCACCTTGGCCCACCTCCCCCTCTCTCTCAGCCCCATGTCCCTGGCAACCCTTAATCTACTGTTTCTCTGAACTAGGCTTTTCCAGATTCCACATGTAACTGAGATCATACAGTAAAATTCTGCTCCTTTAGGCAGGATGAAGAGAATTTGGGGTTGTCACCCTAAACTCTTGGATTGTGACTATTTCTTTCTAGACACCAGATCAACCCAGGTGCCTCTGGCCTCTACAATCCAGAAATGTCTCCATAGTCTGGGATTTATGCCTTTTGAAGAAATACTTAGGGACACATGGTCTGGACTTCCTGGCACCTTGGAACTTAAACTAGCATGTTGTAAGGATATTCTAATTTTATGTGGGGTAACTGGGTGCATAAATGTTCAATTTGTTTTGCAAACAATCTAGGTCTTTACTGAAAATTAACAAGACCTGAATAAAAATATAGTAGTTTATAGTCAAAGGAAAACAAGAAATGGAGAAGGAAACCAAATAAAGATGGTATCTTTCAATAGCACGAGTAAAATTATTTTTTTAAGAACTGAACTAGAAACTCTGCACTCTGATAACAAAAGGGCACCAAAAGTAGTAATAAACATTACTTTACAGAATAGTCTGTACAACTTTCCTTAACTTAAAGGAATAACTCTAATACAAATTATGACTAAAAACAAATAAAATGACTCACAAAAAAAATAGTGCAGGTAACTTTTTCATCTGGCTGAGCTTTTCAACGAGAAGTGGAAACAGATCTGCCATGTTTTCTGAACTAACAACCGAAACTGGACGAAGATTCCGCAGGACTGTTCTGGCCTGTAACAACAAACAGAAAATTATTTAAGTTATGCACGATGAAGAAACACATTACTACTGCCAGCTGAAACGTGTTCATAGTTGTCTAATCTATGCTTCTGTGGTTCTTTGACATCATATATAACAAATGTAACAATAACTAAAGTATAAGCTAAAATTTTGCAAATAAAAAAGAAATATACAAATCAACACACCAGAACAAAAAGACGGCAATATATACAAACACACACACACACACACACAGTTTAACAAGAATTTTAAGGCAACAGAAATCAGGAAGAGGACTGTTCAGAAAACGATGCTGATTCCACCATGACAGGAGGTGGGGTGAGTCAGTTTCTCTCTGTATCATGTAAAAAGTCACTTATAATTATAAATACATTTCAGAGGTTTTTAGTGACAAAATAAATGGAAGAAAATATACCTCAATTATATTATGTTTCAGAGTGGGAGGAGATAATCTAAGCTGCACTGTAATGGGACAAACCCACCTGAGAAAAGTCTGATACACGTCACTCCCCAAAAGCCAGAAACCTCAGTGTGTGACAATAAGACAAACTCCAAAATGAAAAGACAATCAACTTACTGAAAATAAACACGCATAACTCACATGTCCCCCAGTTACAGTTTTAATACAAAAATAGTTCCAACAAATTAAAATAAAAATCATAAAAGAGAAAAACTTCAAGATAAGAAGAAGATAAAGGAGTAAAAATCTCCTCACAGCTACTGTCCCTGTGATTCCAGGCTCCACGTAGCCCCAACATCAAGACCCCAGGGGCCCCTCTGACCTTGTCTAGTAGGAGATGGAGCCCACGTGGAGGGGACGGGAGGACAAGACAGAGGCCAGGCTCCTTTCTCTCTCCCTACCCCATCTCAGACTTTACCTTCGACTGAAAACCCTTAAATAGAAGACTAGAAAAGCCCAGAAAAGAGTGCTGACAGCACAGCGCAGCCCAAGGAGGCCACAGGGAGCCCGGAGCAGCTGCGGCAACACCGCATGACAATCACCTCCCAGGCGTGGCCGCTCTTCACCCAGCCAGTCAGTTCTGCCTTGAGGCTCTCTTCATATTTCCTAGTGTCCATCTTTGTGATGACTATTTTATTCTTAAAATGAATGAATTCCTCTGGACACAACTCCTTGAAAAGAAATGCCACCAAATTAATACAATCACGTAAGAAAATCCACAGATGTTTCTCAACTATGTGTGTCATTAACAGAAGGACAAGCCTCTTGAGGGGACATGGTAAACTTCATTCTATTTTCCCATCACTTCTGGTGCATAAACCTAACAGGATGGAAAAACCAGACAGGAGTGAAAGCACAGGGCAGTCACGGCAGAGAGAGGCCAGGAATGAGACCCAGGATGGGCGGAGGAGGAGGCTGAAGGGCTGCCCCGTCCCAAGAAGTAAACAGGAAATGTTTTCAGGAATACAGGAGCATTCCACCTCATGGCAGTAAAACACAGAATATTAGGAGGAAGGATGTTAGAGAAGGGGAAATCTTATTTTGGAAAGAATTCACCAGTAATTTTAAAAGCTCAGAAAGAGTGAGAGCTTGTCTCTCTGAACAGCAAAGTTACCACCCACTATGACAGGTTCAGAATAATTGAGTAGTGACTATTTACCTGAGCCCTGGGCCAGCCTTCCCAGAACTGAGACATAGTGTCATAAAGCTGGATCATTTCTCGAGGTGACAGGCTAAGATCAGAAGGGAATCCATACTTTTCAATCTACGTTTAAAATAAAATGGAAAAGTTTAACATTCCTTCTATTTTACCTTATGTTCTATCCTTTGCCTCACACTCTCATGGACCCGAAGACACTGAAAACAGCCCTCAAGTAACATGCTTAGTAAATTTCCTTAAGTCCTAAGATCACTTGAGGTCAAGTTCAAGGCTCAGGATCTCACATGACCTTCAAGACACTCCAGGAAACCTCTCCCCAGGTCACTGAATTGGTTCTGCTTTAAGCCTTCTGGATATCCACATCGTTCATTTTCCCACAAGTATTTTAAAATACAAAGTAAATATTCTTGTCCTCAAAAAGCTTGTGTTGCAGTAGATTCTACCGGTTTCAACCACTCTTATTGTGAATCATCTGCCTGTGAAACCACAATCCCCAAGATGTGGGCAGGAATTCTTCAAAAGAAAAGACAGAGTGTTCTATTAAACAGGTTTCCTCAAGGTTTTACATCAGAAATGTTAAGTCTCAAAGAATGGGCTACAGTACACAGATTTCTCACAAATTATCTGACAATAGAGCACATTTCTTAGTTAACAGCTATTCAGTTATGAAACTCAGGTTTGTAAATTCTGGGCTAAACAAGTCACTCCAATCACAATACAGTTGAAAAAACTCGGCAGGATGGAAAGGGTGTTTCAGCTTGAATGAGAGGATTGAGTTCTAATTCTACCTCTAAATGCTAGTTCCTCCTCCACAATATAGGGTTAAAATAAAAACCTACAATATAGGTTACTGACTGTGGTAAAAGCAAACAAGATATATATATCAGTGTATGTTTTTTTAAACTTTAAAAACTAGGAGATAAGTAAGATCCAAAGAGTGAATGCAGTGATGACAGACACAGACAACAAGGCTTGTATTACAGACACCAAATACATGAAGAGGAGGAACTTAATCTTCCCCCACAAAATCGGAATGACGACTTCATAGGTGTTCACTAAGCCACAGTGGCAGTCATACTGCAAAATAAATGTACACAGTCAACATGCTGAACCCCTTAAACCCACACACCATCTTATGTCAAACATATTTTAATTAAAATAATCAATCAGGCTTTGAATGAGGCTTGTAAGAATCTATAGTGGGCAGGTGCCCACCTGGAATCATGGTTTAGCATCATAGTCTGAGCATCAAACCAGCTGGACAGGAAAAAAAAAACATTTTGCCAAATAGCACGTGACTATATTATTTTAGAATAGCAGCATTTTGTTCTCTTATTAATACTGCTTGAAAGTGGTAACTTATTTTGTCTGAATAAAATAAGTCCAGGAACTATCATAATTTTTAAGATGTCAATCTTCTTTTTGGTCACTAGAATGTTTATGATTTCCTAAAGCCCTTGGCCTCTTACAAAAGCCTCAGTGCCCTTGTTTCCACAATGAAGGGCACTTTAGCTGAGCTGTACATCTGCTGTAGGAATTAAGACGGACAACGCGTGTAGCAGGTCTGGTAAATTACCAGGGACACGGGCGATGCCTAAACTGTCAGCGTGATGGATTAATGATAAACTGACAGGTCTTAATTTTTTAAATCAATTTAACAATTCTAAGGCTAAAAGCTGGGAAATCAGCTCCATTGTTCTTCACTATAAGATAACTAATGAGCTGGAAAAACTGAAACAGACTAGGTGAAAAAGGAAGAGAAATAAAAGCCCACAGACTGGCACCAGCCTTCCCTTATGAGCACAACAGCACTGTCCCACGATCATGGTGCCCCAGCTCCATAGTGATGGGGGCACTGATCCAGGTGCAGCAGGAAGAGGCCGGTGGCAGCTCCCCAACACCTGCTGGGACTGACAACCCTCACCCCTGGCAGTGCTGTGCAGTGGGATAACGGGAGCAAAGGCCAGACTCAGCCCTTCATCAGAGACAGCCTCTGTGGAGGAAGATACCCCCCCTCAGCCGGGTTAAGGCCAGCTCACTCCTCCTCCCCTCTTCCCGAAAACTTCTCTGGGAAGGGGCCAGAGAGTAGACACCCAGGCAGATGGCTCTTCTCTCCCTACTGTCAACATTCCTCAGGCTTTTTCTGGCCACCCAGCTCTTCCCTGTCACTCTGCAGGCCACGGTGCAAGCTCAGGAAGCGTCTCCTCATCCAGAAAGGCCTCCTTGCTTCTTACCACTACTGCTTCCTATGGAAACACACTGCACACACAACTGTCAAAAGCCAGATGTAAAAACAGCCAAGCTTTTGTGTTCATCCTGCATGCCTGTTGGAAAAGTCCGGAGCCTTAAGGAGATTCGAACAGTAAGGTGACCTCTGCAGAGGTTGCATGGGGTCAGAGCATGAGGGGGCACCTGTACTGCTCCCATGACACCTATGACTCCAGTCATAGCTCCCATTTGCATAGCGGAGGCTCATGGACCAAAACACCAGCCTTGCCAAGTACTCCCAACATCTGTGCTCACTGTGACTGAAAGACAACCTTCACTGAGCCATCCACACAGAATAAGTAACTGGGAAGATAATACATTGCTTTAAAATGCCAGGCGATGATGGGGAAAGAAGAGAGAACGAGAAAAGGGGAGAGGGACAGAGGAAGGAGTCTTTCATTATTTATGTTTGTGTTATCATTGATACTCTAGTTTGGGGGTGTGACTTAGGTCACAGGAATCTCATCCATAGTTTAGTTTTATTTAGAGCTGAGATTGAGCCATTGCCACAGAAAAAAGAAGCTTCCAATGATAAAATTCTGTTGGAAAATTATCATCACTGGAATTTGTTCAATTGCTTCTCGAAGCTCGTGTGTCTCAGCCCAGATGCTCTAGAGCGATTCTCATCCAGTCCCTCCTCCAGGCGTTCCGAACTCAGGGATGAGAGGGTGGGCTCTAACTCAGCCCCTTGGAGGCCACTACCCAGCCCTGCCACATCCTCCATCACAGGACAGGGAGTCAGTGGGCTTCCCTCTGCCCCACCTCCTCACCTGCCAAATGAGAGTGTTAACAAGGCATCCATCCCAAATTATTGTGCCAGATAAGAGAGACCAGATATGTAAAACTCGTGGAACACAACATAAGTGCTTCATTTGGGTTGTTTGTAACTTATCTGACATACATTTTTATTTTATATGCATAGCAGTTAGTCTCAAACTATAAGGAAACAAAACCTGTCTTCAAGGCATTATTACTCTTGTAAGAGGACAAGCATGCACAGAACTTGCAGCAAGCTGGCCATGGCTGCGTCATGAGAGAAATACAGACCAGGTGCTGTGGAGAGGAGGTGCCATCAGGTGAGGAAGTCATACAGGAGTCTGATGAGGCTTCCCATGGGACAAGTCATAAAAGATGAACAGGGTCTGGACAACTGGCACTTTGCATCTGTGGTGAAATACTCCAGTTTATGTAAAAGTCATGAGGGACTCCAGGTGAGATCCACCACGGGGAGGAACAGGAAGGAACAGGGACAGGTCAGAGAGGACCTGGGGAGCCAAGCTGAGGAGCCAAACATGCCTTTGGCTGTTCCCAAAGGAAAGTCATCACAGGCATGGCAGGGTCAGGACCATCCTGTTTCTCTAAATTAGCTTTCTGATTCAGATGCGTTATTTAGGCAGAACCTGGAACTCCCTGTGACAGCAAACACTTTAAATAAAGAAACTTGCATATACCTTAAAAACTGTCAGATTAGAAGGCTTAATCTGACAACAGAATTTAGAATATATTTAAGTTGCCAGGTCTTGGAAGGAAGGCCAACTGTTGCCTAATTATCACTGAGGCAACCAGAGCTTGAATGAGCTATTCCTGAGAAAAGAATGAAAAAGGGGAAAATATGCAAGAAAAATCAAGAAACCTTCCCCCACTCTAACCCCAGTGCCCCCAAGGAGGTCCCCGTCAAACCTCCACTTTACTGACTCACTCCCGACAAGCCTGCCATGACTGTTCCGTGACCTAATCCACAGCGGTCAGACTCTCACGTGTCCTCAGTACTGTCCACACGTGGTCATGGCTACACTGAGAAGAGTCTCAGGGAAGCAGACAGATGGACACAGGGGCTGAGAAGAAGGAAAATGGGCAAAGATAACATCCAAGAATCAAGAAAATCAATCCAGAAAACTTCAGGTTAAAATGTTCAGTCATTCTGAAGCTCTGGGGATCCAGACACCCAAGAAGCACCAGTGCAGCTATGAAGTTGTTCCTGTTACTTTTAAAACTAAGGTGACATAACTCATACCATGTCTATTATGTAATTCTGCTAAGTGTCAACCAGGCAGCTTTTCAACAGGACACAAATAATTTACACCTTTCAGAACAAGCTTGGCGGGAGCCTCACTCACGTGGTCCGTGGTCAGCGCAGCACATGGGTGAAAATGGTCGAACTGAATCCCACCATCTCTCATCGAACATACGTGCTTCTCCAAATCATTGTACCTCTCCCCGTAGAGCACTGGGAAGGAGAGCAAGGGTTCCAGTGGGTGGACATACAAGGGCTGGGAGAACTTCAAAGGAAAAGGTAAAACTCCTAAGAATGTGCCAAACCTACCAAGTCTCACTTTGTAAGACTGCTTCGGTAGTGCGTAGTCTCTGTGCACACCGGTGCGGGTAACAGCGCTTCTCCGAGAGGCAGCGTTCTTTGCCATCATACTGTCTGCTTGTTTCCAGTACCGTTTTACTGATTGAAGCCACCTCAAAAATTAAGATTGCATTATTTCAGCAGAACATGGAACTATTTCCTGTGACATCAAATATTTTAAACAAAGAAAATCATGTGTCTTAAAGTCTGTACTGAAGGGAACAGGCCCTAGAGCTAGGCTGCCTCAAATCAAATCTCGGCCTCCTCACATGGCTGGGGCTCTTGGATGAATCACGTAATCTCTCTGTGCCTCATTTTCCACATTTTAAAATGTAAATAATAGTAGCATTAGAAACCCTATCTAAGAGTAGTAATGAAAACTGTCAATCGTAAGTGCTGTTGGCCATTTAAAATAAATTGATGTACACAAAGCACTTAGAACAGTACCTGATAAAGAAGAGTCTTTCCTGTAACTGTGACTGTTAGTGGGCAAAAATCCAGCCCAATGAAAAAAATGATGTGGGGCTTCCAACTAATTAGGCTTCATTGCCTTTCTGAACATCTCCAACGTGGGACAGTATAAGAAGCCTCAAGGTCCACAGCAGAGTGTGACACTTTACACCATTTTAAAGGTAAAGGACAAAGAAAAAGACACAAATAAATCAGTTCTGGCCAACCTTTTATGAGAAATGGGGGTAATTCCTGCTCAGTTGCAGACCTGACTGGGGGCGTCCTTGGTTTCCCTTCAAGAGTGTGTCCCTGTTCAACACCAGCAAGGTGGCCCAGAGACTCTGATCCCTGAACCCAGAGATAAGCTAATAAATCCACCAGGAAGTTATGAAACTCTCCAGAACCCAAACAGAGAGCGTGAATTCCAAACATTCAAACTAGATCAGCCTTCTCTCCAGACTGGAAGCCAATGCCTACTCAGTGAGATGCTGGGGGTTGCTTATGGTGGCTGATAGAGCCAGGAAGGGACAGCGGATCATGACCAGAAGATGCTCCCAGACTTCTGCTCCGATTTCTCCACCAAGACAGTGGACCTGTAAAAGACAAAGATCTCCATTAAAAATGGACAGAAGGTCTGAATAGACTTTTTTTCCAAAGAAGACATACAGACGGTCAACAGGCACATGGAAAGATGCTCACTATCACTCGCCATTGAGAAATGCACATCAGGACCACAGTGAGGTACCACTCACACCTGTAAGAACAGCCATCATAAAGAAGACCACAAATAACAAATGGTGGCGAGGATGTGGAGAGAAGGGAACCCACAATCCCTGTTGGTGGGAATGCAAATCAGTGCAGCCACAGTGGAAAACAGTATGGAGGGTCCTCAAACAATTAAAATGAGAACTACCACATAACCCCTAAGTCCCACTCCTGGGTGTTTATCCACAGAACATGAAAAGATACCTGCACCCCCATGCTTCCTGCCACATTATGTACAACAGCCATAAATGAAGCAACCTGAGTGTCCACTGATGGGGGAGGGGTGTGTATATACAGAATGTAATGTTATTCCTCAAAAAAAGCCACAGAAAAGAATGAAACCTTTTTATTTGCGACAAAACGAATGGATCTTGAGGGTATTACGCTACATGAGATAAATCATAGAAAGACAAAAAATGATCTCACTTATGTGTGAACCTAAACAGAAACAAGCTCAAAGATACAGAGAACAGATAAGTAGTTGCAAAAGGTGGAGGTGGGGTGGGAGAAATGGGTGAACTGTTTTTGTTGGTTTGTTTTAGTTTAAAGTTTAAGTTAATTTAAAAATACCAGATGACAATAAGACACAGAAGCCTGGAAGGTCACACATAGTTTCCTATTACCTCTAATCCATCAGTCCAACTTTACATAAATATTGGCAAATTCTGGCAATAGAAAATCTTGACACAAGTTTTCTTTAACCTCCATCAATAATTCCTTCTGGTCTTTCTTTCAAAAGTGTCTTTCAAATCTCTGCATTTACTCCAAGTCTGCTGCCCACCACGCCAGCATCATACCACAGCTGCACCACCTCAGTACCCTCCCCACTCCCTGCCACCCCTGCATCCTTCACCTAACCAGATGAGTCTCAAGGATGGACTAGATCAGGCCATGTTCCCAGTCAAATGTCTCCACCACCCTCCCACTGCACGTGGGACAAAATATAGACCCCTGAACCGGGCGATGCTGTCGGGGCAGCTCCCGGCCCCACCTGCCTCACCACTCCCCAGACACACCAGACTAGACTGTGCTCCTGGAGCACAACTTTCTACCCAGAATGCCCATGTCTATTGCTCCCTTGGATTAAAATGTTCTTGCCCCCTTTTCTCTTCCACTTGTAGAGCTGGGCTCAACATCACTGCCCTAGAAGACGTCTCTGACCCCTGCAGAGCGATCCTCATGCTGCTCTGCCATTGTCACTGTCAAGACCAGCTACCCCTTCTCCCCAGGATGCACCTACGAGGGCTGTACAGTCCCATGTATGCTTAATGGTCCATCTCCCTCCCCCAAGACTCTGACTCAACCCTGGGCCCCCCAGCACCCACCGTGCCTGGCACTGCAGACACACTCCTTTAATGCCAGCTGACGAATCAATGTCCTCGGACCAAATAAAGCAAAATGAACCAGGTTTAGGGAAAATTCTCACATGATCTTCTTTACACAGATCAAGTTATGTCGCCTGGCAGTCAACTGATAAGGACTTCTCATCAGAGCCAGATCATTTAAAAAAGCATCCTGCTGCCCATCTGGCTTTGCCTGAATCAGAAAACATGCCCCTCCACTGAGCAGTGACCTTATGCTTCACACAGGTGACACTTTTCCCCAACTGCCAGAACAGACATGAGCCTTCAAAGCCCATCAGCTCTGCCCTGACCTAAAACTGGGGAAGCAGGTACCCAGCGTCACATCATTTCAGAGTTGAGATAAGAAACGCAAGGAATTAGATCGCAAAGACAAAGTTGTTGGGTTTTTTTTTTTTGAATATGAACATTTGAGGCTTCAAGATGCAGTTTACACAGACCGAGCAAAAATAAACACAATAACTCAGACTCAAACCAAAGAAAGGCATCACTGTGCTTGGTCACTCTGAGTTTACAGCATGAGAAAAGCTAAGTTAGACATAGGCTTATCACCGTTCTCCACTTGAAACTGAAAATTCCTTGAAGCAAAAGGATCACTTTACAACGTTTAAAGTCTCTGAATAAATATTCTTAATGCTGCTGTAGAAGTTTTCTAAATACCCTTCATTTGCCCTATTGTACGTCCATTATTTTCCATCCTGCCCTTTCTGCCCAGGGAAGCTGACGCACAGAGGCTCCTTCAAAGGACTCCTCTGCCCTCTGGTTCCATCGGATTTGGCCAAAGGCGACTTTGGCAGGAGACCAGAAGAGAGGAAGGGTCTTTGGGCCATGCTGTCCTCCTAACACGCTACCATGAGCCTGGCAGGACCCGGGCTCAGACCGCCGCCCTCACCAAGCGACCAGCGCAGCCCCAGTCTCCTGGCAGGACTCCATGGTCACCCCTCTGCTTGTCCTTCTAAGTCCCAGGCAGAGCTGCTCTCTCTGGATGACAGCGTCCCCTGCACACCTGGGGAAAAGGCTGTTCTCAAGTCGCTCTATTTTGAGTGTCATTTGTTTTCTGTCAGGACCAAGACTGATGAAATAACTCACATAACTGACATCACTGTCAGAGCCCCAGATCTTTGCTGCAGGGGTCCAAGATTGGATTTTGAAATCTCTGTCCAGGAAAATCTATGCCCTGGTGGCTAATACTGCTCCAAGTCACCAAAGACAGGGGTCTGCAGACCCAGACGCCCCTCCCTGAACCCGAAGAGGAAAACGGACCCAAAAGGCTGAATGTGACTCACCCGGGAAGCCGGGGACCCCCAACGCCAACTCCCACCGATGACAAACACCCTAAGGTGGCCAAACGAGGAACTCAACCTAGAGAAATCATACCCCACCCACCTCATCAAATATCACGTATCTGATCCTCTTCACCCACGCCTGGCGATGAGGAGCCAGCAGCAGGATTTCAAAGCAGGCAGGCACAGTGACAAGTACCTGAAATAAACCATGTGCAGACAGATGTGGTGAGCTCTCAGGGCTGGAAGACGTGGTTCCAAGAACACAAAAGTGCTGTAGCTCCTGAAGGCACCTGCTGCTTCTGAGAATGTTGCAGGAAAGCTGTGACAGATTACTTTAAGCCCTGTGAAACTGCCGTTTTTATAGGTCAAATGGCTTACGCAGCTTGAATTCTTATTAACGAGCATTCAAGGTGATAACAGTAAGAGTTCATTGTCGCAGGCTTATTTCCTCAAAATCTGACCCTGAGGTACAGTTTAAATTGAAAAATGTTTATTGAAGACTAGCAACTATGGCAGCTGGGAGAGGGCCAAGCAGAGGGAGGAGATGAGCTGCAGGACACACCTGGTGATGCTCTGGCCCCCAGCTCAGATCCTGGCATAAACAGTGGTTGCCAGGGACACTCCACTTTCAGCCAAGACAGCTGGTGTTTACCCCCTGCCCTGCTCAGCCCCAGGTGCAGGCTGTGGAGGTAGGACTTGGGGGACTGACACCAATACCACGCTCCCTACCCTCGGCAGCACAGCCCAGTCCCCCACGCAGCATTCCGTGGTCACAGTTTCCCTTTGTGTTTGGTCTCAACTGCTTGTCCATGAGTTCAATGAGGAGGACCACTATCTGAGGCCTATTTCACGCCCCGCCGTCTATCCACGACACAGTGTTTCTGAAATTACCATAAGTATCCTACTTATCAAGGCAGGTCAAGAAACAGCTATGCTTGGAAAGCAGTGTTTATTAATTTGTATAACACTGGGTTTTTCAGACCATTCTCAATCTACTTATAAGCCAAGATGATGCCAATGAACTATAACTGAAATCTACAATCAAAATATAAGTGTCCCTGAGAAAGATGAGCTGTTTCTCACTCTCTGGAATGAAACAATGTTAAATTTTCTCTGAAGCTGTGACATCTTTTGTAAATTCAAGAAAATTATTTCTACAGGCTTGCCAAGATACTGAATTTCTAGTGAGAGAGACTTCTAAGTACCATCATATAATTTGGTAACAGATACACTAATTAATACACATCCTACCTGAGAGTTGAGGGCGTCGTGTCGATAGTCCCTTGTGAACACCCCACACAGAGCTTCTCCACTGGGCAGACTTTTGTTAAAACGGTTCTGAACCGTGGCTGCCACTTGGTTCACAAGGGCCTGATTGACAAGGAAAGCCTTCCATTAATCACATAATAAAGTCTGGGTGAAACCTCAGAGAACCACAGGGATTGTCTACAAACAAGCACTGCGGGGAACACAGGGAGGTCCACACACCTCACAGCCTCTGCTCTGCATCCACTAACACACACGCCACCTTCCTGCTGCTCGACTCACCTGGGAACCTCACTGATGAGTCTCAACCCAAAGAAAATGGGAAAAAACAGCTTCATCAGAGGGAGAAATGGGAAAAGAAGCCCACATATCAGACAAAGACAGCACAGAGAGAAGCAGTGAGTCTACTGGAGAGGGATGGCAGAGGGAGGGGGCAGCCGGGGTGTCCTGTGGTCCTCATACCTTGGGGATGTCTCCCCGGACATCTACATTGCAAGGAGCAGAACACTGACCAGGCAGGCAGCCTGACCAGTGGAATCAGAGAGTGTGCATATCCACAAACATTTCACACTTCATATCAAAAAATAAATTTCACTGTGACTAAAGTGTAAACTTTAAGACATAAGCATGAAGATACTAGAAAGTGAAGGTTTTCATCTATTTGAGCACACATGGAAATGCTAAAGACACTGGTAGATCTGACTGTACAAAGACATTAACATATTATCATTAATATGACCACAATACAGCAAAAAGACAAAATGAAAAAGCATATCTGTTATAATTTATAGAGAAAAAGTAATACACTTATCACACAAAATTCTGAAAATCAGCAGGAAGACAATCCCTCTCCACTAGACGAAAAGGAAAACAGGCAGATACACCCACAAGTGAACTGGTGAATAAAGAAATCCCACTGCCAAGAAAGCACGTGTAAAGAGCCCCAAACCACCAGGGATCCAGAAGCACACGTTGAAGTATGAGACAGAAGTTTTCATTGATCATAATGGAAAATTTTTTTAAATGATCACAGGAATGCTGGGAAAAATAAGAGACGGTATCTGTCAGTGGGAACAACAATGGATGTAACTTTTAGAAGAGTAACTTGGCAACATGCATGAAGCTGACTTCATCAATTCCACTTCCAGGAAGCTCAGTTTCTCTTCATATATTTTACTAATTTCCCTGCTTTCACAACTATGAAAAATGAAAAAGCTGCAAACAAAAAAATAAAGTACTAATTTCAACTAATCATGTTGTTCAATCCAGTTCTGAGCCTGAGCACACGTCCCTCAAGGCCACCTTTTCCTAGAAACTAAAATGGAGACTGAATTCATTTTAATCTATAGAATTAGTTATCCCAACCAAATCTGCCTTTCTTAAGAGTAATCACATTAAAAACAAAGGGTCGTAAATGAGGATATCTATACCTTCTGTAAACAAAACTTTCTCCTAAATGACAAAGATTAGACTTTCTGCTGTTTAAGGCCAATATTAGGTGGTACCGGCCATAAAAGAAACATGGCAAAACAACATGGCTTGAGAAACAAGCCAGATACCAGTGCCCAAGAGCAGAGTGGACACATCCTGCTCGCCAGTGGTAGAGGCAATAACAAATTCTTATCCACTCAACACTGCCCAGCAAAGAATGGTGCTTCCCTCTGCATAAACAAGTGCTGAGTGACAGGGTCCCACAACCAGAGCTCACCCTCACCAGGCTCTAAGGTGTTATTTTGGCCTTTCAAACTGGAAGGAGAAAACACAGCCTAAAAAAGAAAGTGAAACTCACAGAAACAAAACAGATTGGGGGTTGGTGAAGTGGGGGGTTGGGGAAGTGGGGGAAGGGGGTCTAAAGGTACATACTCCCAGTTATAAGATAAAAAAGTCCTGGGACATAATGGTGACAATAGTTAGCAACTGTATGTTATGTATTTCAAAGTTGGCAAGAGAGTAGATTTAAAAGTTCTCATTACAAGAAAAAACATGTGTTAACTGATTGTGGTGATCATTTCACAATACATACAAATAGTGGCCGTATACTGTACACCTGAAACTTTTATGTTCCATGTCAATCATATCTCAGTAAAACTGGAAAAAAATAAATTGGAAAACAAAGTAAGCTCAATCCGCCATGTGACCACAGGAGTGGAAGAGAAAATTCAAGTCACCTGATTGCTACCTTCGTGGGGGCCACGTAGACGACCACCCCTTCATCGCCCTGGAAGACTCCCCATCCCCGTGGACATGCCCTGATGGGGGCCACATTCATGACCACCCCCTGGTCACCCTGGGCAATCCCCCCATCCCCAGGGCCCTACCTTGGTGGGGGCCACGTACACAACCACCCCCTCATCGCTCTCTCGCAGCACCTTCTCCATGCAGTAGTAGGAGGCGTGGGTCTTCCCTGAGGATGTGGGGGCTACGATGACTGCTGACTCATTATTGTCCACGACATCCAGGAGCTCCCTCTGCAGGGTTCAGAGCACCGTTGTGTCAATACCATGAACAGCACGTTATCAAAACAAATACGTAATCCACTCAGATGAGTGGCTGGGAGCTGAGACCACAGGGTGAGCTGTACCAGAGAGCATCTGAAGGACTCACGGGGCTCTCCCCCAGCAGACAACCACAATGCTTTCCAGCACCTGGGGGCGGGCTTGTGTGTGAAGTGCCGAGAGTGAGTTTGAACCAAGTACCTCGTCCATGTGGAGATCTTCCTTCTGGTTACTCATCACTAAGTGCACAACGGCTCTGAAAAATGAGGATCTAAGAAGGAGCCAAAGTGCGTCTTTGTGACAGGGAGAAAGTAGTGAAGGAGAAGAAACATCAATGACTAATAATTTCACTACCTATCTTCTACTTTCTAAAGAGAACACCAGGTCCTTACACTGGAGGTGTGTGGGACCTTCATTAAAACAGGCTCACAGCCATTCAGCCCATGCTTTTATTCCTTGAAATGATGCCCAGTCACAGAACCATAAGCCTGTGTGATGGGCAGAAGGTGAAAGAACACCCCCAAGCCCCATCCCATTCACTCCCTGAGCCAGGTCCACACCCCAGAGTGAAGCAGGCACAGAACTGCAGGGCGTGAGGGATGCGAGGGGAGCCCCCCACTGAGCCTGCACTTGAGGAAGGCAGGCTCTGGTTCTCCCTCTCCTGAACAACAAGCAGGGACTTTGAGGCACCTGCCACCATCAACACAAGGAAGACAAAGCCCGGATCTGCAGAAAACAGTCTATTAGACTGCACCTGTCAAACTCCACTCTTGTAGGGAAACATTTAATTTATAAGGTTCAAGGCAGTCTTATAAGGTTGAATCAATGCAGAAACACACAGTTTTACCCCAAATTTTATACCCATCAATATTAATTTTACATTACTTGTAGAAGAGCTACCCTGGCACAGGTGCCACATGTAAACATCCAAACACTTTTCTATACTGCTTGGACTCCCAAATGTCTCTGTGCACACATCTGTATTCATACAGGAAATCCTACTGACACTGGAAAACCCTGGGGCAGCTCTGTAACGATACAGCTGGATGACACAGAACTTCAAATATACACACAAGAATCCATCACAGCACCTCCAGGAAAATAGTCTGTTTATGAAAAATGAACGAAATGAAAAATTCACTTTCTCTACATGGGAAAAAAGTCTACATTTGACATTTTCAGTGACAGAATCATTTTCAATGGCATGACTCAATATGAAGAAGTTGATGCCAAACATGGTGTGCAGAGCCACAATAATGAGAAGTTCCTCAGATCAAATTTAATGATAAAACACAAAAATGTCCATTTCATTCAGTCATTACCTGCCAAGTGTCAGGAATAAAGTCCTGAACCCTGGGGTCTGGGTCTTTCCTCTCCTCTCGTACCAAATACTGGCCCATGTGCTGCAGCTGAAACCGAACTGGCCCAATGCCAACTGAGTATTTATTCTTTTTCTTCTCTTTTATGTCATTTCCTGTGACCTGTGATATTATTTTAAAAGTCCATTTTGAAAGTGATTTTAAATTATACCATTTAACAGATACACCCTGCTATATATAAAATAGACAAACAACAATGTCCTACTGTATAACACAGGGAACTACATTCAATTTCTTGAAGTAACATACAATGGAAAAGAATCTGAAAAAAATATGTATATATGTATGTGTATGTATAACTGAATCATTTTGCTGTACACCTGAAACTGACACTGTAAATTAACTATACTCCAACAACAAAAAAGAAAAGACCTACCATTTGTCACTTGGATTCTTGGCATTGTTTTTTAAACCACGTTTGCTAAAATGTACAGCTTTAGAACACAAAAATTACATCATTTAAATGATTAAAATATTATTTTTAATAAAATAATTAAATAATTTTATGAGAAAAGCACCCACACCTTTTAGATTTGTATATTTATTGAAGAAATATTTTCCCACCTAAATCATCACCTTAACTAAGAGTAAATAATTAGCAGACATCAAGATTTTCACATGCCCACCATGATATTTGAGCTAGTCTGATATAAAGACAACTGAGCAATCACAGTACAGCTTTTAAATGTTTTGCTAGAATCAAACACAGGACCGATTTTAAAGGTCTGCAGAGATTATCTGGCATTTAATTTGTCTGTCCAGACGAGCATCTGCACAATTTTCTAACTCTGGATTACTTCAAGTTGGGGCAGCTAGATTACTAACAATGATTAAGAACTTAGAGTAAATATTTTCAGTAAAAAAAAATCTAAAAGAGGTCATGGTGTCTACAAGACACTTTATGTACACCTAATAACTAAAGTGGAGCTATTCTGAAAGCATTACCTGGGATGGATGCACAGAACTTGCCAACTCCTCAAATCCTAAATACCTAAGGCATCTGGCTATGAGTTGTTGGTCTGCCTCTTGCAAAAGTTCTGGGTACTTTTCCATCACAGAGTGGATCCTCTTCATCATTTGAACAGCTATACTTATATCTTTTGTGGTTTCACCTGGGCAAAGAACAAACAGCAAAACAGCAAAACTGTTTTAAAGCCCATCAAAAGCAATAAATATTTGATTATCCAAGGTTAGTCATCAGGCTACCAATCTGACCCAATTAAATTCACTGTCTAAGCATTAATGGAGGTTTGGGAGTACAGACAACGGAATAAAATTAAATGTTGTAAGAGCAACTACACACACTTCATCATCTCCACGGATAATTGCAATGTAGCTGCCTGAGTGCCGGAGGAAAAGAAACACCTTGTAGTTCATGGTAGAAAAAAGATCATCAAAGCCCGAGTTTGTATAAATTCTGGGGAACAAATCTCTTCTCCATCCATTATTTTCATTCCTTCTCTACTGTGTTCAAAGAAAAATAATCAGCTGACTTTAAATATCTGGTTAAAACCTTGGCAACATTTTTTGAATCCTAATGGTGGCCTAATGGGTAAGTACGTGGCATGATCATTGCAGCCTTTTCATTCCCTCAGCCTGTTACAACTTCCAGCCCCCAATTTGTGACCCCACCACTTCCTCACAGTCCCACACATCCCTCCTGCTCCTCCTCACTGCTGACCTTCTCCTGCGCTACCTGTCAGAGCTGTTTTGATTCCACCTTTCTTTCCATCACCCTACATTTTATCTATTTAACAAATATTGCCAGACACCTACAGATGCTATAAAGGCTACAAAACACACTTAATCCAGAATTCTCAGAAGCCACTGCTAACCCTCAGCCCCTTACTAGCAGCCAACTGCAAATCCTGACGCAGTGTCTGAGTGAGCGCTACACAGGCCAAGTCATGTGCTTCTCACGGTGATGAAGGCCACAGTGAAAGGCTAACTTTGCTCAACAGACTGAAGTTGGTAGAACGAGAAGGAAAAAAGAACCTGGCAGCCACGGGTGCAACAGACTCCAGCATGGAGAGAATGGAGAGTCAGACCAGTGAGGTGCAGGAGAGAGCTGTCCATCCAGAGGCATCAGGCACCTGGTTGTCGCACCTCCTGTCAACTTGCACATCTCCACCCTGCCTGATTTCTCCATCACCTGCCTCTTCCTGCCTCTCCCATTCCTTTCTGCCATCTACTGTAGCAGCAGTAAAGCAAAGCATGTGGAAACCACAGCCACTTTTGGAAGGACTCAGCAAGCCAGGCAAACAAGATCCACGCTCCACTCAGAAAGAAAAAGTCTGCAGCTGAGATCTGAGATGAAGGACAGACCCTCCTCAGGAAACTCACCGTCTCGGCTGGTCCCCTGAACCACGCCCACAGTTCTGTACGCGGTTATCTGTAGACCTAACTTTGCCTGTAATTTGATTTGAATTCACTTATGAATGTGCTGTATATTTAACTGCTACTGGGGCCCTCTCTGAAAGGTCAGCACTCATTGACAAAATAGAGAAAATCAGCCTTAGAGGAACTCTGCAAGGAGAAAATGACATAATGCACCTAAGGCTTCTCCCACAAATTTCCACTTAATAAGGGACAGCTGTCATCATTCCATTTTTATTTCTTCTCCAATTTATTAAAGCAAACAAATGAGCATCCACTCACACACCTTTCCCTCGGCAATGCTCTTTCCACGCTTTCAAGCAGGCCTTTAAGCCTACCATTTCTACCCGAAATTTCACCGAGCTACTTGTACACGATTTCAGAAAGTCTTCCAGGTTTTTTATTCCAGAGCTCAAATTCTCTTGCATCTCTTCCTCAATAGAAAATGACAGGACATCCCATTTTTTCTCTTCTTTTTGCTCCTCCTTGGCAAGTAACCTCTTCTTATTCTCTCTAGTGATTATTTCAGCCTTGGTCTCCTGCCCAAAAAAGAAAGAATCGTCTCATAAAACAAGTTAGCAATATGAATGAGATGGTATTTTTAAGTAAGTGTATACTAATTATTTTGACCACCCTCTTATTCTTGAAAAGGCACACTTTTTGGTTCACTGTCTGTTTCTTAAAATTGAAGCCTCTGTGAACTGAATACTGTGGAAACCCACCTGGATGACAGTAAAGCCCCTGAAGAGCATCTCCTAGATTTGAGTGCTGTAGGTTATCAGCCGAAGAGCAAATGGGCCTCCTGTCTCCCACTCTCTCAGGGACTGGTTTTCCTCTCCTACCCGCCAGGGTCACCCCCGACCCTTACGTGTCCATCAAGATGCTTCTTCCACAGAACCTCTCCCAACTCTTCAAGCCCAAGTCCTGTGCCCCCTCCGCCCAGCATCTCTACAGAAGCCTCATCACGCACAGGGCCACCATGACCCTATGCGCCGTGCTGTATCTCCAGATTACTTTCCCTGAGACAGTTGTTGTTGGGTCCCAAGCACAGAAGATGTAGCTCAGACTGTCTGACGAGTGAGTGAAGACGGGCAAGAGCACAAAGGGAAGGAGGAAGGAGAAGGAACAAGTTAAACGAGCAGGTCTGCTCCATCTGGACAAGCATTTCTGACCTACTTAAACACAACAGGGATCCACTTCTGATATGTTGTTACCAACCTGACTTACTCATCTGCAGAGAAAATCAGAGAACCGTTGCACCCGTAGAGAATTCTGACAAACCTCCCACTGCGCTGGTCAGCCATGATACCAGTATCTAAGCCTTGCCTGTAATGAAGTCATTTTAGTTTCATCACTTTCTTAGAGTTCAGTTCTCATCAATGGGTCATCTTCAGTGCTCTGGTCTCCCAGAGGTACTGTCCCAGGTGGAGCTAGCATGGCTCTGTCTCAAGGGGACAAGGTGACCCTTGGCTCTTTGCCACACAGTGCTTGTTTTAGCTAGAACATGCAGACTTACTAAACTGTTGCTGGAAGAGAACATTTATACAGTGTGAAGGTTGTTTAATCCCCATGAGATAATTTAATTTCCGATAGTGTAAAAGAAAGAAAAGCATGAGATGTTTTTTCAGTCTTTATACCTTACACTATATAATGGGAATTTGTGCAAACTTTCTATTTTATAACATCTCTCAAAAAAAAAAAAAAACAAAACCCAGAAGAAGCTTTTTTTGTAGCCCTAAATAAAAAAGGCACAGTTGTCATTGGGTGGTCTCACTAACAATAAAATTGGCTATGAAAATAAAAAGAAGGGGGTCACCACAAGGAGAAAAACAAGACCACCCGGCTGGACCTGGGGAGGCTACTTTTTGACTATTAAAGCAAAAGTCTCTGCTTCTGCTCAGATACATTTTTTTTTAATTTCAGATATAAAAATAAAGTTGTAAGATATTGAAAGTGTGCATCATGGTGACTCGATATACACTGTGGAAGGGTCCTCCCCATTGAGTTAATTAACCCATCCATCACCTCGTATATTTATCTTTCAGAGAGGGGAAGGAGAGAACATTTAAAATCTACTCTCTTTGCAAATCTCAGTGGTGTGATGTAACGCTGCCAGCTCCAGTTGCCACATGTTACATTAGCTCCTGAGACCCTGCTCTTCTCGGAGCCGAGAGCCAGTCCCCTTTCACCAGACCCACCCTAGTTCCCCACCCCTGAGCCTGGAGCCATCTTTCTACTCTCTGTTCCTATGAGCTTGGCGTGTTTTTCTTTCACATTCCATATGTAAGTTCTACCACGCAGTATCTGCCTCCCTCTGACCTCTAGGTTCATCCGTGTGGTCACAAATGGCAGAATTTCCTCCCTATGACTCAATACTATTCCAATATGTACATGTATCTACCACATCTTCTTCATCCACTCATCCCTTGGTGGACACTTCCACTGGTTCCGTATCTGGGCTGCTGTAAGTAATGCTGCAATGGGCACGGGTGTGCAGAGAGAGCTTCCATATCCTGTTTTCCTTTCTGGAATACCCAGAAGTGGGGTTGCTGGATCATATGGCAGTTCTATTTTTAATTTTTTTGAGGAAACTCCATACTGTTTTTCACAGGGGCTGCACCAATTTACATTCCTAACAGTGCACGAGGGCTCCCTTTTCTCCATGTCCTCACCAACACTTATCATCTCTGGTCTTTTGATGATGGCCATTCTGACATGTGTGAGGTGGTATCTCACTGTGGTTTTGATTTGCATTTTCTTGATGATTAGTCATGTTGAGCACATTTCCATGAACCTGTTGGCCATCTGCATGTCATCTTTGGTTAAATATCTATTCAGTCACTCTGACATTTTTTAACCCAACTGTTCATTTTTTAGCTATTGAGTTTTATGAGTTCATCACACATTTTAGATGTTAATCCTTTATCAGACACATGATTTGCAAATATTTTCTCCCATTTTGTAGGCTGCCTTTTTTTTTTTTTGATGGTCTCCTTTGCTGTGCAGAATCTTTTTAGTAGTCCCACTTGTTTATTTCTGCTTTTGTTACCTTTGCTTTTGGTGTCAGAGCCAAAAACTCACCACCAAGACCAATACTAAGGAACTTATCACTTATGCTTTCTTCTAGGACTTTTATGCCAATACTATGCTGTTTTGATTACTATAGCCTTAGTAACATAGCTGGAGACAGGGAGTGTGATGCCTCCAGATTTGTTCTTCTTCTTCAAGATTGTTTTGGGTATTCAGAGTGTTTTATGGCACCATACAAATTTTAGGATTGTTTGCTCTATTTCTGTGGAAAATGCCATTGGTATTTTGATAGGGATTGCATTCAATCTGTAGATTGCATTGGGTAGTAAGGACATTTTAACAAGGAGAATTCTTCCAATCCGTGAGTACAGAAAACCTTTCCATTTATTTGCATCCTCTTCAATTTCTTTCATCAATGCCTTACAGTTTTCAGAGTACAGATCTTTCACCTCCTTGGTTAAATTTATTCCTTGGTATTTTTTTTTTGATGCAATTGTAAATGGGGTTATTTTCTAAATTTCTTTTTCTGATAGTTTGTTATTAGTGTATAGAAACACAACAGATCTTTGTATGTTCATTTTTTATTCTTCATTTTACTGAAGAATAAAATTCATTAGTTCTAACAGGTTTCTGGTGGAGTCTTTAAGGGTTCTTAGGTACTGTAATGTCATCTGCAAATAGCGACTGTGTGACTTATTCCTTTCCAATGTGGATGCTTTTTATTGCTTTTCCTTCCCTAACTTCTCTGGCTAAAACTTCCAGTACGAAGTTGAAAAGAAGTGGTGGTCTGGGCATCCTTGTCTTGTTCCTGATCTTAGAGAAAAAGCTTTCAGGTTTTCAGCTTTATCATTATATAACGACCTTTTTCCTCTTATTACAGTCTTTGCATGAAAGTCTACTTTGTATGGTATAAGTATAGCTACCCCTACTTTCTTTTGGTTTCCACTTGCATGAAGTATCTTTTCTAACTCTTTACTTTCTAAAAACACAGTATGGAAAGCAACTACCAAAGAGATGGAACAAATAACAATACAAGATAAATAAAAGTTAAAAAAAAAAAAAGGATAGACTTAACAGAAACTACCTGTGCCTTTTTGCTCTTGGGTTCACAGAAATTCCTCTTGGGCTTGGTGGCTTGAGTTACAAGAAGTTTTGAAGAGACTGATTCTAGTGACTTCCCATAAAATCGCTGAAAAACGTGATACTTTTGCACAGATCTGAGATAATGAGGATCTCTAAGTTTTTCTGAAAAAGAAAAGACTTAAAATGCAACACAAGTATATTTTTGCAACAGCATTCTCACTGATGCTTCACACCACCCCACCCCACCCCCACATACACACACACTTTTCCTTTTAGTTTGGAGCAGTCATTTAGGCTGATTACTTCCATTGAAGAGGGAATCTTCAGTTAAGCTCTCTCATCTGTAGCCTCATTCTTTAAAGGATGGAAGGGATAGAACACTCTTTCATCATCTACCTCTCAAAGTAAACATCAAGATGCTGCAGAGAATGACAGCTTCTGAGCACTGCTTCTGTCATGTGCTCTGTGAAGGAGGTTAATGGGGGAAGATGGAAAAATCAGGAAGACACCCATCTAGGCCTTCTTGCATCACTTGATAGAAAAACCCTTACTCCAGACCACAGCCACAGAGCCAAGAACTTGTCAGCTCAGAAAACCTGTCACTGTGGAAAAATCCATTGACATAGGAAACCCCAACAACAAAGTTATGACTTGCTCCCAGCCCCAAAGAAAACTACAGTCCTCACTTAAAGGGGATAATTCAGTGGGTTGATTTTTCTATCCTTATCTGCCAATATCAAATCAAACCACTTGGAAGGATGTTAGGGATTAATCTAAAAAGTCCCTCGTATTTTTTTGGATCTTGGTTGCTGTGTCCATCAACGGGCTGGTGAGTGGTGTGTGTGAGCATGCTTATCATGTACACATCTAGATTTTTCTGATGCTAAGTTTTGTCCATGTGAAGGAGGGGCTGAGCAGGGGGTAGACCAGGGTGAGAGGAAGACATGGGATGAGCCGGGGAGAAGGGTCCCTAACTCACTCTCACTGACATACTGTCAGCAGTGACACTGGCCTCCTGTGGCAGCCCCTCCAACCTGAGCACCATGGCGGTAAACCACTATACTTGTGACGAGCAGACAACTGAGTGCTGTGAAAGCTGCTGAAACTGCTCAGAAGCCTTTGGCCTCAATATTTCTGAGGTCAAGGAACACACAGGTGTCAAACTGCAAGCTGTCTTTGCTTAAAAAAGCTTCTAACTTCTGTGGGGATAAATGCCATTAACCATGCATTTCCTCCCCAGAGAGCCGCGTGCCATGGACAGGTGGCCGTCAGCAACCAAGGGGGGGCTCTTCCATCACCTGCCTTACTGACACACCTCTAAACACCTAGAACACTGTTATTATTCAAGAAGTATAACTCTTGGCTCATAACACGACAACTTTTCATTATAAAATAACAGGAAGAGAGTAAAACCAATCTTAATTTATTTCACCAGAGTCGCAGCACTGACCATTGAACTGACACTTTGTCCTGTCGTAGTCATCACTGAGGGGTCTGTGGGAATGCCAGTGCACGAGTTCATCAAATTCCTTCTGTCTGACCAGCGAAGTTACAGCAGGGTCGTCACTATGAGATGACAGGAAGTACATGCTTATTTTAACCACATGCCTCCAAACACAGCATAGATTTCATTTTAAAAAATTTTTGTTTTAAAAATCACAGCCACCTTGCCTCTTTCTGTCATAGAATGTGGATGGTAGGCTCCAAAGAGCAGTTTATTAGGGACTTAAGAACCCAGACTCCACTGTGTATCTCTAACAGTGAGGTCAACATCAACAAATATTCATAGATTAATTCATTAATTAAAAACATGCAGGTAGAATGATTTTACTCTAAGATTAAAATCATGTTGATTTTAACCTAGTTATGATCCAAAAGGCTTTGATATTAAACTCATGTGTTACAAACACATTACATCTAACATACCCTATTTATAAATAATGTCACATTTCATAGAATCTTTAATGAGTAATTCATTCATTCCACCCAGGTATTTACTGAGGCACTTTGAGCCCCATACCTCAGCAGGAAGGGCAAATCTTTCAAAATGTCTCCAACAAACTTATCCACCACCTGACATGACATTGGAATAAAACCCAAATCAGGCATCTTTTCCTTGAAGGTATCTGTAAACAAGTAAAAAATTAAGACAAGGTCAAATGTGAAACTTTTATACATATTATACATATAAACATATTATACATCATTTTCCAAAACTTCACATTAAAGAAACATTTTTCATTGATCTAAATTTACACTGAAAGAAACATTTTTCATTGATCTAAATTTACACTGATCAATTCCAGCCCATCCCATAAAGCTACTTCCCACATTAAAACACTCTGGAACACCGCAGTGTATAAGAAAGGCAGCACTCAGGTAGGTAGGTAGGTAGGTAGGTAGGTGGATGGATGGATAGATAGACAGAAAAACGCCTGTTTCCTATTTCCAAATGTTTATTCCTTTTCTTATATCTTATTATGGGACAAGGAATTTGAACATGGAAGTCTCACTCATAAATCTCTTACATTATACTTTTATGAAAATAAAATGAAAAAACAGTAGAGGAAGATACCGATGTCAGTGAAGTTACTGGGTATCACTGGTGTCTTCCCTTACATCCTTCTGGATATTACAAACATGGATACACACACACAACAGTGTTCATACATGTCACATGCACACTGTATATATGACAGCTGGCTAACGAATGCCTTTTTATCTAATATCTGGCTCCTAATTCCAGGTAGGCTGCCTATTACTCCCCTGATGCTCGCTGTTCCAGTGTCTGCCTGATACCTTCCTATGAGTCCTACAACTCTACCTGGGCACCTTCCTCTTACAGCTGTGGGTGCAGCCAGCGTCCTAAGGATTTCATGCCCCAAAGACTGGATGGAAGTTGCAGGGTAAATACCCTGGCTATCTTGCTCTTTGGGTAAGACATCTCCCAAGTGGTTTGCACACCGTTTGAAAATTCCTAGTATAACTTACCTGCAGTTGCCCACACGGAAACCTACTCGTTAACGCCCTGCATGGACTATGTTTTCTCCCTGGTGTTACCTAACACTCCCTTATTTGACCTTCCCGGGGCCAACCATCTCTTCGAACTCAAGAGTCTTTGTCTAGGGGACTTATCCTGACTAAGGGCAGAGGATATATATTCCTCCCCTGCCTTCTGAAAACCATACTTGTAACTACCTCCTGACTTCCCCTTAGCTTTCCTTCACATTCCTTCTGGGGTTATTTTATCCTTCCTGAAATTCATGATGCAGAAATATCTTCAGCCATGACAGGATGATGGATAAATCCATGTTTGTACTTTTGAAAATGTCCACTTTACTCCTTCATTCTTAAATTACATGTTAAAAATTATATATAATTTCATTATGTTCTGATTTCTATCACCATTACTGGGAAAGTCTATTATCAGACTAAATTTTTCCTCTGTAAGTAACTCTTGATTCTTTTAAAATACTTATTTTTCACATTCTGTGATTCTGTTGCCTTGTGTCTAGCATGGGTATTTTTCAGTGTGCATGTGCAGTTGTTAACTGACCCACTTGGGACACATCGTATGCCCTCGACGTGCACATTCTTGTTTCATCATCCAGGCAACTGCCCAGCCATCATCTCTTCAAGTACTGCCTGACCCACCTTGGCTCATTCTCTGCTTCTGAATCTCCAAATGAATGAAAGGTTACACATCTTCATTCTATCCTCCATGTCTCTTATTTTTTCTTGTTATATCTTTTTTATTTGAAATTACAGCTTCATTGAGGTTAAGCTGACAAGGGTCACATATCTAAAGTGTACAATTTGATGTTTTGACATATGTATATATTCACAAAACCTTTACCACAAACAAGAAAATAAATATAAACATCATCTTCAAAGGGTTTCTTGTGTGTCTTTATAATCTCTCTCTTTCCTCCTTCCCTGACATCTAGACCCTGTCCAGAAATAAACCACTGATATGATTTCTGTAACTATAGATTAGTTTGCATTTTCAAGAACTTTATATAAATGGAACAATCTATTCTCTGGCTTCTTCCACTCAGCATTATTATTTAGAAATTCACTCATGTAGTTATTAGGTCTGTATTCAGTCCTTTTCATTGTTGTTATATTCCATTGCATGGTTATATAAACATGTTTTCTAGTTGATAATGTCTATCACAAAGAAAGCCACCATAAACAGTTATGTACAAGTCTTTGGACAAAATGTTTTCATTTCTATTAGGTAGAAGCCTAGTATTGTGTTATTCTGCATTCCATCAGTAGTGCTGCTTCACAGCTTGCCAACACTTGCTATGGTCAGTCTTTTAATTTTAGTCATTTTAATTTTAATATTTTCTCCTTTTGTCAATTTGATTACTACATGCCTTGGTGTGCTCCTCTTTGGATTGACCCTGTGTGCAACTCTGCAGTTCTTGGACTTGGGTGACTGTTTCCTCTACCAAGTTGGGTAAGTTTTCGGTTATTATTTCTTCAAAAATTTCCTCAGGTCCTTTCCCTCTCTCTTCTCTTTCTGGGACCCCTGTAATGCGAGTATTAGTGTGCTTCATTCCATGAAGACATGGAAGATATAACTTGTATTTTATAATTTTTTGTATCTATTTTTTTTGCTTGTTTTGGTTATTTTCAAATGTTTTCCAGCTTTATTGGGATATAACTGACATACGACATTGTGTAAATTTAAGGCATACACTGTGTCATCTCTATTTGTATGTATAATTCTTGTGACCTACTTCTAGTTCACAAATTCTCTCTTTGGCAAAATCCCGTCAGCTTCGAACCTATCCACTGACAGTATTTTCATTTCTACAACTTTGGCTACTTTACAAAGTGAGTGAAATGTTTTGTATCGTGTTGTTATTTTCTCACATTTCAAATTTCCTATTTTATTTCTTTAAACATTTTTAAACACACATATAGTACAATCTACTTTGGATAATTACAAAACCTGAAGGACTTAAGAGTTCCATTTCTGTAACTTCTTGTTTCTCTTGGGACTTATTTCTTCTGCTGTTTTATAAATCTGTGTTTACACTCATATTTCACAGAGAATCCTGTAAAACCAGTGTTTATCGTGTTGCTCTTCTATGGAGAATGTGCCAGATTCCTTTGATCACTTTAAGGTTATTTTCTGGCTTAGCGTGGTCCTGACCCTGATAACAGAGTAAACCAAACCCCAGATTCCTGAGAGAGCAGACCTATAATTAGAAATTCTCAGAGTGATCTGTAGATCTATCTCTTCCTTCATTCGTTGGCTCCTGAGATTTCCCTCCTATTGTTTTGAGCTCAGTTACGATTTTATACAAAGATGTTTGGTGTCTTTTATCCAGCATTTCACTTACTAACACTTCCATGCTGACAGAAATGGAAATCACATGTATCTTGCTTTTTTTTAAAATTGACAGCAATATTAGTTACAAGCAAAACATAAAACTTCAAAATTACAAAGTATTATTGCCCCAAGGATATGACAATATAGGTAATTTATTGTGAAAATGCACAGCACGAGGAAAATACTTGTATCTGCAACATTTAGTTAACAACGTTCAAATGTTTCAAAACATTTTCAGAGGGATGAGGCTTTTCTTTCAAATTAATTCAGCGATCTCTTACCTTTGATCGGTGATGGAGCCTTTTTAAGAAAAGGAAGTTTTGTTGTTCTCAGAGGAAATGGCTTTCCAACATCAAACTTTCGGACCAATTTTGATACAGTATCCCAGAGGTGTTCATAATCCTTCGTAATGACATTTCCCAAATTCAAATGTAGACCTATATAAGAGTTAAAAGTGGTAAGTACTAAAAGTCATTCACACATACACAGATGCAGTTATTTTGACTAAAGTCATAGAACTCTGAAATACTTGTCAAACAGTGACATTTTCAGTGAGTTCCAAACTGAACCTAAAGGAAAATGATCCCTAGTGTTGCCTGTGAGACTGCACACCTTAAAATTTATCTTGTTCCCCATTTGATAGCTAAGTATTAAAATTATAACTATCTTAACTAACAATAACAGATGGTGAACACCTAACTATTTTTCAAGGTAGTAAGAAATGTTATGTCACACATAGCTTTACAATCAATAAAACAGAATAAAAACTATGAGTTTTCAAAAGTTAGAATGTTTGTAAAGAATTACTAAATGTATTTGTAGCTAACTCATTCCAGTGTTTGCAATATGTAGGAACCAAAACTTAGTGGTTCTGCTCAATTAGTAATGTTGCTTCACTGTACTGTTGATTCACGGTAATGCTCAATTAGTTATACTTCTCTTAAAATGTGTCTTATTTTTCTTTCACTATTAATAAACAGAACATTTATTCTCATAAAATGATGCAAAGAAAAGAAAATTAATTACATATAACATATAATACATGTATATATATATATCAGCTTTATCTTTGGAAAAAATTTTAAATTCCCTAAATATCTAATAGTAGTAGAATGATTCCATTAATGTTATGAAAAAATGTTATGCATGTATTTAAATGGAAAATTCAACTGTTAACTAGAAATGCCAATTTCCCAAACACATATTGTTTTTAACAATACTTGTGGAGTAATATTAAGTTAAAAATGTTTTAAAATGCATTCACTCTGATTGCAACTAAGTAAAACTTATATACATGTATAAACAAACAGTGGAAAGACGATGACTGCTATGTTATATGTTGGAAGTATAGAAAAATGATTTTGAAGTTTTAAATCCTTTATAAGGTCTACCTCTGGATAAAAGTATACTTATTATAATATACTAAGGTGGTACCTTGAACATTTTCTTCTTCATAGTAAAATGCTATATTTTTCAACAAAAGCTCATCACTTAAGTCGGAAAGGTGAGTTAAATTCAGATTCCAAAATTCAAAAACATTTATATTACTTAGGATGAAATAGTCACACCAGCTTTTCTGAAAATTGGAAATAAAACCAAGTTACTGACAATTTTTACATTAGCAGTAAACTCTAACATGGTCTTGAACACGTAGGGTAAGGTAGCCAGGCTCCTCCTTTTCTTACTAATGTGAGCCCTTCTGGGCTGGTTAATGATGAGTGCTTTATACCTTGCAAGGTTAAAGCTAAAATAAAATCAAACTAACCAAAAAATGAATTCATCATAGTTCTGTATTCTGAATCACAGAAATCTGTATTTCATGACTAATACATTTTTTTCTCCTACTGTAACCCACAAATCCAAGACTACAGAAACATTGCTTTCAAATGTACAATATTTACTTAGGATTTAATGTTTTCCATTTTATTTCCAGGTCAAAAGAGCATTAAAAAAAATAAGGAGCATTTGATCATTCAGGGATCTAGAAGATGCTGAAACCTTCAAACTCAAAGATTCCCATTAGCCTACATCATTGTGCAGCCACAGAATTAACAGAAGTGCATCTGTGTCCCTGCCAGTCACAGGCAGGATGTCTCCCCAAGCATGTTTAGCACAGAGCAAGGCAGACAAGAGTTCAATAACTTCTCTGAGTGAGCGGAGTCATCCTTTCATCAGTGTTAGAGTCTGACGAGTTAGGTTCAGAGGGAAAAAAAGGCCAGCTCTCTGCACTAAAATCCCTTACTGATAAAACACTCAGGCTCTCCTGTCATCTCGATCGATGTGGCACTGCATCCAGAGTAACCCAACAGAAGTGTAACACAGGCAAACAGGCAAGTTGTAAATGTTATTTCAAATCTTCTGGATGTCACATTACAAAAGAAATAAGCTGAAATTCATTTTAACTTATTTCATTCAATACAACATATCCAAAATATTATCATTTCAATGTGTAATCAATATAAAAATATTAACAGAACAGCTTACGTGTTTTTCACACTAAGTTTTTGAAATATGGTGTCTCTTTTAGACTTATCCATGTCTCAAGTGCCCACTGTCCACTTATGGCTGCTGGCTACTGCGCTGGGCAGCTCCACTCCAACCAGGTAACTCAGGACGGCTACCTATGGTTCCTGATTAAATCATATACCAAAAAGGCAGGGACCTCCCACCTCAACTGTAGTTTTATCTACAAATAAAAACTGAGGAGATTTCCTTAGAGCCACGGAGCAGTGATTCTCAAAATGCAGCACAAGCCTCACCTGGAAAGGTTATTAAATACGACAGATTGCTGGGCACCATCCACAGAGATTGATCCCATGGGTCTGGGTGGACCCAGGAATCTATACTTCTAACAAGGTCCCAGGTGATGCTGATACTGTTGGTCAGGGGGCCCTACTTTGGGAACCACGCACGTGAGGTCTGTCCCCACCCCCAGGCCACAGATCCTTCCCCATCATACCACTGAGTCAGCAATAATGTGTGAGAACAGAACACCAGAAGTCCCCGACGTTACTCACTCCATCTGACAGGCACCACAAGTGGCCTTCAAGTATCAAGATTGGAGCAAACATGAAACCCTCCCTGCAGTTTGCTGAGCTGCTCAGTTTCTCCAGAGACCTCAGAATATGCCTTTTACTGCCAAAACGTCCGAGGCTCCCTGAAGTTATGCTTCCTGGTGCCAGTGCTACCCAAGTGAAGCTCAGAGAAGGGGGAGACCAGAGGAGGGGTGAGGGGTCATCAGCTACTCCCAACATGCGGGGAGAGCAGAGGGCATGGGAGGGCACAGGCTTAAGATGAAACAGGACCTCAACCTGGTCATTTGTTAGCTGCCCACTAAGGGGCCACTCAGCCTTCCTGAGCCCAGGTTTTCATTCATAAAATGAGGACATATGAGGAGTGTTGTCTGAATGAAGTAACAGAGGTCAAGGACACACTTGACACGGGCACGGAATAAACAGTGCTCTTCCCACATATCTGGCCATCCACACCACTCTAGTTAAAGAACGATGTTTTCTACCAGCCAAGACCACTGAGCATGTCCTGCAGGGTCCCCCAAGAACATCCCATCATTTAGAAAGACTCAGTACTATTCTTTTCATTTAATACCCACTGTGCATTAAAAAACTGTTTATGAAACTCAGGTAAGTGAAAATTACACATACAGAGCATTCCTTTACATCTGTAAATCAATACCACAATTAATATATACATACCATTCAGTAGTTGAGTACATGTAATTCAACCGACACAAAGTTGGCAAAAAATTAAGTATTTCTCAAAAGTAAATTTACAGCAAAACTCATAGCACAACATTGTTGATGCTGTATCATATTATTTCAGTGTCTGACGTACAGTATTCCTAGGCTCAGCGTACTGCCCTGGCACGACTTACACTAAGATGCCTGAAGTGAATTAAATAGGCGCTAAAGACTGTATCTCTATCGCTTTAGTGAACCACAGTCTGCCTCTTCCTGATGGAAAATGCCAAGGAAAGGGTTCCCCAGTGGGCTTTAGGACACAGGAACGTACTTTCACTGGACACCAGCAGAAGCACATGATCCTGTGTTCCCTGGAAGTGCTCACGGCTGCAGACCCAGGCCCACCCCTCCACACCTGGACTGGAAGTGCTGCCCACACACGCCATGAGCTGCCACAGCAGACATCGCTGAGGCACCACCAGTGAAACCAGCCCAAACCAACAGACTCGGGTTACCTGACTTCTTTATTTCTTAGGAGAAGCCATCCTTCTCAGACTGAGTGGAGTCTTCCCATTATTGGGTACTAAAGCATCCTGCAGTTCCTCCTTAACGTAAATTTTAAAAATTCAGTATCTGTCTCCCCCGCAAAACAGGGCTCTATGACAGTGCTGGGGGTGGGGGGACTAGGTTCTCAGCTTCCTCCCTAGGACTCATGCAACGCGTGTGCGGTGGGTCGACACCTGTGGACTGGCTTCCTAACTGACTGGTTCTAAAGTACTCTCCCTGAGCACTTGGACTCTAAGTGTCAAGATCCGCAAAAAAGGTCTGCTAATCCCATTTCTCGGCATGGAGTCCCCAGATCAAAGGGAAAGACTCACACACGAAGAACCTGGGAGCAGCAGCACCTATAACACAGCAAACGCCCTCTTCACTTCCCAGACCGCACTGTGTCCATCGAAAGCAGCCAATAGCCACCACAGAATGAGTGGAGTGAGGGAGAAACTGGGAAAACACGTGGAAAGAAAAAAAGTATAGACTATACATTATATATATCTTTACCTATAACCATGTATAGTCCCAATGTTAGAAACAATTACACAAACAGAGAAAAACCTACGCATTTACACCAAAAAGAATAAACTGAAACATGAATGGTGACCAGCACTGATTTGCGCGGGCTCCTGGGTAAGGTTTTCTTTCGCTATTTTTTTCAAGTCAACATATTTTCCCTAAATATCCTCAATACTGGACGAAAATAATAAACAATCAGACTGCTTTCCTCAACGGCTCTCAAGAGCAGAACACGACGGTCACTGTTCTCTCCCAGTTGACATCACAAAACCCTGATTTTTCTTTCTTTCTTTCTTTCTTTCTTTTTTTTTTTTTTTGAGTGAAGATTTATTCAGAGACGCACACTCCAGGGACAGGAGATGAGGGAAAGGCCACGGGTGGGGCTCAGGCTGAAGAAGAAGCAAGAAGCAGACGCCCCTGCAGACAGGCGGGCTGCGCAGCGCAGAGGAAAGGGCCACGAGCCCTGGCCCTGGCCCCCAGCCCTGACCCGGCCCTCGCCCCAGCCCTGACCCTGACCCTGACCCCGGCCCTCGCCCCAGCCCTGGCCCTGACCCCGGCCCTGGCCCCGGCTCCAACCCTGACCTGGGGCCTGACCCCAACCCTGACTCCGATCCCGATCCCGATGCCGGCCCTGACCCCCGCCCCAGCCCTGACCCTGGGCCTGACCTGACACCGGCCCTGACGCAGGCGGAGCGGGAGAGATGGTCCCCTCAGGCTGGAGACAGCGTGCGGCCGGTCCTACCGCAAACACAGCTGCTGGGGTTCGGAAGGGACTGACCAGGCCACTGACCCTTTCAGGCGCCCGCGCTGACGTGGCTCCCATACACCAGAGACAAGGCCCCCTGGCCGAGCATCCACTCACCATCTGTAAGGCGGTCTGAATTTCCTCGGTCCAGCGGGAAGCCACGACTCTGGTGCGGGCTCTCTGGGGAAGAGGCGCGCGGAGCAGGAAAACCGCAGTGAGACAGCACAGCCTGCACAGGTCCTCCGCCTCCCTCAGGGCCGGGCCGCGGCGCTCCCCCTGCAGGAGCCACAGAGCGCGTCAGGGACCGGCGGCCGCGCGACGCAGCGTGGGGCTGAGAGGCTGCGTAACCCTGCGTGACCCTGCGTGAGGCTGAAGGACGCGGCAGAACGCTGCGTGACCCTGCGCGACGCCTGGGCAGCCCACGAGCTGCTCCCCGCGTGCGGGCGGCCGTCACGCACTGACGCCCCGGTTCCGAGCAGGCCGGTCTCCCCACGTCCCGGGGGCGGGCTGTCCTGGTGACGCGCGGCTGCCGAGCGGCCCGGGCTCAGGAGCCCTCCCTGAGGCTGTCCTCTCCCCGGGCCTCATGTGTACAGCTGGCGCTGAACGCGGCGCGGCTGGGAGGGCGTCCCCTGTCCGAGCAGGAATGGCGGGGGCGCATGTAACCTGGCCACCTCCCGTGCCCGCGGGTTTCGGGGCCCCAGACGCAGAGGGTGCAGCGCCTCCCCGGAGCCAAACGGGCCTAAGGATGAGCCGCTCCAGAGAGACACTGGGTGCAGGTCACTTGGGTGGCACCTAAAATGACCCGCCTAGCCCCGTGGGGATGCGCCACCAGGACACGACTCACACAAGGGACGCAAGAGAAGCACGGTGAGCCCTGCTCATTTCTGAAACTGCGGAAGAAAGAGACAAAACTTCGTTTTTCCGTAGTGAGAATCTTCCACGGCAGCAGGGGGACCCGTGTGTGAGCGCGTGTGCGCAGCGCAGGGACGGCTGCTCAGCAGGACAGCGAAGCCGCGGCGGCCTCTCAGCCGGGGAAGGCTCGGCCCTTCCGTGTCTCCCCGGCGAGGACGGGAGGCAGAACTGCCGCTTCCAGGACCAGCGGAACCGGGACGAGACAGCCCTGGGTTCACGCCACACTGCATTTAACAGCTCGGTTTGAGGACTGCTCCTCGGACCCGCTGAACCTCAGCGTGCCCATCCGGGAAATAAGAACCACAGCGCCCCCTAAAAATGCTACTGTGAGGATTTAAGGGCAGAAGGGGTGTGAGGAGACCCGAACCTCGGACGGTGGCCAGCTCTCACCAGTGCCAGCTCCTTTCTTCTGGGGAGGACTGGACAGATTTGACTAGACGTGGACTAAGGGAAACGTGCAGAGTAAAACACCAAATCGTGTAACGGCACCATCAATGAGTCTTAGAAACAAATTCTATCGCCTCCCCCACCCCTTGTTTGGAAGTTCATATAAATTAGAGAAATAAAGTCAATCAAATGAATTGGGGCAATGAAAATCAATAAAATTTCAAACATGGAGAACCACGGTGTTGTATTTCACAGCAAAATAATGATCGCACCTGTTGGGTGTTAGTTTTCTGAGCAGCGGGAGTCTGCGACCTGTTCTCTAAGACGTTGTGGTACAAACTCAAGAACAACGAGCATGAAGTGACACAAAGAACTCGTCGAATGTCAGACCCTTCCGGCCACAGCTCCTTAAGCAGAGACATGACTTCACGTGCCTATCACAGAAGGAAATTGTGAAACACCAGGATGTTCAGGAAAACAGTTTCAATCATAAGTGATCTCACTGGAAGAAATACAAAGCACACATTTGATGACACAAAACTATAACTATTCCTATCTAAAACAATAAAATTTACCATGAGAAATAAAAAGTATTTCAGTGAAATTAAAAACCTCAGTACGTAGGAAGCTCCTATAAATCAATAAGAAAACAACTAAGCCTTTAGTAAGAGATGAGCAGATAATTCACCAAAGAAATACAAATAAAAATAAAAGTGCTAACCTCTTAAGTAACAAAATGAACAATTAGCATATTTTTTACTTACAAGTTTGCAAAGTATATCTTAATGATAATAGCACTGGAAATCATATGACATGTCATTTCTCTTTTACTTTATTGATAAGAATATTAATAGGTACAGAGTTACTGCAAAGCTATTTAGTAAAACATAAGGTTATCATTAAGTATATTGATACTTTTAATTGACTACTCAAGTTCTAGGTATCTAGGTTAGGTAAATACCACAAAATGTGTACCAAGATTTAGGCATCAAGATGTTCATCACAGAGTTTGTTTTTTTTCTTATTGAAGTACAGTTACAATGTGTCAATTTCTGGCGTACAGCACAATGTCCCAGTTATGCATATACGTACATATATTCATAATTGTGGAGTTCTTTGTTACAGCCAATTCTCAAACAATTCAAATGCCAGGCATTAGAGAAATACTAGCACCCAGTAAAAAATAAAATTTGTGAGGAATTTTTTGATAATCAGAAAAAGTGGTCTATTAAAGTCTGTTGCTAATATGTTTCTCAGTATAGTTCCTTTTGTCTGTAAAAAGGACATCAGTGCAAATGTAAGTGAAATACAAATAATGTCTGAGCTTAGTTAATATTGTTACACTGACACTAACACCCTGGCTGGACAGGTGCACGTGGTCACACCAGGTGCTAATGTGCAGGGAAGCTGGGGGAGGGGCACGTGGGGACCCTGTACTACTTTTGCATCTTTTTTTGTCATTAAACAGTTCAAGTCAAGAGTTCTTTTTAAAGTTTCAGTACCTCTTCCATCATATTTTCCCATTTAAAATTTCCAAAAAGATGTCCCAATGCTAAAACTCGACATTCTTCCAATTTCTTAATCAGGATTTTATAAGCATTTTCAATGTTATTCTTATTCTGTAAAAGATAGGCAAGTGACATAAATTGTCATAAATAAAGTGTCACATTACTTTCCAACTATAGACAATCATATATTAAAGATATAATTGTTACAATATATTTCTAAACTAAAAAATACACTAAAGTAATTATATATCATCAACAGTGCTTTTCAAGTCTGCCAAACAGCAATATTTTGTCTTTGCCAAATCAATTTTTGTCTGGGAATTTGGTCCATTTTATTTTTTTTAACAGCTTTATAAAGGTATAATTAACATGACACAAAATTTGCTCACTTTAAGGGTACAAATCAATGACTTTTGGTAAATTTGCAGAGTTGTGCAGTCATCACCACAATGTAATTTTAGAATGCTTTCAACATCTCAAAAAGAAACACTGTACCCATGTAATGCACTGTGTCTTATTAGGAAAAATTTCAAACACACACACAGAGAAAAGCGTAACACTCCCCCCTCCCCGGTAACTACCATTATCAACATACACCGCATCTTCTTCAGCATTTTACATGGTCCTCAGAATGAAAGTGAAAGATCCTCTCTAGGGTGAGAGTTCAGTAAATTAGGAAATAAATTATTTTACCAGAAATAAAACCCTCCATTAAAAAAAAATGTTTTCCTGAAGAATAGATTGGGAAAGAAATTTGTAGGGACATTTCAAACTCAAATTCAAAAAACGCTCTCACTGAGTAAAAAAGGGTGAGTGGATTACAGGACCTCCTCTCAATACAGAAACAAGTCCCAGGGCTATTTCTGCTCACAGAGGGCACCTCGAGTTGGAAATGGTTTAATGATTGGAGTTCTATCTTATACTTCATTACAACCATCCAGATGTCCCCAGTATCATGAGGGGTGTGACCCTAAACTCAAAAAGTGAAAAGTGTTAACTAACTCAAAAATCATTTTGATGAAATAGAGTCATCCTCACATTCTAAATTTGTTCTAAGCAGCAAAAATTAAACAGAAACCAGATTTATTTATAAAACTGGTGGTCATTTTTGACTCCCAAAAGTTCAGTACAGTAATTACTAATTATACTGATAAGCAAAATAGTAAGATCATGGAATTAAAATTCTCAATACTTTGAAAACTCTATTAATGATTTATTATTAAATAAACATATTTCACTTCTTTTCCTTCCTCCTCAACTCTCTCCATGGTTTTCTCATGAAAAGCTGCTGTGTTAACCATCATTTCACTCATCTGTGGCTCCAGCACCCCACACCACAGGGGAGCATATGCAGGCAGGGGGGTCAGAGGCCTCTCCTCAGACCCACTGTGTGTTGACAGTGAGCAGACTACTTACCTGTGACCCTGACCCTCCCTCATGGGGCTGCTGCAAATGGTAAATAAAATGGCTCTCTGGAAGGACCACACACCAACTCCTGTCATGGCTGCATGTGCCCAGTAAAGGGCTGCATTTAGGGTTGCAATCATCATTATTATTACTTCTCTATACCTCTCTGTGAGACTGGTCATAATTCCCATAGGAGAGGCAGAAATAAAACTGAGTCAAGTAATTTGGAAAATTCTGTGACATTCCAGAAGCCTGTCTTTGAGATGCAAATTACCTTCTGGAAAAACATCTGGTTCTTGTGCTTGCTTGGCATGAAATACGCATAAAGTCGAAGGAAATCGGACACCTGGCCTGAGGAGAGCACAGCATTGACCTTCATCGCCCAAGACTGAATGATTAAGAAGTTGAAGAGGTGTGTCTGGGGGTGGTTCAGGCCTTCATCCGCCACTATCAGGAAATACGGGTAACTGTCCTCCAAGAAAGTCTGCCACTCCTGCGACAAGCACCCAGAGAAAGTTGTTCGAACGTCGACGGTGGTATTGTGCTCTAGGTGTAGAATTAAAGCCCTCCTCAGAGGCAGAAGTTCGGGGAAGTTGAAATATGCGTACTCAGCATCCTGTGGGGGCGGGGGGAGGGGTGGAAGGACATAACTGTGAAATTGGCACTTAGTAGTCCACCAGTTTTGTGGGTTAGCAGGCACCGTCAAAGTCAGTAAAGGACTAGGTTCCACAGGTTCTGTTGTTTTATAGTCACAAGAAACAGACCCTTGAACCTCGACAGTCAGGTTGCAGACACCACGCATCGCGATTGGGGTCTAGATCCACGTGTCCTCTTTAACTTGGCGGAGTGGGTATCACATTTCCCTTCCCGCCCTAATCCTCTTCCCCTCCAAGCTCACTTCAGAAAGAAAAAGGGGAGGAAAATACTTAAGGGCAAATGGTGGATGTAAGTTAAGGAGGACCACGGCGGGTGCGGGGGGCGGGAGATTGTGAAACAGCACAAGTTTTATCAACAGACGTGCTTAGTGCCTGTCAACTGAGCCGCAGGCAACAGGCCAGCCCTTGCTCTTTATTCAAAACACTGCCCGCAAGTGGTCAGCAATGTTCAAAAACCTAACATTTTGTGGACCACAAAACACACCAAAATCCTCAGGAATGACACAGTGGTTACCTTTAGGGGGAGGAGGTAGTATTATACATACATAATACAACATATGTATGTATTCGAAATTGTTAACATTGTATTAATTATATGCACAATCAATCTCTTCCCTGGGAGGCATTTACTACAGAGCCAATAGCAACGAAGCACCACTGCTGAGTCTGACCACCTGCTGGGCTCAGATTAAACTGATAGCTGAGTTTTGAAGACAGAGGTTGTTCTACCTGGAGCTGGAAGATTAGAGCCCAGAGACCAGCTTGGCCACTGCAGAGATTTCTCACCTCCTCCAGGGACCAGCACATCCTCACAGGAATGTCCCATCAGTGCAAATAAAAAATAAAAGTAAATGCAGTAACTTCTGGATCCTGGATCATGAGGACTTTTTTGTCTATTCTTCCCTTTAAATTTTCTGAATTTTTTAGACATATTTCACTTGGAAATAAACAAAAAGCTACTTACAAAATAATAAGCAGTTTTAGCTCTCAAATCACAGAAAACAACTCAAGTGTCACGTTACCTTGAAGAAAACGATGGCAAACTGTCCCCCTTTACTGATAAGATCCACAAGGTACCGCTCAACCAGGTAGAAGAAGTGGAGATTCTGTCCCGGCTCGAATGACTGTGCAAGGAAGCATGTGATCAGCAATGCATCTCCATCAATCAGGAAAAATTCTGACTCAACAAAGTCATTGAACAAACTGTCATAGCTAAAATGAAAACAGTTGAAACAAAAATTACATGTAGACTCCATCAGGCCCAGAGGGTGACGTGATGATATAATAATATTCTCTTATTATCTTCTCATCTTTATCACCAATAGCTTGATTTGCTAAGAATTTTCTATTGGGCTCTACGCTCAGACTTTCCAGAGACATCCACCCACGTAAGCGTCCTTCCTGGGAAGAAGCAGAATCATTCCCATTCTACAGGGAAGGAAACTGAGGCTGGAGGGGAGAGCAAATTCTCAAAGGCCATGTGGCAGGGCATGGACTGGACTCAAGGATTTAAACATCTCTCTCCGAATACAGACCTCCCGCTTAATCAGTCTCATCCCTTTATAAAACTGACAGCTGTGGGCAAACAGAGCAGGAGAAACTATGTCCATTGCCCATCAAACGGCTGTAAAAGTTCTATGTTAAACAGTCATATATATATATATATATATATATACACACACAGTAGTCTAACATATACACTGAGATTAATGATTGACAGACAGACAGATAGGTATCACTTTAAGGCCAAACAGATACACAGGAAATAAGATGGTCACCTCTCTTGATTTATTACTATAACACTCACTTAGCTTTCGGCATTTCAGTCAAAATTAACTGGGACATTTCCTTTAAAAACATCATGTATTTTTGTGAACCTAAGGGAAAAACATTAAGAGAATGGATTATTTTCAACCAATTCTTTTTTTTAAAGAGCTATCATTTACAAAGCATTTGAGAAATAAACAGCAGTAATGAGTTATATGAATCCTATTAAATCTGTGTAGCTTACAGAATCCTCGTTTTACAACTTATGAATATCTTAAATGGAAAATTACCCATTCTTGCTGCTCCCTGTGTCTCCATAATATGAACTGGAAAATATTAAATATAGCAAATATCCTTTACTGTGGTACCTCCAGTGACTAATGAAAATGGCAGACCTACAAAGAAAAGAAAAACTAAAAATTCATTATTCCATCAACAAATTGTATTTAATGACTTCAGGCCTTAAACAAAACATTAGGCACTGGGAATACAAGAATGAATGAAAGTCAAAATGCTGTCAGTTTCCATGAAACTTAAAGACCTTCAGAAAAGACAAGTACCAACCAGATAATCATATGAATGGTGGAAAATTGTAAGTGGGACAAAGTCAAAGAGGTCAGAGGAATCGTCCCTGAAGAAGACATACCTGGGCTCCTGAAGGAGGAGCTGAGAATTAATTAAGCAAAGGGGTGGGGTGGGGGTGGCATCCCAGGCAGAGGGAACACCAGAACCCCGCGTGCAATAGCCTCCAGGCACGAGGGTGTGTGGGCAACTTGGGTCCTGGAGTGAGACAGTAAGGGGGGAGGGCCATGGTGAGGGGTGTGCACATCACAGGCAGGTCACGTATTCTTCATCCTAAAATCCATCTATGTTTCTAAGCAGGCAGTCACATGACTGGCTTTGCATTTTGAAAGACTACTCTGGCCACAGCACCAAGAACAAAGCAAAGTTTCAGTTGGTAAGGCAGAGGGGAAGCCCCTTTGAATGACGGGAGAGTTGCATGTAGCCCAGCTGGATGGTAGCTGGAGGCACACGTTCATCTTAAATATTCCGAAGGTGAGTGTGATGTGATCTAGTCAAGGATCAGATATGGATGGAGAAGAGGAGGCTCAGGGTTCTACCTGATGCAACAGGACGGACGGAAACCTTGGGAAAAGGCCAGCTCCAGGGACTGATCCTGAGTTCACTTGTGGGTAGGTGGGCTGGGCCTGCCTTGGAGACTTATTGTAGGGTATGTCGTGCACGTAGCCAACTGTGCAGGTGCAGCAGTCAAACACAAGGCTGGGCCAGACCTGAATGTGAGAGAGTGTCAGGGTCATGCTAAGTGAGGCCCTTGGTGTCGACGACCTGGCTTGGACAGAGACACGCAGCATCAGAAGAGAGAATATCAGATTCCACAAGATGCGCTGGGTTGATTCACAGCCTCCCAGGTGTTCACGTGGCCCTTAACATCTCGGGAATTTTTTCATCACACCCCAGGACAAAATAAATACCTAATCGTTTATTTATTAAGTAGTTAGCTCCAAACAATTAGTAAGTCCTAACAACTTCGTTTGAAAATAGAATGCACATTCAACTGAAAGAAATGGTATCAGCATGACTGGGACATTGTTCTGCACACCAGAAATTGACACATTGTACAGACTTCAATAAAAAAATAACAAATAATAAAATTTTTTAAATAAAAAGTCAACAATCACTGATGAGATGTGTGTGCATGTTGGACACTGTGCAACTTTTTAACAGCAGCCGTGGTCGCAGAGTAAAGCCCTCCTTCATCTGACAGATAAGGGATTCCACATGGCCTACAGGACACTTCCAATACTAAACTTGACCCTAACACTCACACCACTGCATAGAATCTAGTCATTGTACCCAGTTCTCTCTCATTTAAGGGAGAGACACGCAAAAGAAAATAAAATCAGTTACTTTGAATAATAACCATGAATGAATATATATAAAAAATTAGAATCACTAGACATTTGAGGGGGAGAGAACTAAAAATAAGAAGCCAGATGAAGAAACATGATTACAGGACAGAACAGTCCTTTAAAAAGCTCTAATTAGAGTTCTCAGTAATCACAATGACATTAGCTAATAAGATAAGATCAGGTGCTGTTATTATTTAAAAAAAAAATAACAAGAAGTAAATGCTCATAAAAATGTTAAGTATATTTTCAGAAAAAAAATTATGCGCAGGTCAACGGAATGGACATGCTGAAATTTCAAGTTATCCAGGAGTCAAAATTCAGAAAATTTCTTAGAGGAGAGAAGACAGAAACAAAGAGATGGAAAACAGAAAAATTACTAACATACAGAGGCTAAACCAAAAAGTTCTAAATCCACTTCAGAGTAACTCCAGCAGGAGAGAAGTACGACTCCAAAATGGGGTGGAGATAAAGGTCATCATAGATCTACCAGTTTCAGCGAGATAATGGTACTAGACCCGAGTTAAAGAAAAGTATGCATTTCTAGATTGAAAAGCTTTTCCAAGTACTGAGCACAAACAATGACAGAAGAGGAAAGCACGGGCAGACACAGCTTGCTGAAACCGGAGGACTCCAAGACACAGAGAAAGACAGAGTCCCATGAGGAGGTGTGAGGCAGAGGCAGCCAGGAGCGACAGGTGGCCACTCTGACCCTCGTTCAGAAATCCAGGACAGCAGAGGCAGGTTACTTACTGTCCCTGCATCTTGCCTGATGCATCTGTAACATCGGGATGGACAATAATATTACTCCACTCTGGCTGTCTTCTCCAGCTACTAAAAGTATACAAATTGATGGAAACAGTACCCGGCACACAGCTAGAACTCATTAAAGTGAGCAGCAGTGCTGGAGGTTTTTATAAAGGAAAATAATACTTTCAGAGTCTTGAGAGGAAAATATTTTGGACTTAGAATTCTGTACCCAAACAGTCGTTCAATTCACTGAGAGGGGGAAAAAAGACAGTATTCCTAGACGTTGCAGAAGTTGGAAATTGCACCAAACACTTAAGTTAAACGACCATTTTATTTAAAGCACAGTCCAGAAAATTGAAGGAAAAAGATCAACGATGAGGACAATGAAGACGCAGGGAGACCCTGCAGGATCCAGAAGGGTTAAAGGAAGCCACAGAGGGAATGAGAGGCACGTGCTGCTCTGAACTTGGAGACCTCCAGACAGCAAAGACGGGGAAACACGCTTCCCAAAGATACTGACTGGTCCTACAACGTGCGCTAACAAGAACTTCATAACTGCTCTCTACTGGTTTTCCATTTCTGATTCAACATAGAAACCAAAATGAAAGTCATGAAACACTCTAAATTATGACAAACTCTGACAATAGAAAAATAACTTAATTAGCCTCATTGGGAGGTTCAGAAATGGAGAAGTTTCATTTCTTTTAGCTGGAGGTGATCCAGCTAATATAATAAACAGAAACAAAAATGCTATTAGAATATCACCAGTTTATAACTTCTAATAAATTAACAGATCTTGGTATGATTAGCTGTTAACACAACAAAATTAGGGGCAAAGAGCTGCTTCCATATAGAACTACCCCAGTGTGGAAATACTCCAGCCAAAGGGGAAAAAAAAAGAAAAAGAAACTCTTAAACCTGAATTTGATCAAAACTCTAGCGGCAAGAACTAACTGTCGTTCAGAAATTCAGAAGACAGAAGGACACGTTAAGTGTTCAAAGATGTGACCAGGAGGAAAATAACAAGACCGAAAAAGAAAAACTCAAAAACAGCCCACCAAAATTAACCAAAAAACAACCCTCCCCCCAAAAAAGGTTATTAACAAATAAATGGCAAAATGATGAAAGAAACGGTAACAAACTTAAAGATGTCTGTCCAATTGCAGTAGTGTCAAACGCTGTATGGATTCTGATTTTAACACCTTAAAAAGGAGAGAAGGAAAGGACAAAAGAAAAATCGGGGACTGTGGGTGGAGGAGTGATGCCCAACCCAGAGAACAAGGTCCAGGGGAGGGAGGGCGGAGCCCGCGGAACCGCAGGATGGCGCCCAGACCCCAGCCTCCCTGGTGCAACCGGTGCGCGTGTGTCCCCTGGGGCGCGGGCAGCGTCTCCCCTGCTGAAGCTGTAGCCTGTGAGGCTCTGCCCTAGGACACGAGAGTCTTCTGCTGGCTCTGCAGACCTAAACCCGCGGCTAAGACCCCCGCGGGGACGCCCCAGCCAACAGCCAGCAAGAAACAGGGCCCCCCCCCCCCAGTCCCATAACTGCGAGGAGGTGGACCCTTCCAGCAGCTAATGGAGCCCAGCCCCGAGCCCAGCCCACGCCTTCAGCCCAGCCGAGGACATGAGATGGGTCAGGACTCAGCCAACCAGCGCCGGCCGTCCCATCCACCAAAACGCTCCAAGAGCGCATTTCCACAGACTTCAGCCACTGGCGTCGCGACCATCTGTTATTCAGCACGAATGCACACCCCGTGACCATGAACACTTCCCGTCATGAAAGAAAGAAATTCTTACTGTGCGAAGTCACTGGACCTAAGGGTATAAGGAACCACCGGGAGAGATCTTATGAAAATGCAGATTCTGATTCTGCAGGTTGGGACTCGGGCCGAGATGCTACACGGATGAGGAAGCGGCTGACCCGTCGGGTCCCACCGGCCCTGCTCGCGCTGACGCCCCCGGGTCTCCCCAGCATCCCGACCCCACACCCGCACCCTGGTGCCTGCACGCCCGCCCCTCACCGCGCTGCTCCGCCCTCGGCGCTCCCCACCAGCAACTTTCCTGCGCCCCAGAGCTCCGCCAGCCCTCGCATCCCCGTCCCACTCGTCCCCCCAGCCCCGCGCCCCACTGCATCCTCTGCAACCCCGCAGGCCCCGGGGCGCGGCCCCCTGCCTCTCCCGCTCCCGCTCCCCGAGCACCGCAAGGAGAGCGCCCAAGGCCATCTCCCCGCCCCTCGGGTCAGAGACCTCGAGCCCGCCAGGGACACCCCGGTACTGCTCACCCTGGACCTGGACGCGGACCCGCTGCCCCCGAAAAGCCGCTGACTCGCGCCCGGGGAAGAGTGGCTGTGAGAGGGCTGGAGCCCAGGGACCAGGCGTCGGGCTGGGCGGAGCCCCCAGCCGGTCTGGTCCGCGGAGAGACTTTCGGTTTCCTTTCTCATCTCTGGCAGTTAAGTTTCGTTTCACTGCATGGTGAACAGGTGAGCAGGTAGGGAATTCGGGCATCCTTCCCTGCCATCAGTACCTCAGTAACGTGAACCTTGGGATTTGGACATAAAAGTGGAAGGAAATGAGGCGGAGAAATCCCAGACGTCTAAACAAGATCAGATCAAGAAGAGGCAGAATTAGAAACAGAGGAAATGTAAGATCTGTGGAACTTGAAATTCCACCCTGAGGTGCAGGGTCCCCACCCCACCTTTATGGAAAAAGAAAAAGAAAAACAGTGAAGAACAGGTAAACTTGGCATTTCTGCAGTGAGCTGCTGATGACTGTCCTGTGTCAACTGTATCTGGAACTTTCATGGGCCAAGAAATTTCTCTTTTTTTTCCAAATTGAAAGTGCAACATTTTCACTTTTATTTCTGACTTTAGTTTCACTTAATTTCTGCCTGTTGATGTTTGCAGTTTGGGTTTCGACATGAGCCTCTCTCTTTAGTGTGCTCGTGTGCAGTTTCATGAACACTGTCAATGTGCAGATACACTGGGATTCCAGGGGACAGGAAGGGTGACAGCAGTGGATCTGAGAATCTTAGCAACAGTGAGAAGCCAGGAACTGCCCTGTCCACAAGGAACGGAAAGGAAGGAGGTCCAGGCACTCGCTGCTCCACAGGGAGAACAGAGAGCCTTAAACTGGAGTCAAGTTGATGAGGAAAATGGTGGAGGACAGAGAAGGTGGGCTTTTCTCACATCCGGCAGGCTTTTGTTTACTTATTTATCTGTTTGCAAACTTGTAATGTGTTTATCAATGATGATAGAGATACAGAAAACAGAAGACCTTGGACTTGACACAGGACTGGTCTCAAGTGATGCTGTGTTTGCGTCCCTCCTTCACAAACCTCTCTGATGTGCTGGCCAGGGGTAAGCTGGCTAACGCCCCTCCCTCCTCCTGTCCTGAGGTCAGTGCCCTGACTCCTGGAACCTGCCAACATGTGAACTTTCAGAGCCAAAGTACTTCGCAGTGTGAGCCTGGAGTGAGGCTTCTGAGCCAAGGAAGTGATGCTGGGTGACTGGTGCAGGGGTCTCCCAGGGTCCTTACCTGGGGGAGGCAGGAGCAGGTGCGGAGAAGGCAGTGCAGTGACGGCAGCCTCCATGGCCTAATGACAGCAAGGAAACGTGTTCTTGTAGACCCTCAGGGGCCAGCGCCCCTCAGACCGTGATTTCAGCCCAGTGAGACTGACCATCAGACTGTACGAAGATAAATTTGTGTTGTTTCACGCCACTATGTTTGCTGGACAGCATGGAAATAATGGAGAGGCTAAAAATATCCGTGAATATCTGAACACTTATTCTTACATTTATCCTCAAGACCATGTCAGGAGGTGTGCACTATCATTTTTATTGTTCCATACACGAGAGAAACAAGGCTTAGAGGGATAACACAGCAGGTAAACGGCCACCTGGCCCAGTCCACATGTCTGCCTACAATCTGTTTCCTGACCTCAGGCTAAGGCTTCCTCTCTGCAACCAAGAGCCTTCCAGTGATGAATGCTGATGTCATTCTGCTTTCTTTCTTGGTTAAATAGTCACAATGTTAAGCTTTTTAGCATACGTGATATTTTGTGGTTGCTTTGGATTGTGATGACTTGAGGTTTATGAAATGAGACCTCAAGGAACCGCCCACATGCATTTAAGCAGCACATGAGGCTCAAGTCCAGTTTTCCACCTCAACAGCCTGCTCCCACAACCATGCAGGACTTTGTCTAGGATCCCAACCGTCACAAACTCCATTTTTCCCTGTCAGTCCTCCCTCCTGCTCCCTGCATGGCAGCCTCAGGGACGCCCAAAATTTGTTTTGTGGGATGAAGTCCAACAGCTGACACTCTGCCCTCCACGAATTCACACGTTCCACTGTTTGAGCTGAGTCATTCCTCCACACACATGCCTGCATTCGATAACCTGGGTCCATTCAATTCTGTTCCACTTTCACTCTGGACACCGAGGGAAGGGAGCCAGAGTGTGTCCCATCCAAGTGTTCACAGACAAGGCCGACGCCTTTCCTTTCCCCCTAAGACTTCTGCATATTTTACAATGATGGCTCCAGTCTTCCAGAACTTTCTAGTCTCCTCAAGTCCTTTCTGATGACAGGACGCCTCTGTTCTCAGCCCCCTCTCAACTTTAGGGTGACTCCATCTGCAATTCTCAGAGTCTGAGAAGGGTACACCGGGCACCACCCAGACCCAACCCAAGTAACCCCATGACGGGGCTGGGTTTCTGCTCCAACTTCTCAGTTCCTTGCTCCTCAGTCTTGTGTCTTCGCCTCCGTTCCATCAGCACAGGGACTGCTGTTCACCCCCTAACAGTCTCAAGTCACTTCCATTTAAAACTAAACAGTCTCCTGCTCCATCTCACGCCTCCTCTTTTTGGCCCGGTTCCCTCTTGTCTACACTCTATGTCTACACCTCCTCACTCCTCCAAGTCCTCGGGCCCCTTTCCTCTGGATCTACCCTGAACCTGCTCTGAGGTCACCGGGGATGCCCCAGTGACTGGAAATCCGGGCAATACTCTTTAGTCCATGATCCACTCGCCACTCTCCAACACTGGGAAGGCTTTAGCCACTGCCTCTTTCCAAGGAGCCTCTTCCCCCTCGGTTCCAGTTAAATCTGTTCCTCTTCCCGCCTTCTCTCTTGGGACTCATGGAACTGTTACCCCAAAAGGGAAAGGGAAAAGACTCCAGCTCTTGTCACACCTGAAAGATAACAGACAGGAGACAGCATTGTGCAGCAAAAGATTTCACAGGATTTACTCAGGAAAAGGAAAAGCACTCCTCCAAGAACCGGGGGTGGGCAGGTCCAGGGCAGACAGCAATAGTCTTTGTCTACCTTCCTCTGCTACCCTCGCTTACAGGTGGTCTCTTGACTGGCTGACGGCTCTTGCCCCAGAGTGCTCAGTCATGCCCGGCCCTGGGGCTCATGTCCTTATGCATGATGCACACAGAAAAACCCAAGGAGGGGGTCTAAACTGCCGTGCTAATTGTATTACGGTGAGCACTAGGTCACATCTGGTTGGGTCCTTCTTGCTGCCCCACAGTCTCCACCCTTGGGTTCTAACCAGTTTCTTGCTGGCACTCGTTCAGAGGAAGTAAAGACCCTTTATGCTGCAGGCGGGCACACTGCCATCTTCCAGACCCTCCTCCCTCTCCTCCACCTGTCTGCCTGGTGCCCCCACTTATCTAACTGCCTAACAGTCATCAGGTAACAACTGTTCAAACAGAAGCATGGGGACGATGGCTGCACCTTCACTCAAACTCCAGTGAACCTGAGCCCCTGACACTGATGGAATCATCACGTCTTGAGCCAGCATCACCTTCTCACCTGGATTTGTGGAGCAGCCTCTCCCTGCCTGACTGCCGTTTGTCCCTCCAACCCACTCCACCTGCTGTGGGGCCACTGGCGAGTGTGCAGAGCAGAGCCTGTCTAGTCCCTGCTGACTGGGCTTCGGTGCTGTTCTGCAGCCCAAAGCATGGAAAGGCGGTTCTTTTCAGAGCTAACTCTTCCACCAAGTGACAGTTCGTGCATCCCCTGTGAAGACCGTGACAGCCCCGAGGGTGCATGGAGCCTGGTAAGAACTTGTCTGTTGGGGACGTTTAGGGTGAATCTTCCTTTTATTCAGTCGGTGCTGTTTAGTCTTAAAGTCGTGTTTGATTCCTTAGGGGAAATGGTGTTGGTATTATTCTCATCACCCCCCACTCCCCTGCACCCAGCCCCAGACCAGAGCCAAACAGAGGTGTGCAGAGATGTCTCTCACACTACTGTGGACGTGGGTTGCTTCGGGACTACACCCACTGATCCATGCCTCCTCCCTGAAACCCTCCAACTGTCTCATAGGCCTCCTCTCACCCGCCCTCGAGTCAGGGGCATGGCCAAGCACAAGGACCCCTGCTGGACAGGTGTCACTCACAGCCTGGGCGTGGAGGTGGGGGGGCAGCAGCCCGGGTGCGGCACACAGGCTGGGGAGCAAGGATCCTGCTGGGACTGTGGGAGGCAGACTTCGTCATTACCAGAGGGTGGGGTGACCCTGGTTCCCTTGGGAGACGAGACTGCTTGTTTAGATGGCTGTGCTGGCTGGAAGGGCATGGACTTGCTGGGTAAACGCAGCTGGTCTGGCGGGAGAGGAACTGGCCAGGTGGGGAGCCTCTGCTGCATGGCGGGGAACATGCCCGCTCTCATCTGACAGTCCCCCAGGGAGCAGAGGTGCCCCTGCAGGAGCTCAGGGGGCCCTGGGAGGTTCCCCCGAGCACAGCACCTTGACACGTTGAACATCCTAGCTGGAGGAGCCGGGTGAGCAACAGCAGGAGGGCGGCTACTGGGACCTGCCCCCCACCTCCTCCCTGAAATGAGGAACCAGCCCCACCCTGCCAACTCCCAGACCTGGGGACAGAGGACAACAGGACACAGCTATCCACCGTTCACTGCCCCCACCTGAGCCCCTCCAGCCTCCAAGCCTTCACATGTTTACTGTTTCTTTATCTAAAAGGTAAAAAGTCTTCCTGCTCTGGCCACTCCTTTAGGACTTCATCCTCCTGTGAAGGGCCCCGTGTACGTGGAAAGCCTCAGCACACTTGCCAAGCTTTTCTCCTTGCTCATCTGTCTTCTGTGCATTTACTTCTTAGCCGGAGACCCCGGGAGGGGGAGGAGGGCTTGTCCTCTGCTGCGGCAGCCGTGCAAAGCCAGGCCTCACAAGACGAGACCCTAGCATCGGTGTGAACTTAGTGGTGACTCAGACTCTTAGGGAGCAGGACAAACGCCTCCCCAAGAAGCAAAGTAGATCCTTGAGGAGGAGGGAGAGAACCAGGAAACGTGAACTCAGAGGTGCCTGCCCTTGTGGCCACTAAAAACAGTTGTGGGTCTGAGTGGCAAGGGTGAGGCGGGATTTTAGCTTCACCGATGCCTGTGGCTATGGTGACACCTCCAGGCCCATGTGCTGCTCTGTAACTTAAATAAGAGCTCTGGGAAGAGCCCACAGGTCCTCTTAATTAAACCAATTCATCTGGCCACCAGGGGCATATGGACCCTCAAAGTCCCACTGAAATCTTCCTTCGAGAGTGCAGCACGGTTTTCTGAGAAGACACTTGAACCTCACGGTGGTAATGCCTGGAGCTCCAAGGGGACGCAGCATGTGCTGGGGGCGGGGGAGGTTGTCCTGGGACTGAGTGCTCGCAGAGGTGTCTGTCACCTTGCTTTATACGTGGTCTCTGCAAAGGAAAGGCCCCCCAGAGCTCTTTACCCCAGAGGGTGTGGATTCCAATGGGGACGGACCTGACAGCATTTGGTGCAGGGCCCCACCTCAGGTGGACTGACTAGCAGGTCACAGCATCAGTCAGAGTAAATAAAATCAGTAAATGCAGAATGTGTTGTCTCCAGAGCCAAGCAGAACTAAAAGTTGTCAGACTTGCATCGATAGTTCGGACGCTGGAGGGACAACAGCCAGGTCTTGACGTTGTCAGCAGTGGAGCGGTCCTCAGTTCACCCAACAATCCTAGGGGATTTCACCCGGGTGGGGGTTAGGGGCTTCCTCTGGACCAGGCAAGTTGCCAGCATCCATGTGTCCAGAACAAGCACTTGCATGAACACCTGGAGCTGCTCAGAGGATGATGTTACCTGTGCAACATCACCCCTGGGCTCTGGAGGAAGGTGGGGATGGGAGGGGGGTTGAGACCTCCCCTGCAGAGTGTGTGCAGCTACGAGGCTGCCACCCCCAGGGAGCCTGGCAGAGGCATGTGGAGTCCCTCCAGAGACAAAGGCATACTGAGGCCACACAGAACAGATGTGCCATTTCTGTAACAGTGACTTCCAAACGGGCTGCTGGCAGAGTGGTGGGTACCATGGTGTGGAGGGGCTGGGATCCACTGTGGGGGCTGTTCACGCTCCTCCAGTTGAGAACACACCAAAGTGGGTTAGTACCTAGGGAAGAAGTGAGGATAATGAGACCTTCATTCATTAGGCCTTATGGTTAAATTCCTGAAAATTATTTGTCAAAAATGTAACAATTTAGGGGGAGGGTATAGCTCAGTGGTAGTGTGGATGAAGGAGGTCCTGTGTTCCATCCTCAGTACTTCTGTTTAAAAAAAAAAAAAAAAAAGAAAGGAGTGTAACAATTTAATATGATACTGTTTCATGTTTTGTTACTTTTCCTCTGATTAGGATGTGATGGTTGGTTCAGGAGCTTGCCTAATATGTGGCATTGTAAGGAATTTCAAGGCATCTTATTTTTCAGATCTTTTTTAAAAGCCAAGATAGCTGCATGCTTTCTTAAAATTACAATGACAACACCTTTTATTATAGAGTTCTCTACTAAATTTGTTTTTGTTTCAATTATGTAATTGTAACCTCAATATTAAATTTACAAATCACAGATAAGCATGTAATTAACAAATTTGTATGTACCTGTGGAAAATGTGCTTACCTATTTATCATGCAGAAACAAATAAAACATTCAAACAAAAATCACAGACTCAGACATAAAATTAAGATGGGCACCCGGCTCTGTGATATTTCTGCCACAGGCTGTTCCAGCACCTGCTGATCAGTCAATCAGAGGAAACCTCAGGGCTGAAGATAAGCCAGTTCTGTAGGAATTCCTTCCTAAAATAGCGCTGAGCAAAAAGCGAGGCTGGTGCAGGGCAGACCTCAGGGTTCCTGCAGCAGAGCCACGGTCTCCCATGGTGGCCTTTTTTCACCATCTAAATCCCTCTTTGCTCCGACAGCCTGTTTCTCACTTTGTCACAATCCTCCCTCCTCTCTGCTCTCCTGGGAGCTGCATCCATCCTGAGCAGGCTCTGGGGCTGCGGGGCCACTGTCCCCACTTGTCCCAGAGCAAACCCTCCACGTGCACATGCACGGGCAATGTCCCCTCACCGAGTGTCTCCAGGAGGAGGAGATAGTGCAGACTTCAGAGAAATAGTTTTGATTTAGATCAGATGAGTCACCTCGGGTGAGGCATGGTGAGGCCAGAAGCAGGTCAAGAGCAGAGACAGGAAGGAGTCTGACAGCTTTGTGAGCCCAGCACCCCGGGGAAAGGAGGCCCAGGGTCAGCCAAGGCACAGCAAGAGAGGGACAGCTGTGGACACACCTCTACTGTGGTTTCTGTCAAAGGAAGCAGGGTGGCAGGGCAGACAGCCCTGGGGACAGCTGATCTGGATCAGTCTGACAGGCTCTGGGGCACAGGGCTGCTCCTGGTTGTCTGGGACCTGGCCCCGGGCAGTTAGGGCAGGTGTACAGTGGCCTGGAGTACGAGAGCCCCACATGGGAGGTGGTTGGAGTGCGGGCTTAAGGGAATGCACTAGAAAGGGAAATGAGCAGCTTCTAGTTGGGGCCTCAAAACTGAGTCAAAGCCACCTGTTAAAAACCATCCCACACTCACCAGAGCCAGCAGCTGCTGCAGCTGGTCCAGGGCCAGCCCTGCCCACCACACAGCCCCGCGTAGCTGCACCCCATAGTGCCTGGCACTGGTCTTCAGGTGGGGCTGTGCTTGTGAACCCACAGGGAATCTCCCCCCAAAAGGCCTCTCCTTCAAGATGGGGAGGGATAGCTGATCTACATAGTACGTAGAAACAGACAGAGAATCAGGCAAAATGAGGAGACACAGGATTATGTTCCAATCAAGAGAACAAGACAAAACCTCAGAAGAACTGAATGAAATGGAGATCAGCACCCTAACTGATAAAGGGCTAAAAGTAATAATCATGCAGGTGCTCGGAGAGCTCAGGGGAAGGGTGGATGAACACAGGGAGAGCTTCAACAAAGAGACAGAAAACATAAGAAAACACCAAACAGTAGTTATATGCTGAACTTGAAAAACGCCACTTAGAGGTTCAACAGCAGATTGAATGAGGGAGAAGGACAGACCAGTGAGCTGGAAGACAAAGCAATGGAGCTTACGCAGACAGAGGAGCAAAAAGAAATGAAAAAGAAATTTTAAAAAGTGAAGATACCCTAAGAGGCCTCTGAGACAACATCAAGCAGAATAATATTTGCATTATGGGGGTTCCAAAAGCAGAAGAGATTTTTTTAAAGGGCCAGAAAAAAATTATTAGGAGAATTAGTGAATGACAGCTTCCCTAATCCAGAGAAGGAAACAAACATCCAGGTCCAGGAAGCCCAGAGAGTTCTGAATAAGATGAATCCAGAGAGACCACGTCAAGACACATTGTAATTAAGATGGTAAAAGTTAACGATAAAGAAAGAATCCTAAATGCAGCAAGAGAAAAACAACTTGTTCAGACCAGTGGCCCCCAACAAGACTGTCAGCAAACTGTTCAGGAGAACACTTCCAGGCCAGAAGAGAGTGGTATAACATACTCAAAACCCTGAGAGAAGAAAGCCTCCAGCTGAGAAGCCTCTACCAGCAAGGTTACCACTCAGCACTGAAGGGGAGATCCAGAGTTTCCCAGGTAAGCAAGGGCTAAAGGAATTCACCACCAGTAACCCGGCCCTACAAGAAATATTAAGTGGACTTCATTAAGCTGAAAAGAAATGACACTAATTAATAACAAATGTTTTTCTTAGAGAACAAGGCGCAGATGTTCCACTTAGCACTTACCTGCCTAATCCTGGGACCAGCAGAGGAAGCGAGGGAGACGAAGAAAGGCGAGAAATATGAGGGAACCGCTGGTCCCCATGCTCTGGGCTCCTCTGTGCCACTGGCTCTTTCATCCACAGCAAGTTCTCAGGGGGTGTTCTCACCTCCTTGTTGGTGTCGCGACACCACGTACACATACACACTGTATGCGGAGAGGGCTGATGGCTACTCTGAAGCTTTATTGCATTACACAGTCTTATACAGCAAAGAAGAACGACAAGGATTATGGTTAACAGGCAGTGTCTGGCTCAAGGTCAGAAGACCCTTTATGTGTTGGTAAATCATGTTCGTGTTGGCACCAGCGAGCCTTACAGCTTATCAGGGTGGGACATATGAGAAACGACTGCTTCACAACATTCTTCTTGGACTCAGGTGGCTGTGCCTGTCTCAGGTTGCACCCCCCTGGGGATCTTACCCATCCTTGGCTAACCAGCCTTCTCACCTGAGTCTGCAACTTTTTATCACTTGTTTACCATTCCGACCCAAGGCTCATTCCTTGGTTCCCACAGTCAGGGGCCTACGCTCCTCTGTCCCTTTGGCCGTGGAGACTCTGAGATGGTGGTAACGTAACTGGAGTCACCCGGATTCTGCCGAGAGGGCTGCCTGAACGCTGGTGATGGCTCCACTGTATCAAACTGCCTTTTTAACAGAGCATGGCTTGGGGCTAGCAGGTATGTATCACTGTATTTAAAATAGATAAACAACAAGGACCCACTGCACAGCACAGGGAACTATAGCCAACTTCTTATAATAACCTATAATGGGAAAGAAAATATCTATGTATGTGTAACTGAATTGCTTTGCTGTACACCTGAAACTAGCATTGTAAATTGATTAGACTTCAATAAAAAAATTAACAACAACAAAAAAAGAAAGAAAACATTCCTGTCATTATGATTTCCTGTCATCCAGGCTGGAGGAATCCTGAATTTTAAAAATTATTTTTGACTCATAGGACCCTTTAAGAATCCATTGATGAACATGGATTTTCTCTTTAATAAAATATGCATCTGTACTTGAATATGCACACACACACACCCACCCACACATGCACGCACACACACACAGACTCATGGGAGACCTTGTATGCAGTCTCTGGATATTGGTGTATTCCTGGCTGAAAAAAAAAGATTCAGTTCTAAAAAAAAAAAAAAGAAATAGCAACTGCACTGGGCTCAAGGAGCTAGTATTCTAGGGGAGGGGACTGTCAATTTTTCAATCTATCAGCGTGTTTTCACTAGGCATTTGCTTAGTTCTTGGTGGTTGTTTCACAGTCTGGGATGGAGAAGAAATGGACACACTGTCTACCCAGCCAATCACACAGGTCTTGGGAGGCAGCACTAATGTCTCTGAAGTTAGTAGATCCCCGGACACGTATCTGATTGCCGACCAGCATTTCCACTTGGGTGCATAGCAGACATCTCAAATTTAAGATGCCTCAGACTCAGTGCTTCCCCACCTTCCCAGCGGGGAGATAAAAGGCAGCACCATCCTTCTAAGGAAGCAAACAACAAGGAAGGTCGAGGCACTGTGGACAGAAGAGGAGAAACTCAGTGAGTTTTTGTGCTTCTTGCTTCTCGATGCTTTCCTGTGTTTAGACTCAGCTGAGTTGCATGTTCGCTGATGATTGAAAATGCACAGTCACTCATTGAATCAGCGGGTACGTATGGAGTGTCTAATGTGTGCTAATGACCTGCTGTCGGTACGCAGAGCTGAGACATTATGAAGAAACATCTAATAATGGATCACACTTGTCAAAGTCTTACTCTATGCTGAGCACAGTCAAGCTACATTACAGCTGTGATCGCGTTTACTTTTCACAAAAACCCTCTGAGAAAGCATACCATTACGACCTTGACTTTTACACATTAGAGAACTGACTCTTCAAATGTCTTGGCTGAAGCCACACAGCCACAAAGGGAAAATCTAGATTTGCAGCCAATCCCAGAGCCCAGATTCTGAATTATTATGCAATAGGCTTTTTAAACCAGGAGATAGCATCCCGATATTTTTAATTAGTGTATAATAGATTAGATCTTGGCTGTGTAGATTCCTCTAAAATTGTGGCTTTGAATAGTTTGGTTTTCCAACTACCAAAAAAATGAGATGTTTAAATTCTATATGTGTTACAAAGTACAGTAAGTAAAACCACCTCTGTGTCTGTGGGACAATTCTGTTTAAGCTCTGACAAAGATGCATATTTCCTCTTTGCCAAATTTCATTTTAAAATATAATGGGTTATTTTGGATTATTAAGTTTTCAAAAATATAGAAAATAGTATGACCTCCACCCATATACTCAGCCCCCAGCCTCAACAATTACCAACATATAATGCCATTTAATGTTCATTCATAGACCAACAGTCCAAAGGGTGATGACTAAGATAACTTCTTTCAGGGAAGTGGCTATAGTCAATGAGTTAGGAAATAATTTTACAGGAAATAAAACCCTCAACTTAAAAAAGGGTAATTCTTAAGGAGAGACCAAGCAGGGTATTAATGCTGCCTTTTTAAGAGGCTGAGTCTAGTATTTCTCAGACAAAATAAAGATTTACAGAGAGCAGTACCTTCTCCCAACATGACCATAAACTCTAAAGTTCTTTAAAAACCTGAGAAATAATTTAATAAGAGACAAAACTAAAGCAAATAACTAATCTAAAACCATGACAACCATATGCATTTACATATGTTTACATGTAATCAAATCCAACTGTCACAAAGGGTGTACCTCAAAATACAGTGAATTTTCATTGATTTTTGTTGCCATACTGTGCATTTGGAAGGTGGTTTTCAAACTCAGACAAAAAAAAAGTGTTAATTCCAAAATGGCAAAGATTTGCTGCAATTAAGTAAAAAAAATATGAATTATGTTAAAAGATAACTTTGTTTAGGTTGTTTTTGTTTTATTGCAGTCTAGTCAGTTCAGAGTGTCCTGTCAATTTCTGGTGGACAGCACAATGTCTCCATCATACATGTATATACATCTATTTCTTTCCATATTCTTTTTCATTAGAGGTTACTACAAGATATTGAATATAGTTCCCTGTGCTATACAGTAGAAACTTGTTGTTTATCTATTTTGTATATAGTAGTATCTGCAGATCTCAAACTCCCATTTTATCCCTTCCTACCTCCTTTCCCTTCTGGTAACCATAAGTTGTTCTCTATGTCTGTGAGTCTGTTTCTGTTTTATAAGTAAGTTCACCTGTGTCTTTTTTCTTTTTAGATTTCACATATAAGCGATATCATATGGTATTTGTCTCTCTCTAACTTACTTCGCTTAGAATGATGATCTCCAGGTTCATCCATGTTGCTGCAGATGGCATTATTTTATTCTTTTTTATGGCTGAGTGGTATTCCATTGTATAAATATACCACATCTTCTGTATCCAGTCATAAAAGAAAACTTTTGACAAAATATTTGAGTGTCTTAAAACCTCAGAATTTATTTTAAAATCTGAAATTTAAAAGAAAACAAGATTTACTCATAAGATCATTAGTGCATTTTTTTCAGTTATAATTACCATGTTGTAGGACAGTGGGCTCCCCGTTTACATGTAATCAAATCCAAGTGGCCTCACCTGCACCCTCTGCTCTCCACCGATCTGGGAGCAGTCCTGTGTTCAGGGTCCCCGCTCCTCTTCCAGTTCTCTGACCCCTCATTCTAGTTAAAAAGAGAAAATAAAAACAAAATGAAAAGATAAGTGATTCTTAATATGATGGGAGTAGGTCATATTTTCTTTTAATTTATTTTGGAATTTTTTCTCATTTAATTAGAGAAGGTAATGAAATTTTTTGATTTGTGTTTTGGGTAGGTTTTTTTTGAAGCACAATTGACTTACAATATGGCTTTAGTTTTGTGTACAAGATTCAATTTATAGATAGTAAATAAACATGGTATTAACACAAGCATATGCTTTATGGATGGACAGTGATTACCCACCCATGCTGTAAGGAATCTGATTAGCTTTTCTCAAGTCTCCTTGATAAGAAACCACACGTCCAGCAAAGCTCCAGTCCGGGTTACAGGGGTTGGATCAGCACCCGGCTCTATGATATTTCTGCCACAGGCTGTTCCAACACCTGCTGATCAGAGGAATCCTCGGGGCTGAAGATCTGCCAGCTCGGTAGAAATTCCTTACCAAAATACCAATAGTGCTGAGCAAATAGGCTGTCACAGGGCAGACCTCGGGGTTCCTGTAGCAGAGCCACGGTCTCCCATGGTGGCCTTTTTTCAGTGTCTAAATCCCTCTTTGATCCAACAGCCGGTTTCCCCCTTCATCACACTCCTCCCCCGTCTCTGCTCTCCTGGGAGTGTCCCCGCATCCATCCTGGGGGGGCTCTGGGGCCGTGGGGCCACTGTCCCCACTTGTCCCGGGGTAGACCCTCCACATGCACGTGCACGTGCAAGGGTGATGTTGCCTCACCAGATGTCTCCAGGAGGAGGAGAAAATGAAGCCTTTAAGAGAAACAGAGGCTGTCAGTTTTGATATAGGCCACATACGTCTCAAAGCCATTTCTAAATATCAGATTAACTTGGTGGACTGGCCTCTCCCTTCTAATAGAGGAAAAAAATTCAAATGGCCTCATACTGTTTAGTGAAGTCTTTGCATTTCAAAAAAATATCCAGCCAATTCAATTGAAGCCATCATGCAGAGATTCCTGTTTCCTTTCAGTCACAGTCAAACTGTAAAAATCCAGTGGTTTCCTGCCTGTTTTCCTTTTCTCTGTGCTGATGGAAACACCGACAAAGCAGCTTCTTACGGCCACTTCTGAATCCCACGAGTTTACTGAGCCAGTCCGTAAACTGTTTTCCAGTCGCTTCGGGTTTTCAGTGTGGAACTGAACGTGTTCTTACGTAACGCTCTTCCTGTAACTGAGAGGATGTCCTCGGAGCCGACCTGGGATTGAGCAGGTCAGAGGACTTGCCATTTCGAAGTCAGCCAGGGGAGGACGGTTTATAAATGCAGAACCCAGCCCACTTTTGTGAACGGATCGGATGACAGCAAATAGTAGGGCAGGGCTACCCCGCAGGAGAGGGCCTCTTGTTTCAGGTGTGTAAATCACTGAGGCTTATTTTTAATTCTCTGAATTGAAACCTACTGAATTCAGAATTTCCTGAATTGATTTTTCACTATCTTTTATCCAAACAACCTCTCTAACAGGTTCATCAGGTCAAGAAAGGATTTTAAAAGGCTAAAATGACTTTCGGTACGTTGTGGGGTTAACTTTTGGGGGGGGCTAATTAGATTTGTTTGTATATTTACTTACATACTTGTTTATTATTTTTAATGGAGGCACCAGTTATGAAGCCCAGGACCTTGTGCATGCTGAGCACCTGCTCTACCACTGAGCTGTGCCCTCCCCGCTGTGGTTAACTTTGTCTTCATTTTTTTTTTGATGGTTGGTTTCATGCCAGCACATACAAATTCCAACTATAAAAAGGAAGACAAGAAATTGAGAGTGTCCTTTAATCTGACCTTCCGGATAGAGCTCCTAGGCTACAATGTGCTTGTTTCACTAAGTGGTACATTTGGAGTATCTCTTCCATTTCACTCCTTGGTGTATTAGGAAATACATGTTTAAAACTTGTTAATGAGGTGAAGCCCAGTAGCCAGAACAGTCATACCCACAATAATCTCTGATGTCATTTGTAAAAGTAACGGCACATTTAAAAGTGGCCATGTTGGAGTCAGGTCTCACCCAATCCTGCTCACACCCGCTCAGAGGGGGACCCCTGTCTCCCTCCAGGAGAACTTAAAGACGTTCTGTTCTTCATGTACAGAAGAGAGAAATGACAGGCAGCGGTGTAGACGCAGGGGTGCCGTCACCCGTGCGATGCTGCCTGCACCGTTTTATCCTCATCCTGTCCCCGATGTGGCCTTCCTCACTCACTCCACATCCTTTTATTTGTCCAATCTGTGTGAGCATCACGATCTTTCCTTTTGCTGCTGGAAGTGATGTGGGAACCCAGCTCTTCACGCGTGATGAGGGCCGGGTCGCGGACTGACCGGGGCCCCGGAGCTGATGTCGTTACTGAAGGTGTGTAAGGTTCTCTCCACCCAGGAACGCGACCTGCCACACCCTTCACTCCCTCACCTGTCCCCACCTTCATCCCTGCTGAGCAGGCGGGCACTCCCGCTGCCTGGAAGGGCTGCTCTCCCCCAACACTGTCCCTTTTCTCCCAGTCTTCCCAGATATTTCACCGTGCTAATTCCTCTAGACAAACCCACATCAGTTCTTCTAGTGCCACCAAAACTGAATTAAACCCTGTTTAATTGAGGTTGTGTAACATTTGCAGAACATTTTTATGGAGTATTGTTTATGTTACAAAGTCAGTTCCTCCCCCAGCTTCCCATTGGTCCCCTTGCTCCATTCCCTCCTTTCCTTCCCGGGAGGCTGAGACGTGCGTTTTACTGTCAGCGCTCCTCGGGGCTTTACCTGGTCGCCCTCTGTGCTGCTGCGCATGCGCACACTGTACTAGGCGTCATGTGCCAGGCTCCGTAGAGCCCTTCTCTTCCCACCCCACTGAGGTCTATCTTAACCGAGAGTGTATGTTAAATTTTGTCCAAAGACTCATTACTAATCTGTAGAGACGGCCACACAGATTTTCTCTTTTGACTTATCAACATGGAGAATTAAATATTAGATCTTTGGGTCTTAAGTAAACCAACCTTTCTAACTTGGACAAAACCCAATTGTCCATGGTGTATTCTTCTTTTAATATGCATTTGATTTCTATTTACTAATAATTTTTCTGGATTTCGTATTATTCCAAACACCAATTTGTATTTTTCTTTCTTTAGTCAGCTTGATATTCGTGTTATTCTTTGTAAAAAAAAAAAAAGTCAAACTTATTTTGCTTAAATTCAATAAAACCTACTTTTGAAATAATTGGAACAATACTCTTGGATTATCTGCAGGGAGACAGGGGCTGGTGCTCCTGGGGAAGATGCGGGTCCAGCCCAGGAGAGAGCAGGGTTCTCAGAGCCTGGAAGGGCAGAGGGGTGGGGCTCTGTGATGGACCAGGATGCTCGTGCAGAATGGAACAGGGGCACGTCAGAGCAGGATCTGACCATAGACTCCTGGACACTGAGCATTAAGCATCGCAGGCCGAGGAGCTGAGAGAGAGAGGTGGAGCCATGGGGCAAATCTCACCACGAGTCTGGGTATGAGCACACTCGTCTGTGGAGCAGAGGGGAGCCTCACCCACAGTTCCTGGAGCACCTGATTCCTGAATCCGGGTGTAACACCAAGGAAAGGATGAAGCTGTAAGAAGAAAAAACAGATGGCTTGTGGTCCTGAGAAGCCTCAAAGGTAGATATAACTTTGTTTGAAAAAACAAAGAAATGTGACTTTCCTTGAATAATATGAGCACCTGGCAAACCATGTCATTTAACAAATATAAGAATCTGGAAAACAAATTCTTTTCCTTAAAAGAGACTCAGTATTGTTTCAATCAGACCTGCCAATCACTGTCCCTGTGAGAGTTCCTACATATGCAGCTTTTGACTTCTTATTTCCATAAAAAAGTGTGACTTTTCTCCGGTGACAAAGTAACATTAAACATATTACAACTTGGCTGTACTCCCTGAAAAGAGGAGAGGAAATGTATTTTCATTCGTCTGGGAATATCTCCACTGCCACAAGGAAGGGTGAGTCTAATTCATCAGCAACGCGTTACGACGGCTGTTGCTCTGCACAGTGGACACCTGCCAGGCTGCACCCCATCTCTCCTCGTCCCAGAAGCTGCAGGAATGTGGGTCTTCCTGGTAATGTCTCAGTAAGAGAAAAATATCAGCATTCGTGTGCATGTCATCAGCGCACACTCCAGGTGGGGTTGGAAGATGGAGCCGGGGTGCGTGAAGGTTATTGCCTGGCTGCAGTCTGGTGCGGAGGGGGAAGTACTGGTGGTTCCTGCACAGTGACTGTTCATACAACAATGACATCTGTTAAAACATTGAGATGAAGCTTGGGTCACATGGTTAGCATCCAGAAGGGAAAGAGGGGAGGCAGGGGGTTTGCGGGAAGGCATTTTTCCCACCTTCATCACGGGTGTGGCTCTGATGGCCCCTTGCCCACTTGATCTCAGCGGCTCTTTCCTCCACTGAGGTGACATCTCGGAGAGGTCACACATTTTGGCTCCTATAATGTCCTCCACAGTCATTTTGCCTGAGGACACAACAGAGGTCTTTGTTTCATTTTAGATTGTGATGTTCTTAAACACCAGAACTACAGCGATTAGTGTAACAGACACTCACAATGACACCGAGATGTGTCAAGCATTCCTGTTTTCTAGAACTGTCTCCAGACACAGTGGAAGCCTCTCTTCCCTTCTCTGGTCCCACTCCCAGAAGATTCTTCCAGGGCCTCGCCCTTTCCACTTCTGCGTCCGTGCCCCTGGTGCTGCAGGCTGCTTCATACACTCCCCCGAACAGACCTCCCACGCTCCCCAGGGGTGGTGGGTGGTCGGGAGGTGAGAAGGGGCAGCAGGTCTAACCGCTGGGTTGGGAGCTGCCGTCTCGGCACCTGCCGCTCCCAGCAGCACACGGAGCTGCCAATTAAAGTCAGTTTCAGGCAGGGCCAGTGCCTCCAATCCTAGCCTCTCAGTGACCCAGGGGCACCCCACTGGCTTCTTGTGGGCACCCCCCCGCAGGGATTCACCTTTTCTAGTTTAATTGGACCACTCAGCTTTCTATTAACCTTGTTCCAGCCATTTTGTCCAGTTCTAGAATCGTCTACCATCTTCTTTCCCAATTTTTATCCTCTTGGGTTTTTACTATTGTCTTACAGGGTTTAGTGAGAAGACATGAATGTTATGGGAAGCGACTTTGTGTGCCCACCTCACCGTGAGGACAAACAAACCGAAATGTTGGAGTTTGGAGCAGAGTTTGGTTTATTGCAGGCCAAGCAAGGAGGCCAGGGTGGCTCACACCCGAGAAAACCCTGAACTCCCGGAAGAGTTTCAGCAAAGCTTATTTAAAGGCCAGGTGAGGGAGGGGGTCGCAGGTGCATGATCTGCTCGTGCACAGTTCTCCGACTGGCTGATGTCCAGGTAACAGGGCGTCAACACTATCAACCCCCAGGCACCAGAAGGGCTGGGGGCCGCATGCTCTCGACCATCAAGTAGTTCATTTCTTTGGTGGTTTTTGGCATCTGAAAAACTCAGGAAATATGCATGAGAGACTATGATCTGCATGTTTCAGGAGGAGCTGCCGCAGAGGACATGGGGGAGGGGTCTACTCCCAGAAGGTCCACGGGAACCTGCCTGGTTACAGAAACACCTGTGTTTTATCATCCAGAGGGGTTTTCCCCATTAGCTTTGGAACAGCCCACAAGTGTACCTTCAAGTGTGTTTTCAAGGACCTATGTTGCCTGTAAGGAAAGGACCAGGTCAGACCTTCCTGCGTTTCGCCATCAGAAAAAAACTGCTTCAGACAAGAAGCTGGATCGATAACGATATTATCAGTGTTGTCTGTGCAAAGGAGAACTAGGTACTTCACATCCAAATTAGCTGAACCAGGAGGTTTCGTGTGACTATTTTCTGCCCCTTATGTGCAGCTCTGCTCTCTGACCTTGGAACAGAAGAGCTGTTTCTTGTTATTTGGAAGTTCAAAATATTAGGGTATGTGACATCAAGGTGCTACAGAATAAGTAATAAAACGATCGTGAGATGATTGTTACAACGTGAGAAGGTTCATACTCATCCTGAGCAGGATTCGTTCAACATTTATTTCACCCACAGACATTGGCTGGGCACTGGGGGTGAGCTGGGCTTTGGGCTAAGATCGCAGTGTCGCCGTGTGTGTGAGACTCAGTCCCTGGGTGTTTGTCTGTTTAACCCCATGGTGGACCATGTCCTCAATACACACAAAGTCACATCATAATGTTTAATTAACAAATTGAAGGAAGATCAGTGGGACTCTCCACTCGATTTGACAGGTGGCTGAATTTTTAAATAGTTACTGGATACTTTGGGCTAATGCCCCGCGTGACTGAGTCACGTGCATGGACAGAAGACTACAGTGAGAAGGGCATTCCTCGTGAGTCTCACTTTTTCTACTCGGCGTCACATGCCGCACTTTTAACTGAGAGTATGTTTAAAAGACAGGTGGTGACCTCCAGGCACAAGGCGGGAGAGCAGAGGAGCACGCGTGAACCCCACGTCTGTGCGACCCCTAGATACAGTTCCCTCTGCACGACGTGCCTTGAGTTTCTAAGAACCCAGCCCTTAGGCCGGGGCCGCTGGCGTCCCTGGTCGTGGCCGGCTGCGGAAACATGAGCTCACTTTCCAAATATAGTTGAGCGGAGTAAGAGGACAGGTGGGAGCCCGAGGCCACAGTCGCCTCAGAGTGACCACGGACCGAGCAGTGTTTCATGAATAGACAAGGAAGGCCAACCTCCACTTCCCCAGAAAAGGAGAAACGCTCACCGCAAGTCCACCTCCTTTCCGGAGCCTTCCGACTAACCAAGGATTGGAAAGGTCTGTGCAGTGCGTCTGTAATATACTAGCTGGCAGGGCAACATTTTTAAAACTCTTCATAAAAAACTAAAAATGTACTAGTAGTTTGCCAGAAGATGTAGCACTATTTAGAGGTCTTGATATTTCTCTTATTTGGAGAGGAAAGTAACGGGAGCTTTGTGGTCTGTCCAAAACCAGAACACGGAGGTTTTATCCGCAGGCTTTACTTCTACCTCTGCGGTCAGAGCTGCATTATCTATTATAACCTTAAACTAAGCTGGTGCTATTAATTCCAAAAGGATTAAATGTACTGACGGAGCCAACATTTGTCATGATTGTGTATGTGTTTTGTTTTATAGAAAATAAGAAGCAGTTAATCTGAACCCTGCCTGTACTTAAGCTAAACACTGATGGTTTAAAATGATACACTTTGGGTTTTAGTAACATTTTTCAGTTAACTACACTTTCAAAGAACTTTTTTAATCAATTGAGAGAGTAACAGGAGACATTTTAAATCATATCTATGCATAAAGTTTGCATATATTTTAAAAGATAAACTCATTAAGGGAAACTACAGCCCAGTCAAACTGAAACACTACAGTATCATTTTGTATCACGATGCTGTAAGTTACACATGAAATTGTCTTGAGTCCAATAGATGAGGCTGATACAGAATGATGTCAGGCTCATGTTACACTTTAAACATTTACTAAAAATACTGATTGCCTTCTAGTATGAATAATGTGGCCCCATCCAGGGCCCACCACCTGATGATACAACACTAACCAAGTCCTACTGCATCGTGAATGTGCAGAAATTAAATCCTCATCACAGGATAAACAGAAGAGCCAATCTACTTTTTCCTCAAAGAAAGAATTTTTGAGCCTTAGTGATCCAGATGTTTAAAATCAGGGTCTATTTGGCAAATTATTGTTAAGAGTAGACAAGACCTAAGAGATTTATCAAGACCACAAGTGCTCCAGGAGTAAATGTGTCTTCGTGCCTCGAATACAAGTTAGTCTCCGTGTCCTGGCGTCCGGGACGGGTGAGGGTCTCATCTGAGGGCCCCACATCAGTTCTCCGTATGGGCTTCTGTTTGCTTAAAGTGAAAACTGAGATCACAGCAGATTTTCCCGTAGAGCAGGGACCTGGGCACACTGGACAGTTACAGTCACTCTGATTTCCCATAGAGCAGGGACCTGGGCACACTGGACTATTACAGTCACTTTAATTTCCGTACCTCATTTTCAGAAAAAAATGCAGAGGGTGATGTCAGTCAGGTTTCAAAGTAAGTCTGATACATTCTCAAAGAGAAGCCACCTACAGTCTCCAGGCCCCGACAAGAGCCTGCACTTGGTCGCTCAGGCATCCGGAGGCAACGGCTGTGCCCTGGGTAAATTCCAGCATGGAAAACAGAGGCTGAGCAGAGCAGCTGACTCTAAGTTTTGTTTGTTAAAGCGTATGAGGGAATACAGGCACACATTTGGTGAATAGGCTTTGAATTTAGGCGAGAGATGTGAACGCCAGAGGAAGGAGAAGGGCAGAGGACACGGGTGATTCAATACGGTGGGTCAAGATGCTCCAGGAAGAGGGCACCAGAGATGACCCCAGACCCTCTCTCTGTGAGCGCTCACACGGCCGCTGTGGGCAGTAGAGGAGCTAGCTGTCATGCCTCTGAAGTTGAGATAAAATATACTGTCTGGGAGTATTTACTTATTTATTTATTTATTTTTAATTGAAGTAGAGTCATTTTATAATGTTGTGTTGATTGCTGGTGTACAGCATAGTGATTCAGTTGTACACAAACACATATAGATATATTTCTTTTCCTATTCTTTTTCATTCTAGGTTACTACAAGGTACTGCATGTAGTTCCCTGTGCTGCACAGAGCACCTTGTTGTTTATTTATATATAGTAGCTTGGGGAGTATTTAAAACTATGGAATAAATATTCTGTGCCTTCCTGTAATGACGAATTACTTAAAGATTCGGAAAAAAGGAATCCACATGTCTCTACTGAGAAATAGATTATAAACTGATTGTGCATTTTTTGCCTCAAACAGGGTTTAATAAATTTATCTTATCGGACTTTTGTCATATGGGGCCCTTGGTGAAAATAACATTACAAAAAAGAGAGAGAAAGAGAGAAGGGGAAGGAAGGAAGGAAGGGAGGAAGGAAGGAAGGAAGGAAGGAAGGAAGGAAGGAAGGAAAAGGAGGGAGGCAGGAAGGAAGGAAAAGGAGGGAGGCAGGGAGGGAGGAAGGATTAAAAAGTGATGATTAAAGAAGACAATTTAGGTGACACAAACACATGTTATTTAACCCTATATGAAGTGTACAATCTCTTTTTGAAGAACTACGTAATGAGGTGGAAGGCAGGAAGTTTTTACAGGGTAAAGGATGAGGAAAAGAAAATAAAAACTATGATTGGTGGGGGCCACAGAGTCAAAACTTGGGGTGGGACCAGCAAGGAGTAAGTAGGGAGGCCGGCGGGCACTGGCGCTGCACATCTCAGCAGATGTACGTGTTTCTGGTCCAGGATGCCACTTACAGGGACGCAAAATCATCTACGGTTTGGTTTGCTGACATAAAAAGTTATTTCAACAGAAGGAAGAAATTAAGTCCAGGAGTGCATGTGATTCCAGAACAAGAGAAAAATAGTTTGAAAGCTTTTCCAAGTTTAATATTCATAGTTTATGTTTATTTTAAAATATTTTTAATATCTGAATCTTTGTATCAACAGTTTTGGTAACTTTAAAATTTTTTACTTTAATTTTTTATATAATTTTTAAAGATTATACTCCATTTACAGTTATTACAAACTATTGACCCTATCCCCTGTGTTGTACCACTCATCCTTGAGGCGATCTGACTCCCAATATTTTGTACATCCCACTCCCCAGCTTCTTATTACACCCACACTGGTAATCTCTACTTTGTTCTCCGTATCTGTGAGTCTGCTTCTTTTTTGTCATATTCACTTGTTTGTTATATTTTTTAGATTCCACGTATAAGTGATAGCATACAATATTTGCCTTCCTCTGTCTGATTTATTTCACTCAGCATAGTGCCCTCCAAGTCCAGCCATGTTGCTGCAAATGGCAGGATCTCATTCTTTTTTGTGGCTGAATAGTATTCCATTTTGTATGTAAACCAAATCTTTTATCAGTCACCTGTTGAAGGACATTTATGTTGCTTCCATATCTTGACTATTGTAAATAGTGTTGCTATGAACATTGGGGTGCAGGTGTCTTTTCAAGTTAGAGTTTTCTCTAGATATAAGTCCAGGAGTGGGATTGCTGGATCATATAGTAGTTCTGTTTTTAAACCTCTATACTGTTTTCCACAGTGGCTGCACCAATTTACATTCCCACCAACAGTGGAGGAGAGTTCCTTTTTGTCCACATCCCCACCAGCATGTATTATTTGTGGTCTTTTTGATGATGGCCATTCTGACAGTTGTGAGGTGACACCTCATTGTGGTTTTGATCAGCATTTCTCTGATGATTAGCAATGTTGAGCATCTTTTCACGTGCCTATTGGCCATCTGTATGTCTTCTTTAGAAAAATGTCTGTTCAGTTCTTCTGCCCATTTTCTTAATCGGGTTGTTTGTTTTTTTGTTATTGAGCTGTATGAGCTGTTTATATATGGAGGATATTAACTCCTTACATTCAATCAGTTGTCTTTTCATTTTGTCAATTGCTTCCTTTGCTGTGCAAAAGCTTTTAAGTTTAATTAGGTCCTATTTGTTTACTTTTGCCTTTATTTCCTTTATATAGGAGACAGATCCAAAAAAATCTTTCTATCAACAGCTTTTATTACTTTTTAATTAATTGTATAAATATGGAAATAAACAGGAATAAAATGCTAAATTAAATATTAAAATTACTCATAATTTCCACTTTTTTTCCCAAAGAATGTGAAAAAAGTAACAAAAGACCCCCTACCTGCCCCGCCCCCAACGCCACCTCAGACGGAATCAGCGTCCATTGCATAATGCATTCTTCTGACCTTCCTCCAGTATTTATCTCTAACCATACATGCATTTTTTATTGAAGTATAGTCAGTTACATTGTGTCAATAGCTGGTGTACAGCATCATGTTTCAGTCATACGTATGCATACATATATTCCTTTTCATATTCTTTTCCATTATAGGTTATTACAAGATATTGAATATGGTTCCCTGTGCTCTACAGAAAAACTTGTCGCTTATCTATTTTATGTATAGTAGTGTGTATCTAAATCTGGAACTCCCAGTTTATCCCTTCCCACCCCCTTTCCCCAGTAACCATAAGATTGTTTACTATGTCTGCGAGTCTGTTTCTGTTTTGTAGATAAGTTCATTTTTAATGGCTAGTGTAATGTTACTGCCCCTGTCTGGACTCTCAAAAGTGCCTGGCCCTTGTGGTTTGGAATATTGTGTGATCCTTGGTACCTGGCAGTCTGTTCCTAACATAAAAAGTTTTTTTCAACCATAGTAGCTCATCAATGTCTCTGCAAAGTATTCCATAAACTATGGCAAAAGTTCTCTCCTTATCTAAATTCTGCTAATAAATACCCATAATATGCCCAATGGGAAAAGGAAACTTTGCAGCCGTATGCAGGCTTCACCCATAAGTCTACCATGTCCTGACAGTTCAACTTTGGCCAAACAATGGAATGTTTTCATGCTGTAGTTTGGGAATCAAAATAACAGGAAGAAAAATAATGTTTAGCCCATCTGTTATTCTCAGGCTCAAATGATTCACTGCAGATCTCCCCAGACTTATGGTGAGGTTACGTCCCTGCAGACCCATCATAAACTGAAAATGCCAGGGCTGCGGGTGATGCTGATAAATTGGAGGTTTGGGATTAGCAGATACACACTACTGTATATAAAATAGATGAACAACACAAGGACCTACTGATAGCACAGGGAACTATAGTCAATTTCTTGTAATAACATATAATGGAAAAGAATCTAAAGAGAAAAAATATGTATGTAAGTATATGTATACCTGAATTGCTTTGCTGTACACCTAACATTGTAAATCAACTGTACTTCAATAAAAAATAAAATAAAAAAATAATTTAAAAAGATGGAGGGGGAAGGTAGAGCTCAGTGGTAGAGCACATGCTTAGCATGCATGAGGTCCTGGGTCTAATCCCCAGTACTATCATCAAATAAATAAATAAATGAACCTAATCTGACCCCCCAAAAAAACCCACCAAAAAAAGTGAAATGATTTTTTTTAAAAAGGAGGAAGCTTTTTCAAAATTCAGTTTCAAAAGAAGAGTAATATTTTGAGATGTAAGACATACGTAAAATTCAGTCTTAGTGTCTGTAAGTAAGGTTTTGTGCACACAGCCCCGCACCATCATTCAGGGCTCCTCTCTGGGTGGTTACATGGTGCAAGAGCAGAGGTGAGGAACTGGGGACAGTACAGTCTGCAAATAGGGACCCCTGCCATCTGCTCCTTGGTGGGGAAGTCTGCCAACCCCGGGACTGGGGCACAACTGCACCTCCAGCGCCCGACGCTGAACCAGGGACCATGAACTCCCCGCTGAATTTACCACTGAAGAACGAAGGTGGATGCACGTGGCTGGACACCAGGGAAGGAAGAGACAATAAGATTCCAAAAATTTCATGGAAAACTAAAATTAAGTGGCAGTGGAGTCCAAACGGACTTCATGGTTCAGGTGACATAAGCAGAGTCAGATTTACCTCAAATACTGAGAAGCTCCTCTTCTCGTTACATCCACAAAATTAGAGCTGAAATGAGGCATGCAGTGGGCAGGAGAGGGGGGCTCGGGCAGCAGACAGCCCCATCCACTCACAACTCCAACCATGGGCATCACCCTCCTGAGTTAGGTGACGATGGGCAGTGAGATGCTTAATATTCACTCACGGGGCAAAATATCAAATTAAAATGATAAATGACAAATACAAAGTATACTTGCTATTTCTGCCAATTTACAGAGTAGAGGAAAATGATTTAAATAGTACATTTGTTCGCCTTAATGTTTCTCCCAACTTGTAGAATGGTAATATTATGATAACACACACCCTTCCCCACCGAGTCATTACTACTGTGTTGGGGAGGAATTTTGTATTTTTTTAATTGAAATATAGTTGATTTACAATGTTATGTTAGTTTCTGGTATACAGCATAGTGATTTTTCATATTTTGTTTTTCATTATAGGATATTGTAAGTTATTGAATATAGTTCCCTGTGCTATACAGTAGGACCTTATTGTTTATCTATTTTATATATGTTAGAATCTGCAAGTTCCAAACTCTTAATTTACCCCTCACCTCCTTCCTTTCCCTTTTGGTAACCATGAGTTTGTTTTTATGTCTGTGAGTCTGTTTTTGTTTTGTAAATAAGTTCATTTGTGTGTCATTTTTTAAGATTCCACATATAAGTGATATCATATATTTGTCTTTGTCTGGCTTACTTCACTTACTATGATAACTTCTAGGTCCATCCATGTTGCTGCAAATGGCATTATTTTATTCTTTTTTATGGCTGAGTAGTATTCCATTGTATAAATACACCACAACTTCTTTATCCAGTCATCCGTTGATGGACCTTTAGGTTGCGTCCATGTCTTGACTGTTGTAAGTAGTGCTGCTGTGAACATTGGGGTGCATCTATCCTTATGAATCAAGAGTTTTCCCCAGATATATGCCCAGGATATTGGGCATATGTGCCAGGGATTGCTGGATTGTTCTAGCTTTGGTTTTTTGAGGACCCTCCGTACTGCCCTCCACGCGGCTGCACTAATCGCACTCCTGCCCACATTGGGGGCGGCTGCTCCCCACACCCCAACCACGTTTACTGTGTGCTGGTCATGTTCCTAAGGCAGGCATGCCTCTATCGTCCCCAGAGCTGGTTCCAGCCCCAGCCCCCTGTGGGAAGCAGGCAGAGTGCATGAACCTCCACAAGCATGTCGGAAACGTCATCCCCAGACTCCTACGACTCCCTGTCGGACGTGCAGGTGGATGACCAGGATGCAGCCTTCTTCCCTGGGCTGTCCGCCTTCCCCAGCCAGGAGGAGATCCACAGGAGCCTCGACCTGGCCCGGAGAGCTATCGCCAACTCTGAGGCCAAAGCCTGCGCCTCAGAAACGGAGATCCCACAGGTTGTCAGCTGCTCCCTGGGAAGCCTGTGCAGGAAGCAGTCCCATCAGGAGGGTGGATCCGGGGAGCCCACCGCCCCAGGAAGGCCTCTGGACCCCAGGCCCAGCCGGGGCCAGCCCTCCACCAGCAGAGCGGGCCGCGTCACCTCCCCCAGGCCCACAGAGGAGGGCAGCCGCCTCACCCCTACTGGCCAGCCCTAGCTACATCCACAGCCTCTGGAGGGCCGGCAAGCACTGGGCCCAGCCTCCCCAACCCCGGCCCCAGCGCCACGCCCAGGGCCCCGCACCTGGGCCGGGCCAGGCCGGGCCCCAGAGCCAGCTGCGCGACAAGGCAGCCAGCTTCATCCAGGAGCTGACGTCCATTTTCAGAGAAGCCGCTAGGCCGAGGAACAGGAGACCCAACGGGGAGTCATCCCCAGACAGTGAGTACCTGTCTTCTAAAACCCAGCCCATGGCCCTGGAGAGCACCTCATCCAGCCGGAGCCCCAAAGGAGACAGGCAGGAGGAGGAGGCGGCCAGGCTCCCGGAGCCCGGGATGCGGTCCAGCCCCACGGCCGCTCGCCCCCGCCACACCCCAGCGCTCGCAGCCTCCCTGCAGCTCCAAGGCTCACCCAGAAGCTGCGGAGCCAGGAGGTGGCCGAAGACAGTCGAGTCTACTTGGAGTGCAGCATCACAGGACACCCACCTCCCTGAGTCAGGTAAGAACCTTTCACTCTCAAGATCAGATGATTGGCGTCGACTTTTGATTTGACTTGAATGTCATAGCAGAGATATCTGTTAGGGAGCACAAGCCCCTGTCCAGAGTGCACAGCAGCCAGCACCACGACACCAGCTTTTGAGAAAGGAAAGAGCTTGCTTGCAGGGTCAACCATAAGGGAGATGGGAGGCATGGCTCCAATCTGTCTCCCAACCCAGGTTTCAGGGCAGAATTTACAGTGTTAGCAGAACATCCAGTCTGGAAGCTGACTTGCTGATCAGTCCACATGAGCTCCTGGGGCTGCTGGAAGCCAGGTTTTCCTTGTTGAAGGATTTCTTGCCTCTTAAAGGGCTCCAGTGGCAACGTTCCTGTTCTCAGAGTCCCGCAGCCGCAGAGGCTGGGCTCAGGGTCGTCCCTGAACATGAGCAGGGCTGTCGCTGTAAAATAATTCCAGGTTTGCTCAATCTACCTGTTTGAGGAGGAAAACCAGCTTGAGCTGGTCAGAGTTCTACCTGCTTTTTCTTTGTGCCTTCCTCAGTCCTGAGGAAGCAGGGCACCCACAGCTGGCTGCTTCCTGCTGATCAGGAGCAAGGATTTTTATAAGAGGAATGAAATCATTTTGCATGTATTTGCAGATATTCACGAGTCCCACCTTGAACTCTGAAGTCTCAGGCAATCGTCAAGTGAGTGGAGGAGGCCTTTTTAAATATATGGGACAGACATTAAGCATGAAATGTGACGGGTGAGAGGGTTAAGCCTAAGATGCACAGAACAGTGCCTCCTAATTTTAACAGTCCTTCAAAAACAGAACTTATTCCTTTGGGAATCCTTGAAAGCATGTCATTTTTAACCTTTCAGTGATTGAATTTGGATTTATGTGGGTCTGGTTTGGACTCCTGGGTGGCAGAAATCTGCTCCGAGATGTCCCCGCCGTCTCGTCCTGGCCAGGTGGAATGTCCCTGGGAGTGGTGTCCCCAGGATATGACCCCTTCTACCTTTACTGCAGAGTGTGTAACTGGAAGGAATTCATGGGGCCTGCTCCACATTGGGTGCATTGGTCCTCGGGGTGTTGTTTTTCCACATTGGAGGAGGACCCGGTCCCCGGGCTTCCACGGTGCAGGGGACATCGGTGGGAAACAGTAGTGGACTACAAGGCTATTTATGTACAGCAGGTAAGTAACACCCAGGTGCGGTACAGCCTCAGGCTCAGGGAAAGCCGTCCCACGTGACATCTCAGAAGGGCTTAACTGGAGCTTGCTTCGGGGGCCACTCTGACCCTCAGCAGGGCAGCTGGTAAGACCTTATTCCAAGTTATGCTGGTTTCTTGGCATATTTTGGAGACTGTCTTTCTAAGGTTTGACTCATTTCCGTCTCTCCCGGAGGCTGAGGTCTCTGGGCAGCATGAACTTCTGTCATATCCCCAGGGCCCCCGACATCGCCTTAGTCCACTCGGCTATGAAAGTCACTAGGTTGCCACTTAGAATTGAGAGAGGCAGCCCAGCTCGCGGGGAGATGTCTAGTAAGGCCTTTGTTCCCGGGGGGCCTCCTCCCGGAAAAGCTTCGCCCCATCCTGTGAAGGTGACCTCGAGCACCAGCCAACGTCTGCAGAGTCCCACAGCTCTGGGCCCACAGTCAAGTCTGTTTACCCACCATCCCCTGGCTCTGTACCTCAGGTCTGCACCCCTTTTGTGGCTGGAGGTGGCCCAGCCTTAGGGTTGTCTTTGGCTCAGACCAGGCAACTTTGTCTTCCCTTCCCAGTGGTCCCGTGCCTTTGTGAACTGGCAGCAAAACGTGTGTAACGGGTGGTAGGCTGCATCCCCCCATAACAGGCCCCTCAGTGGAGGTGAGTGACAGCTCCTCCCAGCCCACGCTCCCCGACCCTCAGCCGTCCAGCCTCGTGGCCGCTGAGCGCTGATCACCACCTGAGTCTCGAGCATCAGCATGAACCTCCATCTGTCTGCTCTTGAGATCCATGTTCAAATCCGAGGCAGAAACAAGGACGGCAGGTCCACACTCGAAATGAGCGCTAGGGTCTTCTGTTCTGGCCGCCCTTTTTGCCACCTGACAGCCAAGTTATGTCCTTTACTTACGAAACTCTCAGTCTGGGTGGCCGGGTAGCATGCTAGGGTCCTTCTCCCACACCATGACTGTCTGATAAGCCAGCATCTCCTCTGACCGCTTAATTCTTTTCTTCCTGACGTCAGTAGACCTCTCTCTTTCCACGTGGCCCGTGTGCACCTGTGACAGACAAGGGAAACTTGGAGTCAGTGTCGGTGGTTCCTTTCCCTCAGCTCCAAGGTGCAGGGCTCTGGGAGGGCTGTGAGCCCGGCCCTCTGGGCAGGCGCCCCTGGAGGAGGGCGTCTGCTTCTCAGACCCCCGGATGAGTAACTCCTGCACGGCCCGGTCCAGGAAGCTGCTTCCACCCACGGACATTCTCACATCCGGGTTTCCTAAAGTCTGATCAGTCAGGTCGGGTCCTCTTCAGTTACTTGGATACAGTCGTGAACAGGGTCTTCTGTCGTGCTGGGGGGCAAGGTGGCTCGGTTTAGAGGGGACGCCGCCTTCAGTGTTGAATCCAGATTGTCAACTAGTGAGGATTTGCCCAGCACCACCCCCACCCCCATCAGCCAATATCCGCCCTTTCGTTCCAGGAAAGGTTGCACACAAACTGCGGTGAGCGCCGTGTAGGTGGCCCAGGGTCCATTTTTCAGCATTTTCTAAAAGGCCACAGGTTGTGCCACAGCCCAGAGCAAACTGACCTTCCTTGGGTTACACGTCCAGTTGTTTGGAAGAGTAACCTACTGGTCTTCTGGAGGAACCTAAATTCTGAGTTAGCCTCCAAGACTCACGCCCTGTCTTTCATGCACAAAATGTCTGGGAGACCAAGCGCTGGGCTGTTGTAAGTTCCTCCCTGATGGTGTGGAAGGCCTTACAGCATCCCGGAGTCCAGCTTGGTGGCTCACTGGTTTTCCCTTAGAGAGCCTCATTTAGGGGTTTGGCTATGAGTCCAAAGTCAGGACTCCAAATGGGACAAAACCCAGCTGTTCCTAAGAATCCTCTTCATTCCCTCTGGCGGGGTGTGTGGCCACCCTCACTAGTGCTTCCCTTCGGTCCTGCAGGAAGTGTCTCTGCCCTTTGATAACTCGAATCCTAAATTCCTCCAGCTGGTTGAGGAATCCGTGCTTTCCCCTTGGAGACTCGCTGTGACTGCAGTTTGGTCTCGAGCTTCCTCGGTCCTGCACTCAGTGTGTGTCACCCACAGCCTGGAGGAAGTGAGACACCCTCAGTCCTTGCCTAGGGCTTCCCTGAAGGTGGAGGGGGGCGTACTCAAATCCTCTGGGGGTCCCAGCCAGCAATATGGTTGTTTCACGTCAGTCTCAGGACCATCCCCCACCAAGGGAACCTAGGGGCTCAGAACTTAGGGGCACACAGGAAAAGGCATCTTTTAAGCCCAGAATTTTAAGCCAGCCCTAGTCTCCAGGCAAAGCTGTAAGCAAAGTAGGATTTGGCACCACCGGGTGTGTATCCTTTACAGTTTGGCTAACAGCCCTCAGATCCTGTATAGAGCCGTCGTCTCTGGTCTTGGGTTTTTGTACTGACGGGATGGAGTGTTACATATGGGCTGAGGAGGCTGGGGTAACTGGCATTCAAGAAGGTGGCTGTGGGCTTTATACCTGCCTTCAGATGCCTCGTTAGTGGCTACTGCTTTAAATTGGAGCCCGGCCCCTGGACGGAGTTTCACTGCCATTGGGCCAGCCATCTGGGCTCTCCCAGGCCTCCTATCAGCCCAAACGTCCACCCTCATTTTGCAGAATGTCTTCAGGGGCTTCTGGGTGGGGCCGAGGCCCCCGTGGGCATGCTGTAGCTTGGAGGGCAGACGCTTGGTCTGGGAGGGCATTTCATTCTGCTAGAGGGTCTCGCCCTCACGCGGGGGCTGGAGCATTTAGGCACATCCCCCCAGGGCATTTGGATCGGGATCGGGGTGCTGCCTGTAAGCCTCAGGAACCCTCCCCAGGAGGGTGGATGAGTTCTCCCAGGCCGTACTGCCCTTTCTGGGTATTATGCAAGCTCTTTGGTTTGGGGCCCCCTTTTGAAGCCTTTCAGCCCAGCTCCACCCCCAGGTCACCAGGCCCCCTCAAGGCTCAGCTTCAGGGGGGCCCTAGTTCTGAGGGGATGATTTGATCATGATTTCGGCTGCCAGGCGGCCTTCTCTGATGCCGTCCTGTGTTCCTCCTGACAGGGGTATTCATGGGGCCCAAATGCCAGCCAGTCAGGAGGACAAGAGGGAAAACGCATGTAAAGAGATTCTCCATTTTCTTAGATTATCTCTGCAATAACACAGACCCACTGCTGACCCAGGGGGATGCACGTCCACACCCCCTCTTTGGCCTGGACCTGCCTTTACAGAAATGCCCCACTGTGGGCAGTATCCCTGGGCTACACTGAATGCCTGGTGGTGCGGGGAGGGGAGAGCATTGCTCTGGGACCATTTGGTGAGGGGGTGACGGAGCCGGGCCAGCGGCCAAGGAGGGCTGCTGGGACCCAGGGCACTGCCTACAGGAAGGCGCCCCATACTTGCTCCAGTGATGACATTTCTACCCTCAGAGTCCTGCAAGGCTGCGGAGGCTGGGCTCAGGGTCGTCCTGTCCTGCATGTGCGCAGTGCTGTCACTGCAAGATAACTCCAGGTTTGCTCAATCCACCTGTTTAAGGAGAAGTGGTTTAAGCCTGTCAGCGGTTAACATGCTGTTTCCTTTCCTGTACAATTAGCTCTCGGGAGCCTGAGCTGGTGTCTCCAAGGACCTGCGGGCAAAGGCCTCCCAGGATCCCAGGTCCCAGCTGGGCCCGCTGTCCCCCACAGCGAATCTGCTGTCCTGACCCAGGGCAGCTGACGGGGGTGGGGGGGGACAGACAGGACCAGGTGGGCATACGGGAGCACCAGCCTGGTGCTATATATAGAGGACCCCAGGCTGGAGCAGACAGGGAAACTCAGGGTGCACACCCAGTGGACTCAAGTCCTGTGAAGACTGTGTGCATAATTTGAAGACGGGGTGCTGAAGGTGGTGGTAAGCGTGGCTAAAACCCAAAGGTGTCTGACAGCACAGAGATGAGAGGCAGGGCTGGGTGTGCGGGGCCTCTGGATGAGCCCGATGGGTGTCTGTCTGAGGCGCAGGCTCACTCAAGGTGAGTGCACCGCCCCCTTCATGTGCTGGAACTTTCTCCCCAAGACAGAGAGACCAAGCTGAGCGTGGACAGGCCCGTGGTCCCCAGGCCAGCAGAGCCAGGAGTGTGCAGTTAGCAGGGATCACTACGCGCTGATACCACTGCAGCCACGGTCAGGTCTATGCATTGTTCCCCTGTCACCGCAGGGCTTGTGCCTGCTGTGCAGAGAGGTTAAGAGGGGGAGGGGGTCAGGCTGCAGGGTTTCCCATCATGGCTCCATCTGTCACCAAACGTGGCCTGAGACAGTGACTCAGTTTCTTCATCTGTGAAATGGGGATTATAACAGCACTATACCTACCCCACTCCAGCTCACGTCTAAGTAAAATCATATGTGGAAGTGAGAAAACAGTGCCTTGCCACTGGTGACCGCTGCTCTATTACCTACGACCGTTATTACTCCTCATTTCTTCATGTCACACAGCAAAACAAAAATAACATCTCAAGTCGGGATTACACTGCGAAAAATAAGCCATTCATTCATTTTGTTAGAAGGCCGTGCTTTTATTAATGAGGAGTGTTTTACCTAAATTACGGAAATATAAAAAAGTCAATTCAAAATTATGAAATTCAGCAAGAGGGTGAAACAGACAGCCTGGGCGAAGTGTTGCCAGTACTTCCTTGTGAATGTGTCATCTTACAGATCACACACAGTGCCCCACACCCTCCAGCCACTGACACACACTTTGCTGGAGTTGCTTCCTGGGGCTGACAAACCACGGCTCACAAACATGAAGTGAGCATCAGCATCAATGGCTGGAAAGCAGTGGAAATAGAGGCAGAAAATTCTCTTTTTTCAAACCAGTCTGTTCAACTGATTCATCTTGAGTCAGTTGTTACAACAAATTGACCATGTTTCTTTTAGAACCTGACAGCAGGGAGCAGTGAAAAACTTCCTAATGAGTTCATTTAAATACATCATCTCTGCATTTATGGATCTTTTCCATAAAGAATTTTTCTCATCATTTTGCCTGGGATAGAAGTGAAATAGAGTATTTCTTTTGGATTCTATTTAGATTTTTTTTTAACCCACTAGTCTTGGGAACAAATAGTTCTTCATTTGAAATACATCCACATGTCACTCAAAAGGAGTTCCGCAGGTTCTCAACTGAAAAGTGTCCCCCACATTTACTGCAAAATAGGCCCCTCCCAGATGTGGTCTGTGCACACACCCCCCCTCAAACTACAAAAGTGGTCCATCTAACATCAAAGAGTTAATTCAGGTGAGCGGACCGTAACTTCTGTGTTGGAGTTCGAGTAACCATCTCCTAATTTGGGGGCCGTCAAGTTCATGTTCTGCTTCTTTTTTTTCCCACTGTGGGAGAGGGCACTAACTTAGTTAGTAGCTACAGAACTATTAGCTAGTTTTCTCTTGTCATCTGCATTCCACCAAAGCCACGAGCAGTGTACCCTTGTCACAGCCAATCGTGCCCTTCTGGAATAATTCAGTTTCTGATGAGAATGCACCATTGTTTAAAGTTAGCTGGTCATGTTTGCAAACCCTGAGGGGTTTCTTAGGGGAAAAGTTTAATGTACGGTGAGTTTTCTTGATTTCTGTTCCCAAGATCTCAGTCCCTGTGCCCCGCATTTGTAAATGCACCAATTGCCTAAGAACGCCGTGCTCAGCTCCCACATGAGACATAGGAGAACGGAAAAAGGAAATCTTCTCTGCAGGGAACTTTGTACAAGGGAGAAACCCTTTAATGAAGAGTTCCCTGCTCCAGGCATTCCAGAGCCTGGCTGCCCCGAGTCAGTCTTGGGGGCTCAGAACCAGGAGCTGGGGCGGGACTGGTGGAGAGCAGCGTTATGAGGGGCCTGGGACAAGCACCAGCAGAGGGGACACACCCTGCTGGGAAGCGAGCAGCTGGGCTGAGGCAGGAGGTAAGGAGGTGCGGGGACAGCCAGGTGCACGTAAAGGACTGCGCCCTAGGAAAGCAAGCAACAGGTACCAGGGTCCAGACGCAGGGACCAGCACTCGGGGAGCAAGTCTACCTTCCTGATGTGAGTTACAGAAACAGAGACCCAGATGGGACTGAGTAAGGTGCGCGTTCGGGATGGACTCCAGTGGGGTCCAGACAGGGACGCGAGTGACCAGACAGAGACATGGGCTTGGAAGCTGGGGACCTGGAGCTTCACATATGGCCCAGGTAGAACTATGTGGCTGGGAACCAGGGCATGAGGGAGACTCACGGAGGCAGACGAAGGGAGGGCTGATGGAGACATTCCGAGGCGTTTCTGCTCTGCGCGCCATCACCTCACCCCATGAGTGTAGCAGGCACAGATACCAGGTACAACCGCCGGCAGGACTAAACAAATCCTGTTTTCCTTCTCACATGCTTCCAACAAAACCCCAGCCAAGGAGAGGCAAGCAGACGGAACCAAAGCCTCTGGACAATAACTGAAGTTACATACAATTCAGATGCAATGCAAGTCACATGCATGTTATTTGTTAATAATTTGAATTATTAATCAAATCAAATCTGATGTTCCTTGCTTCCCCTACTCTACTTGACAACAGTATAAAGACATGTTCCCTCCCCTGCTCACCTTCCCTCTTCCCTCGACTCTCTATTTTCATGAGTTAGCAAAAAATTCGTGCGGAATTTTAGTTCAGAAGTATCTCTAGTATTACCAAAATGAGGCCTTAAAGGTTCACTTCCTGCTTTGAGTCTCCAATTATGGCAACCATAGATTTTTAAACCATTTGAATATAAGGAAACTAAGAGAACTAGGAAATCATTTCATTGTAACAGAAAAGTAATTCATTGGTTGTAGAGACGGGAGCAGAGCTCAGATCCCTGGTTCCGGGCACACACCACGAGGGCTCGTGGGATAGTCTGGCCTCTCTCCCTGCTGTTTGCTTGTTGTGGGGGGGTTTCTCACAGTTCCAGACAAGGGGAACCAGTGCCTCAAAAGTCCTCTGCTTTGGAATTCATACTCCAAGTATCCTTAAAGAAAATGGTGTCCTGACAATTTCCGCAATGTTTTTCCACATTAAAAAACATTGCCGTTCCTGGGTTTTTTGGCGTTGGTTTTTTGTTTGTTTTTTTTTTTTGCAGTAAGTTAATGCTGCCAATTAAGTCAGCCAGCATAAATCAGGAAATCTTTAAAGATGGGGGAGGCGGAGATTCTTTGTCAAATAACCACAAACAAAGCCAATTATTCCCAGTTTGTGAGCAGCAGTCCAAACCATCCTCACATTCAAAGTACATTGCGGGGCAATTGTGTGCATTCTACAGAGGGAAAAAAAAACTTTTAAACACCCACTTACTGCAGTGAAAGTGGAATCCAGCAATAGTCCAGGCAGATTTAATCTTCTAGTACCTTTACTCATACGTGGTCGTAATCGTAAGAGGCCTATGGGTCATGACTGTTAGCCCAAAGTTTCAATTAATATCTGTAATTAAAAGTACTTAAATTCTGTCTTTTTATAATCAAACCCCAGCACCTGCAATGCCTCCAATTAGTTTACAGTAACGAGACTCTGATCGTCATCAAAAGCCAAAGCAAGAGGACCGACCACACCAAGCCCACGCAGCACCATCTGTGGACACGTCCGTCTCCTTGAGAGGAGCCGCCGGCTCGCTCTCCTCACAAAGCGGATCAGAGTGCGATGCATCCCATTTTTTGGAAGCTTTGGTTCAGGACATTGTGGCAAGTAGGCCTGGCCCAGGGGTCCTGCTTCTGTGGAAGACCATTGTCTGCAGGGAGACACCAGGCTGCACCCTGGGATGAACACAAGTGATGTGGCTGCACCACGCAGTGTGGCCGGGAGCCAGCAACCCGGGGACAGTGCTGTGACCACAGTGAGTGAAGGCTGTGCGTCCCCTGACTTGGTGGAATCCCCAGCTGTCTCCTGGCGTCTCTGCGTGGACACCTAGCCGGTGTAACCGATGTGATGCGTCCACAGCTGAAGTCCTGCCTCTCCTGTCCTCTCTCCCTAACTCTCCCCTCGCCAACACGTGATGGTCCCCCTCCTTCCCCTGTCCAAGGACAGAACCTTCCCCACACTCTTGTCACCCAGTCTGCCCAGTGAAGCCGGCGGGCACTGCCTTCCACACCAAGTCCAACCACCTCCACTGGGGATGCTCTGCTCCAAGCCGCCACCATCTCCTCTGGCGTGCCTGCACCCTCTTCCTCGCTGTCGCCTGTGTCCACCTCTGCCTGTCACAGTCTGCCCGGTACCTGGAACGACTCTTTTTACTGAAGTCATGTTCACCCCACAGCACAGAGCTGCCCGGTCCCTCGTGGTCTCACTCAGCAGAACCTCAGTCCTTATAAACGGTGATAAGACCCCCTCCTACTGACACCACCCCTGCTCCTCAGCCCTGCCTCATCCACTTCAGCCTCGGTGCAGCCCCTGCACTGGCCACTGTTCCCCCAGACACAAGCAGGGCTGGACCCTCCACCTCTCTCCCGAACGTCCCCTGCAGAGTCGGTCTTCAGTAACTACCCGGAGAAAGACCAGGAGCCCACCCCGTCTCCTCCACGCTCTGACTCGCTCTCCATTTCACTTGTTGCATTTGTTTCATTGTCTCCCTCAGTTACAAGGAAGCCCCTCGAGCACAGGGACGTCCATCTGATTCTTGCAGTTGTGTCCCCTGAGAGTGATGCCTGGCACGTAACAGGTGCTCAGGGGCACGCACGGAACAAACGAGCGAGCGAGCCCTGCTCCCAGGAGGGCTCCCTGGAGGAGGGGCGTGTGGGCAGGGGTGTGTGGATAAGCATGTTCATTGCAGTGTTGTTTCAGAAAGCTAGAAAGGACCTAAAACAGTCTCTGTGAGACGGTGATTCTATTTCTTTCGGGGAACTTTCAGGGGCGGGGTTGCTGGATCGTATAGTGGTTCTATTTTTCATTTCTTGTGGAACCTCCACAGTTTTTCACGGGCCAGCGAATGTGATCCGGAAGGAGGGCCCTGAGGGCCTCAGCTGTGCTGGCAGCTTCACATCGCAGGGTGGGGAGCAGACATACGGGTGGAAATTATCTTTGCTTACTGAACAATGCGGACTTTCTGTTTCACTCTGCGGCTCCAGTTGGGTCTTTGGTACTTTGAGCAGCAGTGTTTCTAATGAATCGCGTGACTCACCCATAAACACCATCCAGAAATCCTCCTGGTGCTAAGCGGTGAGAATTAAAGAGGTTGGCGCTTATCCATTTGCCTTCGTGAGTTAGAAGTTAATTCATCTTCTGGGTTGTTTTAATTACGTTTCAGAGCTTTTAAAAGTGTTCTTATTTTGAACTCCTGGTGTACTTCATAGAATACTGTATGCATTTGGTCTTGGGCCGAATATCTTTGGCGGCATAATCTACCAGGTTTAGTAGCTGTCCAGGGTACACCAACGTGTATATGAGCCTCTCATTCTTAAGAAAAAAAACTCTATATTTAGACACATACGCAAATACACACACATACACGGTACCATTTTAATTTTTCACTGAAGTACAGTCAGTTCCAATGTGTCCATTTCTGGTGTACAGCACAATGTCCCAGGCATGCATATACAGACATATACCCGTTTTCATTAAAGGTTATTACAAGATATTGAATAGTTCCCTGTGCTATAGAGAAGAAACTTTTGTTTTTAATCTGTTTTTATATATAGTGGCTAACATTTGCAAATCTCAAACTCCCAAATTTACCCCTTCCCATCCCCTTTCCCCTGTAACCATAAGATTGTTTACTATGTCTGTGAGTCTGTTTCTATTTTGTTGATGAGTTCATTAGTGTTCTGTTTTTCTGGGGTTTTCTTAGGTTCCGCATATGAGTGCCATCATATGGCATTTTTCTTTCTCTTTCTGGCTGACTTCACTCAGAATGATGATCTCCAGTTCCATGCATGTTGCTGCAAATGACATTATTTTCTTCTTTTTTTTATGGCTGAGAGGGTACCTCTCTGAAGATCAATGAGAGTTACACATCACCATCTCACCAAGCCAACTGCCTCCCCTCACGTCATCATATTTGGGTGACAGGAGCAAGGAAAGGGGGGCAGAATCCTAGGGAAATGGTACCACTTAATTTTAAAGTTTCCTATTTTCTCATTCTTTTATCATTTTCTTTAATTCATTTAAATTTTCTTCTTTCTCTGTACATATGCCCTGAATTGGAAAACTAAGTCTTTCATATTTGACAGAGGACAGTAAGTGTCCCCTTGGACATGAAATTTCCTTTGAACCAGAAACCAAAAGAGATGGAGCCACAGGGTGTCACCTTCACTTTCACTGAAATGAAAGTACAGCCGTGTGTCCGATTCTGCCTCAAGGATGCTTCCTGTGAGTTGACGAGTTAACAGGGTGTGGCCTCTCCGGCTGTCTGTCCACCCTCCTACCCCTCATGTTGTTTCTCAACCCCTGTTTCCCCAGTATCTGCCCCCTTGTAATTCTCACTTGAAAAATTAGGCACATCTCTACAGCACTTCCCAAGACCGTCAGTAGTGATGCTTCCATAGGTGAGTGCATGCGGTGGGACCAGAATCAATCCTGGAACCCAGAAAACACTGCCCCTGTTCTGTGGAGTTGTCATTGCATGGTTTGAATGTGACAGAGTGACAGGAACTTCCTGTCACCTCTTCCTGGCCAACCGGTGACCCACAATGCTGCAACAGACCCACTCCACTGCCCTGATGACCCTGCACACACAGACACCTCAAAAAACCAAGAAGCACACTTGATATTCAAGGCAAGTGCGGGCATCACTAGCCAGAAGTGTGACGTGATTCTAAGTCATGGGGACCCGGATGTGAAGCAGCAGCAGCCAAACTGGACAGTAGCATCTGTTCTAAAGGTTCGATGCCGTCATATCGGTGCCCAACTCAACGGGCAAGGAGAGCAACCGGGAAACAGACACCAACATAAATTCCCTGAGAAATAAACGTAGTCACACAGCATCACTTTAGAATTAAAAGGATGCTGATGCATTTTATGTATGTAGGCATATCGCTCGTGGGACAGATGACGGAAGTGCTCAGCGGCTGACGAGGCAGATTCTGGAGCAAGAGAATGGGTCTGGGGTCCCCTTGGCAAGTCGCTTCCCCTTCCTGTGCCTCAGTCTCCTTGTGGGTAAAATGGGACTGTTTTATGAGCGTTAAGTCACTCTGGGGTTATTATGAGCTTTGAGTCGATGAACACAGGGGAAAGAGTTTAAGTGTGCCAGACACGTGGCAGCATCTTGACAAATATCACAGCATTATTATAAAGTTATTTGTTATTATTATTATTATGAAGCCTTCACTGGCTTGTTTATTGTCATTGATTTGGTGCCAACTCCCCCCACGCTACCTTCTCAAAAATCCTTCAGTCCCTTTCATTCCTTTAAAAGCTTCCTCCTGGAGGTCTCTTTCCTGCCAAGTAGTCACAGTGGTACAGGGCTTGTGGAAAGGTGGAATTCCAACATTACAGGCCAAGCAGACAGTTGTGAGGGGACACAACATGTCTGGGAGGTGCTTCTGACCCTGTGTGGACAGTGAGTCCTAAAGCAGTGTCTGGAGCGTGGAACCCCCACCCACCCAGGCCTCCGGGATGGTTAACTCCTTTCCCCTGGTCTCTGCTGCCGCTTTCCAGCGCCTCCTCCTCAGGTGACCTTCTGTTCCTTCACTGCTGTGGGACAGGAGCCTGGCCAAGGAGGGTGCTTCCTTCCAACCTCCACCCTCCCTCCTGCAGTGGTTGGCTCCCCATCCTCTCTTCCTGAACGCCAGCCTTTTTGTGCATCACGGTCAAAGTGGAACGCCTTCCAAAAACCCCATCTCTTTGACTACTGTTTTCTTGCTGCTTTTAAAACTGTTTAACAATTTTCCTGAGTTTCCTTTGTGGGTCCTCATTAAATATTTGCTAAAGCCAATTGAAAGTGGTTCCCCAACAATTGAGTCACACCGTGTCCTTGGACTTTGATCATTTCAGCTGGAAGAAGACGCTAAAAACAATTGGAGTCACACATGCAGGCTTGTGCCCCAGCTAGATACGCTGGCTTTGTTTTTCTTTGAATTTTCTTCTGGCTATTTATTCTACCATACAGCAAATCTCTCAAAAGGAAACAAATGTGCTTCTGGGAAGTTTAGTTTACTCTTATGCAAACTACTGAGAAACAGTTGTGAAAGCATTTGACTCTGAAGTTTCAGATGGTTTCACGGTCAGAAGTGTTCAGCACATCAAATCCTTTCTGCAGAGCCGCTCTAAGCACCTCTGCGCAGTTTCTCCCTTTGCCTGGGGCAGATCTCCTGAGTCTGTTTAGGTGTGATTACAGCAGGTCATGAACTCTGCTCTGAGCCTGCATTCTTTGATGATTAGAACGCATTACTTTATAAACACAACTGCAGCAAATACAATGGTAAGTCTGAAACTGCCCATCTCACTGTGCTGGCCAGGACGCAAAACGCTGTACCAGCTGGTGTGTTCAGAGGACATGTAGCAATAGAAATATTCTTTCCTGTTTAATTTTAGTTTCTTGGAGCCAAGAAAGAGTGTCATATTTACCATCTACTGGAAAAGGAGTAAGCTGCCAGTCACCTGAGCATCAAGAGGGTAACACAATCAAAGGCGTCTCCTGGCGAAAGAATGTGTGCGTGCAAGTGGAAAGCTGGTCATGAGTTCCAGCAGTGAGTCTGGGTCTGGGTACCAGCATGTGGTGAAGCAGGACGCAGAAACAAGCGTCCCATCACGGGTTACATAAGCCACATGCAGACCAGAAGCCCTCTGCCCTCGGGAATGAGGTTCCCCCCAAGGTGACAGCTTTTAGCCTTGATCGCTGGAATTGGAGACGTGTTTTCTAACGAGAAAATTGAAAATAAGGGTTTCCAAGTGCTGGAAGAGCTTCTCTGAAGAAGGAGGAGGAGAAGAGAGGTGAGGGGGCGGAGACATTCACATTTGAAGATAATTGGTTCTTGTTTTAAAAGCCAGAGGATCTTTAAAGTCATTTTTACCATCACAGAGTTGCCGAGGCCCAGTTGCCTGATCAGGGAATGTCGGCTTGTGCTCCTACATAGAGAGGGCAGTGGAGACATCGGCCGTGAAGTTGGGGAGGCGAGGTAGGAGATGCTTCTGCTTCAGTTTTCAATTTTGAATCACCACCAACAGAGATTAAGAACTCGCCACAGGATTACATGAATTTGGTTCTGACAAAGGAACCAACACGGACCCGCGGACTTTCTGCAATGACAGCACTGAGAAGGAGTTCTTCACAGACACCGGGACTGGGTCAAGGGTCAGGCCTCTCTCACCCTGAGAAGGAGACCCTGAAAGTTAACCCCGAGACCGACTGTGGTGAGGGACCAGCGCCTTGTGCGCCTGTGCGGAACTCCCCGCCTCCCGGGAGCAGGAAGCTGGTGCTGTGAGGCCACCTGCATTCTTCTCGGCCTCTTGCCTTTCCTTCTAAAGTCACAAGTTAAAGTAATTCCTCTTTACTGTCCTCACAGAGCTACTGAGATTGAAGCCTCATGAAAGTCGTGTCGTTCTCCCAGTGATAATAATAAACAGAATAATATTAGCAGCCAGCCTTTCCTGAGTACTTAGCGTGTGCCAGGCACTTCCAAGAGCTTTTCACTTAGAAACTCGCTTGCTCCTATGAGGTGGACCCTACCATAGTTCTTGGATTCTAAGGCACGTATTTTGTTGTGATCACACATCCCTGTAATCAGAGCGCGTCTTGCAGTAAAGGGCACTGTGTAACCGCTGTCACGAGTGCTGCCTGTGCACACACATGAGGTCAGAGCTGTTTGTCTTGTCGTCGTAGTTGAGTTGTTTGCATCTTGTGGCTCCTCGGGGCTGTTTTTGTCTTCTTCACGGCTGATGAAATAATGGTGCTTTACAGAGTGACCTGCTAGAGTCAGTGAACTATAATGTTATTATCTCCATTTTCAAAACAAAGAACTGGGACATGAATAGTTCAGGAAAAGAGCGCAACTGTCCACTACATTGTTCTGCCAGACAAAGCAGAGCGGGGCACACGGCCCGACCTTCAGAATGGCACCCAGCAGAGAGCGGTGTGCCCCAGTTTCCATCACAAACACCCAGCACAGGAGGCACTGTTTCTCTAAAATCAAAATGCCTGCGGCTGGCTTCCTGCCGTCGCCCCAGACAAGGTGAGGACACCTGGAGAGGAAGAATCTTCCACGGTGCCCTCTGCCAGCCCGACATGGTGTGAATGGGAGGGACTGCATCTTCTCGCTGATGCAGCTTGTGAGGCAGGGGCCATAACCTGCCCGCAAATCCACTCAGACCCGTCCCTCTGGCCCACAGGGCAATGGTCCCGGCAGGACACACAGCGATGCCTTGTCATCTGTGTGGTCCTATTTAATTCTTCCGTCCAGCAGCCAGCATTTTAGTTAAGAATGCATTGACACACGTTGGCCAGAATCCCCCTGGCTCCGAGAGCAAGAACCCTCACTGCCTGGGATAAGGGAACAGCAGCCTGTGAGCTTGATTTCAGATAGACCTTATCTTACATTTTTTATTATTATTATTAGGGCTTTTTGTTTGTTTGGGGGGGAGGAGGTAATTAGATGTATTTATTACTTATTTACTTAATGAAGGTACCGGGGATTGAACCCAGGACCTCGTGCCTGCTAAGCACACACTCTACCCCTGAGCTGCACCCTCCCCTCAGATAGACCTTTTCTAAAAGAGGCAAAGTAAGGTAACTTTTTACAGAATAAATCACTTTAAGTTTGAACAGGCAGCTATTAAGAGGGAAGTATCCTCACTGAGGAGATGAAATTGACTTCTGGGCAGTCAGCCCGCGGGACGAGGGCGGTGACAGCACTGAAGTCCACGTGAACAACCAGACTGAGGCGGGTAAGCCTCAGCCCAGCACAGAGTCCCCCAGGGGCCACGTGGTGCAGGGACCCAGGGGGCGGGTGTCACCTGTGCAGCCGGCCGCTCTGGGAAAATGCACCTTACCTCGGGTTTGGGTCACTTCCATGTGCTGCTCGGTTGCACACAGTCCTTTCGCAGACGTCTGGACCAACACCCTTTTCTCCCAGGTCCTAGTATTTGAGAAAAAGTGTAGCTGGAGGGGACTGGAGCATCTGTTCTAAGGACCCCATTAGTTCTGCTGTTTGTTAAGGGAAGCCAGCAACATGCTGCCTCAGATCAGAGACAGCATCATCTCAGTTTAAACAACAGCTGTGCCCCAGAACACAGCCCACAGAACCGCTCTAGTCTGAGAATTATGGTGTTTGGATCGTGTTTCTTTCCAGTTCCTAACAGGCCAACGCAGATAGAAGGCTGAGTCCATCAACAAGGAGTGTCTCCCCTGCCCGGAATCAAAGTGACTTTACTGCCAACAGATAATAGACACTGTGTGCCTGTAATATGTCTGCTGCCAATTAAAGAATTACATCCTTTCATCTGTAAACCTTCAAATCTTAACATGCATCCATCCAGAGTGCTTGGAACATGGCTTTGGAACTTAAAGGTGTGGCTTCTGTAAAAAACGACATAATGCCATTTGCAGCAACATGGATGTCCCTGGAGAATGCCATTCTAAGTGAAGTAAGCCAGAAAGAGAAGGAAAAATACCATATGAGAGCACTCATATGTGGAATCTTAAAGAAAAAAGAAAAAGGAAAATGAACATAAATATAAAACAGAAACAGACTCATAGACATGAAATGCGAACTTGTGGTTCCCGGGGGGAGGGGGCTGGGGAGGGACAGACTAGGAGTTTGAAATTTGTAGATATGGACAGGCATATATAGGGTAGATAAACAAGGTTGTACTGTGTAGCACAGGGAAATGTATACAAGATCTTGTGGTAGCTCACGGTGAAAAAGAGTGTGACGATGAATATAAGTATGTTCATGTATAACTGAAAAATTGTGCTCTACACTGGAAATTGACACAACATTGTAAACTGACTATAACTCAATAAAGTAAGTTTTTGAAAAAAACCTCAAAAAAATAAATAAAAGTGTGGCTTCTAATGAGGCCTGTCTCAGCTCAGGGTCCAGCTCCCAACTTGTCTCCCCCAGCACCCTGGGCTCCCCGGACCTGCTTTTCTCAAAAACATACCTGCTCTCAGCCACTGCCCTCCTGATACCCTGGGGTCTCAGCAGTTCCTGACCCCAGTCTGGGCCTGCAGGAGGCCGTTGTGGTCCACGCAGCTGTTGTGGTCCACCTCCTCCAGGGCCCAGCTGTCACACAGGTGTTTCTCTTTCCCTTTGGATGGTTTCCTGGCTTTTGGATTTTGACAAGTTAGAAAGAGACCAAACCCAGGCAAGACCTATCTTTCATTACAGTTTGGTTGAAATGTTCCATTTTCTGGCAGCCATGAAATTAGAGTAAATTACGGCCCAAACAGAAGCAGGACTCAGGTCCACCTTCTCTCGCACCCATGTTGCAGATCAGCATAGTCTTTTGTCCACTTGCCTCGCGTGTGTCTGGGAGGCCAGCCAGCCCCTCCGGTGGATTTACAGAAACAGGACCTCGTTTGCCTCCCAGCGTTCAGACAGCGCCACACCTGCATTCAGCACCTCCACTCAACGCAGTGGTGGGTGGCAGGTGGGTGGCGAGTCTTAGAGACCAGCCAGGGCTCCAGCATGGATGATGGTCCTCGGACCCTCACCCGCATGGCTGCAGAGTCTGCTGGGCACAGGACCTGGGGCATGTAAGCAAGCTGGAAGTCAGGGTAAAACCTCACAGAGGCCTCTGAGGCACCGGCAGCTGCCCCAGGAGGAAAGGAGAGGAGGCAGAGCTGGGGAGAAGAGTGCAGGGACCGTCGGGGCAGCCCGACCCCAGGCGTGTCCGGGTCAGACCTGCAGGGACGTCTCCTCCTCGCCAGCCGGGTGTGGCTTTGGTGGCTGCTCTGTCCCCACAACACTGACCACAGTCCTTCCCGAGGGACCAAGCAGTTCCCACAGTTGGTCCTTGTGACCCAGAGCTGAGGGACACGGGGCCATGGAGACGTGCCCCCTGGGGTCCCTGCACCATCACAAAGTCTCTTCATGGATCAGAGAAGAATCTGCCAGTATCCCTGTGGTGCAGGCTGCTGTGAGGTTGCGCTGAGGCTGTGAAAACGTGAGTATTTAAACATGAGGCTCCGTGAGACTTCCCCTGGCACCTTGGCCCCGGATCACCGACTGGTTATCTCTCATGTGCCCCTGGGACCCTCCTTCCACACCCCACCCACTCTCCTGCCCCAGGATGTGAGCTGCGTGGACCACAACAGCCTCCTGCAGGCCCTGACTGGGGGCAGCCCCCGGGGCCCCTGGCAGAGGAAAGAGGAGGGGAGCCGAGGCCTCCCCCCCATGGTTTGCCCTGGCTCCCTCCACCCAGGGAAGGTCTAGGGTCAGCCTGACTGCCTGGCCCAGGAGCCGCCCTCCCTGCAGGCTGAGGGGTGGAGACCGTCTGATGCATCACCCCGGGGGTTTCCTGAGACCCTTCGCATCTCCTCCCTCCTGTGTTACCCGGGATGTGGTGCATCCTCTCTCCCAAGCCAGGACCACACCGGTGTGTCCTGCTTTGTTAGAAGATGGCCCACGGTCCTTGTGACCCTGAGATGGCAGCGTGACCGGTTCCTGAAGCCATCCACCCTGAAGTTGCTAAGGTGGATTCTGGGTTCCCCGCGGGCAAGTTTCCCAGCTCTTTGCCCTTTTCACTTCTCACCGTTCTGGGCTTTTAAACATCAGCTCCAGTTCTGATATTTGGTGAATGAATCACGTTGACGTGAAGGCACAGGACACATTCTCTGTCATTCGTGGAATTTCCTTATTCGTACGTTCTCAGTCAATGAGGAAGATAATGAGTAACAACTGTGTTACACAGGTCCTGTCTCTGAGGACGTGACATCCATCTGCCGTCCGGTTCTCACAAGGGCTCCAGCGGGGGGCACTGTGGTTATGGCATTGCCACTTACTGGGTAGGAAACGAGGCTCCCAGAGGTGAGGCATCACCTGGGGACATGCACCTGGTTAGTGGTGCTCTGGGATCACCGATGCCAACAGGTGGCTCTTTGGCAGCCTGGCTGATCGGTGGTGGCTCACGTATCTGAAGTGGTGTTTTGTATACTTAGTGGTGTAGAGCAGACCACTCCACAACTTAGGTGCATAAAATGTTTATTATTTCCTTGCACTTACTAGTCCACTTGAAAAGCAGTCACCACAGGTGTGCTCTTAGCCATGATTTCTGCGTCTGTTATCCTGGATGAAGTGGACACCAGTGAGAGGGCAGGACATGGATACCACAGGGTGATGGGGTGATGAGAGTGGGACGAAGAGGGTTTAGATGAATGAATAGTGAGGAGCAAGTGCAGGGAACAAGGATCAGGCTCACCTTGGAGAACTGCGCCCTGCCCTTCAGACCTTGACCCCGTCCTCCATCTGTGACCTGCAGCACAGCCCGAGTGCAGCCATGGGGCCAGGAGGGCAGGACACCCCACAGCTACAAGGGGCCGGCCCCTCAGACTCTGGGGACTGGCGTCGCCGAGACGTGGATGGAAAGGCAGGGCTCGTTCTGCCTCCAGAAAATTAACCTAATAAATTCAACAAATGCAATCAACTTGTGTCTGATTTAGTAAAACCAGAGAACTATCATTTAATACGGAGAAAAGAAATTGAGACACTTCATGTTCAAAAACTACCTAAGACGTCGCTGGTGGGAGGTCTTGGGGAACAGTCGAAGACAGTCACAAAACCAAAGGAAGCAGGTGCAACTTTAAGTCAACTAAGTACAGGCTACACCACTGAGTGTTGGCACTTTTGGTTTTCAAAATAAAAGCCAGATTAAATGAATGAAAATAAATACTTAAAGAAGTCCAAGCAAAATATATACCTTCTTCACCTAAAATATTGGCCTAAATGTTTACTTTTGTTTTAATAAAACCTGGCCTCCGTACAGTATGTGTACTTTTCAAACTAGGTTCATGTTCCTCAACTGCTCTAGAAGGGACATTTTTAAAATATTTTATTTCACCAACCTGCTGTGGTCCCAGTTCTGTGTAAGAATAATTACACATTGAAAGAATTGGACGAAATCCTTGATCACGGTTTACTCTGCAGAGTTGTAGATGAATGTAATTTGACAGAAATTGGACGACAGTAGCTAATTCATTCCCTGCAGTCTGCAACGGAGGAAGACCGCTCACTGAGATGTCAGAGACTGGGGGTCCCGAGTGTCACCAATAGTCTCCAGCTCTCCCTGAATAAGCGCTTCATTGCAGGTCGGGCCTGCCGTCCACTCTCCTGTGGCTGCTGGTGTCTCCTACAGGGATTTCGGGTGGGCTGGAATGTGCTGTTCAGCTGATGGACATTTACAAACACGCCCCGAGGGTAAATTCTGTCCGGTGTCAGAGGTGCGAGGACTTGGTCTGTCATTCCAGGAAACCTAGTCTTGCAGGAAGGAGGCAGACAACACAGCTGTTTGTAATCGGAAGTCCCTGCCTCTCAAGATACAGACAGACTTGTCTCCTGCTGTTGCCAGGTGTATGGCTTGTGAAGGTTCAGAAGCTGCCCTGGGATTCCCTCCATTTCTCTCCTCACCCCTGGGCTCCTGCTTCTGCACCTGCTGCTTCTCTGTAAGTTGCACCAACTGATAGTTCAGCATCTCTGTAAGTTCCATTCTAAAACATTTTCATTCATGAGCCTGAATCTTCACAGAGAGTGATGTGAAGGGAAGCAGATGAGAGGGGAGAGATCACAGGAGCACCACAGTATGTGCAAGCTCAGGGGGCAGAGAATCTGGGGACAGAACATCACCCAGAAACATTTGTGTCCACCAGTAACCCCCCATGCCTACCATGCTGTCGTGGGCTCCCAGCACACCTGCCTCATCCTGGTGGCTCCCAACCTGGCCTCCACGTACCAACCTTCCCTTCTCTCCTGGGTAGTAATGGAAGCTCCAGATTATTTTTCTTCCAATAGGTGGGGCAACATGCCATTCCTTGGAAGAAAAAGAGATGATAAATGTGGAGAAAGGACAGAGACTGGAGGGAGAGTCACAAAGCCAGTGTCCATCCAGTAGGATTCTGTGAAGAGAAAGCAGAGATGAGTTGGGGTGGGAAAATCACTGAGAGAAGTAATAGAAGAAAATCAGTCTTGGCTGAAGAAACGTAGGCATCTTCAGACAGAATTTGGGCAGAATAAGTCTTAAAAGACTTGCAGAGCTCTTGAGGGAGTTTCAAGATGAAGAGAAAATTCTGAAAGCGTCTGAAGAATCGAAGCAGGTTACCCAAAGGACGAAGCAGGGTGCCCCGACGTCTCGGCAGAAGCACTGACCCCCGCGGGCAGCGGTATTTCTGCACACGCTTGAAGCAGGGTCGGAGGGACTGTAATAAAGACTCACTTTTTCCTCCTGCCCTGCTGTTGTTTTAATTTTTACAGTCATCTCATTACTTTTATAATTAAGTGATTTTAAAAGAAAACATTAACTGGCGGCAGCGAATAGAAATCATTGCTGGGGAGAGAGACTAAAAGCTGATAAATCAATTAGAAGTTTACTTCACGAGTTGCCGGCAAGAAACTGAGGGGGGGAAAAGCCAGAGAAACAGAGGAGAGGCCGGGTCCAATGAGCATCTAGGTGACATTTCTGATGACTTGGTGAGTTACTGGAATGAAGAATAAAACAGAAAGTTGCCATAAAGACGATTCTAGAAATCCTGGTCCAAACGGTGGGATGAGTGGTCACGCCGTTCGGGCAGGAAGGACCACAGGAGGGGCAGACTCACCGTGGCTGCGGGGGGAAAGGCAGTAACATGTTTACTCCGACTTGGAGCTTCTGGTAGAATGTGTGTACAAGAGGTCCTGCCTGCTCTGACATGGAGGCCAGAGCTTGGAGGGTGTCAGGTGCAGAAATAGCTGGGCCTGGGGAGAGGGGATGGAGGCTGGTGTCAGGGCCCCAGGGGCATCCCCGTTCAGGGCAGAGGGGCCAGTGTCAGAAGTGGCCGGGGGCACGAATCCAGGGAGCTCCATGTCACAGCTACAGGGGGGCATGTTCAACAGGGTTGCCACATCAGGAGGAGTAGAAATGCGAGTTTTGGCCCCTGACGATGAGAAATTTGGGGTTAGTCATATTTGAATGGTCAGATGATCTTGCATTATATGCTGAGTGGTTGATCAGGCTGCTGGAATATGGGCATCTCTTCATCACTGAGGCTCTTTTAAAATCTAAAGAAAGACAAGGGTAGAAAGCTCCTTTCGGCTCACACGTCCACCAGAATTCCAGGGGGAGAACTGCAGTCAGAGAAAAACTTTCAGAGGGGGTTTCCAGGGCTTCCAGCTGAGGTCACTGCACATCCAAGGTGCTCAGGCCGAGGGGAGGATGGGCATGGTGCCGGGGCCCGGGGACCAGAGCCGGCAGGAGAGGACGCGGAGTCTGAGCACCTGAGGACGTGATACTTCTTCCTAAATCAATGGGCGAGTAAATGTCCCAGGTGGAATTTCCTGCAGAGGAAAGTCTTAATCACTTACACTCCCAAGACCTATGACCTGTGAAAATTCACATGGGGAAGACTGAGACTTCCTTAATGTATGTGTTGATGAGAGAGGACGGTGCATCTCAGACAGTGCACAGCGGAGGTGGGTCCCTCACAGTTTTTAGCTTGTCACATCTGCGCTGAACACATGTTCTCTCCTGAACTTCTCTGGTACATACCAGCAGCACGTCTGGTTCGATCATTTACCATCTTTGTCTTGCCTGCTTCTGACCACACACATTTACCTTGTCCTCCCGAGTGTGGGACACACGGTCGGTGCCTCTGCCTCCTTTTAACTCCCTGCCACCCCTGGGAGGGGCCTAACACACAGCAGGGCCTTTCCTGCCGCCTGGCCGTCAGTCATCACGTTACTCAGAGAGAGACTGCTGGAAACAGCTGTCATCTTACTTCCCTGTCTAGTGTTCAGGCCTGTGTTAAAAGCATGTTAATGTACATGAGAGCCTGTGATTTTCACAAGAATTTCTTAATTAGGAGAGAAAGTTTGCTACCATTTAATGGATGGGTAAACTGACACCTGAGGCATTCAGTGGTTTTGTTTTTCCCTAAGATTCGGTACTAACTTAAATTCAGATTCTTTGAATCTTTTTTTAAATTGAACTATAGTCAATTTACAATGATGTGTCAATTTCTGGTGCACAGCATCACGCTCCATTCATATATACACATACATAGGTTCCTTTTCATATTCTTTTTCATTACAGGTTACTATAAAATATTGAATGTAGTTCCCTGTGCTCTACAGTAGGACCTTGTTGTTTATCTATTTCATATGTAATAGTTAGTATCTGAAAATCTTGACTCCCAGTTTATCCCTTCCCACCCCCTTCCATCCCTGGCAGCCATGTTTGTTTTCTATGTCTGTGAATCTGTCTCTGTTTTGTAAATAAGTTCATTCATGTCTTTTTATTTTAGATTCCACATCTGAGTGATATCATATGGTATTTTCCTTTCTCTTTCTGACTGACTTCACTTAGTATGATAATCTCTAGGTCCATCCATGTTGCCACAAGTGGCAATATTTTATTCTTTTTTATGGCTGAAGCTCTCTGCACTGTCTGCTCAGAACCACAAGCTCATTCCTTGGGGAAGTCCGTCTTGCTAGTTTAATGGTTGAAGTTTCCACTTCTCCAAAGCCTGATCCCTGCCAGCGTCCTTCAGTAACAAGTGCAGAGTAATGCAAGTGCTCTGGAGAAGGCACAAGAGCAAAGCTAGTTTCTAGTGTCACTCTTTGAAATGCATGGCATGCCTTTACATCTCTCAAATGCCTGTGTCTGTGGTCCTTGTGGGGTGACCTAGTCCTTTGACTGGGACTGGGGGTTTTCCTGGAACATAGGAAATTTGGTGCCAAAACCGAGAAGGTCCTGGGCAAATCCAGCTGAGGTGCTGGCCCTAGTTTACACCCAAGATGAACAGAGATGTTGCAGCATCGCTGAGATCAAGGTCTTGACTGAGGCGTCGGGTGCTTTTGGCGGCTGGGATGCTCAGAGAGCATCTGCTATTATTCCTTCCGATCCCCCATCCCTGCATCCTGCCCAGCCCCCTCTTCGCCCGTCCACAGAGTCTCTCCCTCCTCTTTGGATGCGTGTCCTGGTAACAGTGCCAGGAAAGGAGGCAGGCTTTCGGTCTGGGCTGCCAGGGTCTGGTTGTGACACACACATATTTGTGTTTGGGAGGGAAGTGCTGGAGAGGACCCATCCCCCCCCAGCGGGTTTGAGGCGTGAGCCCAGCGCTGCGTGTGCAGATGTGAAGGATGAGAAATAACAAGCGTCTATTGTGACCCCGAGTCTCCCAGGAGATGCCGATGCCCCCGCTCCTGCTGACTCCAGAGGCTAGAACTCATTGCGGATAAAGGCGGGAGACTTGAACGAAGCCGTCGGCAAAGGGCCAAAAATTATTTGAAACCAGGGGAGCAGCCCCACCTGAACACCAGGTGGCCCCCACTAAGTCGTGCCAGCCTTGTGAGGAAAAGCTGAGCCATGCAGCTCGGATCCAGCTGCACTGAAGACCCCACAGCATGAGTCTTCTGGTTTGTAGCCGGAATTCATTTAAAGGTGGTGCCCAGTGAGGGCTAGCAGCCTCTCCAGTCTCGTGAAGAAAATGAAAAGTGTCTATCTCTTGGCTTGGTTCCTGCCTCTTGTTGTCTATCTTTTTTTTTCCCCCAATCACATGGCCATCACATTCGTCTTCATTGTTTGTTTTTTTCTTAAAAGTCCTGGACTATACTATTACTGCAAAAGACACTGTGAACTCTGTCAGTCGTGTTTAAAAAGTAATACTAGCAGTAACTTAATGGGAAGCCCATGGCAGGGATGGTGGTGCTGGAGGGGGCACTGGGGAGGCAGGGTGGCTGCCCTGGGCTGGAGGGGGTTTCTGCCAGAGGTCTATTCTTCCCTGGAAACTCCCATGTGTGTATCATACGTGTTTGAAATAGCTTTCTCCAATTTGGAAAACCATGAAGTCGCAATAAACAAATGGAACGTTGGTGAAAAAAAGCTTTACAGGCCCCACGCATGCCTTTACAAGCGCTTATTAAAGGGGCTCATTTTGCCTGTGCTTTTGGGGACAGAACACTCGTGCTCAACCACACTTTCAGATGTGGCTGGGCCCTGTCCTGTCACTGGCTGGGGGAAATCACTCACTGGTCATTATTTTTTCTGAGAGATCATAAGAAGAGGACCTCATGCTGGGAGAGGAGCCGAGGGCAGCACGAGATGAAGTCTCTCCTGGTAACCATGCCCGTGTCTTCCCCAAGCCCATCCTCGACTGCCCTGCAGGGATAGCTCTGAGGGCAGGGCCTTTCCCAGGAGCTGTTTGAATTCTCCAGAGCTGAACCCGGGAGGGGAAGGCTGCAGCAGCAGTAGCCCAGCAGGTTGCAAATGCTTAAGACCTGAGATGGGAAAGACTGAGGGACTGGGGTCCCTTGACTAAAGGAGCTGCTGAGAGTGAGAATCCTGTGTATGGGGGGGTACGGTGGGGGGTTGGCCCAGACTTCTTGCAAGGCATCTTTTAATTTCTTTTTTTTCTTTAACTTATTATGTATCTTTTTTTCTTAACTTTTTTTTAATTGAGTTACAGTCATTTTACAACGTTGTGTCAAATTCCAGTGTAGAGCACAATTTTTCAGTTATACATGAACATATATACATTCATTGTCACATTTTTTTCACTGTGAGCTACCATAAGATGTTGTATATATTTCCCTGTGCTATACAGTATAATCTTGCTTATCTATTCTACAATTTTGAAATCCCTGTCTGTTCCTTCCCACCCCCTGCGCCCTTGGCAACCACAAGTTTGTATTCTATGTCTGTGAGTCTGTTTCTGTTTTGTACTTTTTTTTTTTTTAGATTCCTCAAATGAGCAATCCCATATGGTATTTTTCTTTCTCTTTCTGGCTTACTTCACGTAGAATGACATTCTCCAGGAGCATCCATGTTGCTGCAAATGGCTTTATGTTGTCGGTTTTTATGGCTGAGTAGTATTCCATTGTATAAATATACACACTTCTTTATCCAGTCATCTGTCAATGGACATTTAGGCTGTCTTCATGTCTTGGCTATTGTACATAGTGCTGCTATGAACATTGGGGTGCAGGTGTCTTTTGAAGTAGGAGTCTTTCTGGATATAAGCCCAGAAGCGGGATTCCTGTGTCATACGGTAAGTCTATTCCTAGTCTTTTGAGGAATCTCCATACTGTTTTCCACAGTGGCTGCACCAAACTGCATTCCTACCAGCAGTGGAGGAGGGTTCCCCTTTCTCCACAGCCTCTCCAGCATTTGTCATTTGTGGACTTTTGAATGATGGCCATTTTGACTGGTGTGAGGTGATACCTCGTTGTAGTTTTGATTTGCATTTCTCTGATAATTAGTGATATTGCGCATTTTTTCATGTGCCTATTGATCATTTGTATTTCTTTCTATTGTATTTCTTTGTATTGCTTGTTTAGGTCTTCTGCCTATTTATGGATTGGATTGTTTTATTTTCTTATTAAGTCTTACAAGCTGCTTATATATTCGGGAGATCAAGCCTTTGTCTGTTTCATTTGCAAAAATTTTCTCCCATTCTGTAGGTTGTTGTTTTGTTTTACTTATGGTTTCCTTTGCTGTGCAGAAGCTTGTAAGTTTAATTAGGTCCCATTTGTTCTTACTTTTATTTCTATTGCTTGGGTAGCCTGCCCTAGGAGAACATTTTTGAAATGTATGTGAGTGAACATCTGTTCTGTATGTTTTCATACACATCAATAGTTTATTTTAACTAAGTGAATTAAATCACTTTCACCCTAATTTTACTTCAGTGTATTTTAGCTTCATAATAATTTAAAAAATTAACTACCACTAATTAACTGAAAATTAAAATTAAAAATTTCAAGTGGCTTGAAAACATGGAATGTAAGAGAAGTCTATGTTGACAAAATACTTATAAACATAATTAACATATATACAGAGCTTAGGTAGTATATTTACTGTACAGGGTAATGTTTTAAGAAGGCATTTATAATACAGTTTATGATTTTATGTTATGTTACCAAAGATCACTATTTAATAAAATGATGTCATGGTTACAGTTGCATTCAAATATTAAACATTCGTTTTTAGAACAGAATTCCCGTGTATATAGTTAGGCTTGTTTCCCAAACACTAAAGCTCTGTGTTCCCAACATGGTAGATGAAGGAATCCTCCACACACATTCGGATCCAAGAACGGAGCATGTGGAGAAGATGTCATTCAGCTTGGCTAAATTTGAAGGGAATCTCTAAAAACACTTACCCCATTTCTCAGCATGTTTCCTAGAGCTGGTCCCAGTTAAAGGCAATTTGCCTCGTAAATCCAAGTTTAGGTGATGCCTTCCAATATATATATAGGGAGGCTTGTTTCCCAAGCTGGGGATCAGTGAGAGGGTGGCTCACTCTTTCATGTACCTCCTTCAACCTCGGAGGGGAGGCATGGGGAGGGGATATGAGGTGTTACAGTGTTGTACGGTCCGTCAGCAAGGTGGCATCGCCAGGCAACCCCGTCTCCAACCCTTGAGACTGCTGGCCTGGTAAGGCAGTAGAAGCTGTCTGATATGTGAGTACATTCAGTTCGTTCAGCAATCATTTATGAAATATTGCATTTCTAAGGCAGAGTGTGGAAAACCGTGTCACCTTCAAGATGCTCACAGTCTTGTGAAGAACAAAATCATTCCCGGGGGTCTCAAGCCTGGGTGGGCATTTTAATTACCTAGGAGCTTTTTAAAACTGATGCCCAGGATGCACCCATAGACTTGGAGTGAGGGTTCTGGTGGGGCTGAAAAACGGGCAGTTTCCAAAGTGCTCCTTCTGATTTAACCAGAGCTGAGACCTGCTGTGTTTCAGCATCGTGCATTGTCTGGAAGGACAACCTGTGTGCCCGTGTGAAGGAGGGATGGTGAGAACCTTCGCTTGTGGAGGGAACACATGGCACTAACATGGGAAGCAAGGTGGGTTCAGATTTTGCAGTTTGGTGCTCAGAGGAGCCCAGGGCTCTGCAACACCAAGAAACAGATAATGTTATCACAGCAGAAAGGTCAAGTGTGGGCCATGAGCTGTGAGGGAGGGGAGTGACAGTCTTGTGTCCACATGGTGGCATCTGTCTTCCCTAGGCATTGCATGTGCACAAGCAACAGCAAAATCCTTTCCTGCCTCTTCCAAAAAAATAGCTATGAGAATCCAGGAGTCCATGTTGACATGTGTGAATGAGTGAGAGAATATATAAATAAGAAAATGAATCAATGAATGAGTTAGGGGGTGAATGAATAAGTGAGTGGAGTGAAGGAATGAATGACTGAGTGAAAATGAATAGAGGAGAAACAAATCTCCTCTCCAGAAGAATTCCAGCAACGGAAGTCCATACTCCTGCCCTCAGAGAGGGGGAATCAAACCCCATCCTTTCACCTGTGAGCTGTGCACAGACTTTCCTTCCACAGAGGATAGTGTGCAAACCGGGCAGGGGAGTTACTAAGTACATTTATGGTAAAGAAACCTGACAGGCAGGTGTACAATGCTGAGGTCAATAGTAGAAAGTACACGCTGAAGCCAACCCTTAAAAGCACCAGCACGCACCCTGGGCTCTGTGGTCACTGAGCCCCCTCATACTGACTGGGGGTGTCTGGGACCCGGGAGACCTTAGTGCTTTCAGTCATGGACACAGAGCACAGAAACCCTTGCTCCAAGACTGATGACCCAAAGACTGAGTGCAAAGTCTGAGTCAGTGGTCAAGAATATCACACTGGGCCCTTGCCAGGGTCCACATTTCGGCTTTTCCACTTAGAAGAGCACGAGCTTGAGTCATTCACATCTGATCTATTGCCATTTGAAGAAACGGAATATTAACCTAACCTCTGAGAACAGCTGTGGTCAAGCAAGGGTGAGTGGAGAAGGAATGTGTCATGGGTTGTGTGTGCATGTGTGTGTCTGTGTCTGTGTTGTGTGTGTGACAGAATAGTGTGATGTAAGTGGGAATTCACCCTTCAGGACACACACTCATACAGACAGATGTAAAAGCACACGACAGGCTCACATGTGGACCTCCTCCCAGAATCTTCATAGAAACAAACCCACACCCTCTAAATAATCTCCTTTCTCCAGGGACGGTGAAATGTGGCCCTCCCTCTTCTCTGGGAAATCGGTTACTCTCACGGAAGCCTTCACCCCCATTCCCAGTGGGAACCCAGAATCTTCTGGGGCCAGTGAAAGCAAGCAAGGCAGCGCAAGCATCACCACCCAGCTGCTCCCTCAGCAGGCCAGGGCTCCAGCATGCATGCCTCCCTCCTCTGTCGACACAGCCCTTGGGAACGGAGAAGAGAACCCTGTGGGGACCCAGGGGTCACAGCATCCTGTTCACCATGGGCACAAGCCTTGCCTTCTCTTCGTGACTTGAGGAAACCAAGTGGGAAATGGTAGTTGCCTTGACGGCCCCAAAGAGACTAGTAAAGGCACCTGCAGAGGGGGTACCACCTCTTCGTGGGTGACACAAAATTCTTTCCAAGGAAAGAGTCTGCTGATGAAATTGCTCAACTATGTACACTTTGTGACGCGTGCTGCCATTTAAAAATAGTCTTGGAATCACGTACGTGTTGGTGACAGGCTTTCCCGCGACAAGGTTCCTCCAACCAAGGAAACTGTGAACGTCACTTACATCAGGCACCTGTTGGTATCTTCAGTTCATGTGAAAAGTGTGAAGCAACATTCTTCTCTCAGGTACAGGGAGGCAAACTCACCCTCAGGCCACAGGAGGCCACATGATGTGTCTTGATAAGGGGCACTTCGTCAGGCCCGCCAACTACAACTTCCTCCAGGGGAGCTGGCCAGACAGAGAGCAGCTGTGTGCATGTTGTCGTGCTGGTGTGAACGATTCATGTGTGGACGTGGGGTGTCAGCGTATGGATGTGGGTGGTCAGTGAGCACGCACTGAAAGGTTGTTGGGCATCGTCGTGGGTGGGTTAAAAAGAGGCACAAAAAGGGACAGCAGAAAAGGGAGAAACAGAGCCTTTGGTTTCCTACCCACGGGGAATGTGATCAATGTGAAGGAGTCAGTCTGAAAAGGAGGAAACACCAAATTTCGGGCTCTCTTTCAACAAGTGTCCCATGGCTTCTCCGGGCAGCCTATAGTTGGACCAAATGGGTCCTGTCTTCTAGACTTCTTCTAGATCACGTCTTCCCCCTAGATCCAGAGTTGCCCCTACTGTATCTATCAGCCCCTTTTGTAAGATTGTGTACTTGGTTAAAAATGACCTTTATGGACAGAATGGATTCAATCTAAGGCAAAGAATGCTATGGTCTTAGCTCACTAGTCATGTGCCCTAAGGACAATGAAATAGAGCACGTAAGAAAGTGCTTAAGTCCTACCATGTAAAAATAGCCACCCTCACTCTTGTGCTATGTTCCTCGCACTCCTCCTTTTCAAATCAATACAAGTGCAACCAATGATTCAGTGACTCTCCATACTTCCATTAGAGGCTTAATTAAGAGAGAGTTCACTAAGGACGGGGAGTATAGAGTGCGCTCTGAGGTCACGACCCCAGCTGTGCAGGAGGTTTGCAGCAAGGGTGATGGGCCCCGGGCTAACAGGCAGGCTGGACTTAGACTTCCTGGTCCCCACTGTCCCTTTAGTGTGTGTGCTTTCAGGATTCTAGCCTCTCCAAGGCTTCTGGCAGTGTTAGGGAGTACAGTCAGCTCCCATGTCTGGGCCCACTTCCTTATGGGCAGGAGGAGGGAGCTGGGCTCCGTGCTCCGCAAGGACCCTTTCAGCTCTGAGAAATAAAACCAGATAAAGAAGAAATGATGCTGATGAGACTGCGGATTGCTTCAACCCTTTTGGCGTTTAGTCTGGCTTTAGCTATTAAAATAAACCCACACATCTCCTCCAGCCCACTTTTGATTCCAAATTCCAAATTAAAATTCAAAATTCAAAAATTAAAGCTGCAGTCTGCATGGACGTAGTTACGAGGTTCAGGGCGGCACTGCTGTGTTAGTGAAACAACTAGAAGGGGCTAGCCTGTCTCACATCTGCCACCTCCGTCTGTCAGTCATCCCATCGGGAGCCGGTTAAGAGCATCCAGCTGCTGGAGCCTGTCTGAATCCTGCCGCCCGTTGGCTGCGCGGCCTCTCTGGAACTCAGTTTCCTCATCTATAAACAGGGCTGATAGCCAGTTATGTGTTTCCTAGGGTGCACAGCGCTGGCTCATGGTACCCACTGTGAAAATGTTAGCTGTTACTATTACTCAAAAGGCCGTGGCAGATCCACCTGTCTGGAGAAAGGCTCTGCTATGTTATTAAACGAAAATAGCAAGTTACAGATTTGTGTCTTTGGTATGATCCCCTTTTGTAAAAAAAGAAAGAAGAGAGAATGGAAAAGCGCATTGAAACCCTATGAAGCGTGTCTGTGTCTGTCTGCATGGAGAAAGGACAGGAAGGGATCTGACGTCAGGCCCCTAAGATTGTTTGGGGAAGGGAGGGGCTGAGTGTGGGGAAGTGGGCTGGGAATGGATGAGAGAGGGAAAGAGTAAATTAGTCTTTATACGTCTATGAATTGTTCGACTTGTTACTTCAGTAACTTTTAAATCTCGTATAACCTTTACAGTCTCCGGTGAGGTTGAAAAAAAGGAAAGAGAGAAATTGACATCCCAGGAGAGGGAAGGAGGCCATAGGAAATCTGCTGGCGCATGTGACTTGGCACAGAGAGAACCCTTTGTCACAGTGGATGAAGGGGCTGTCTTTGGGTTCTGAGGGCAAAAGCAGCCTTCCTAGGTGGGCTTCTCTTTTGAGAGTATCTGTCCTGGTAGGGTCTTGTCCAACCTCTCAAGCCAGAAAAAATGCTGACGATCAGAGAGGTCAAGAGACTGGCCCAAGGTCACACAGCAGAGTCAGGCCAAAAAGGTAGTGTCCTGACTCCTGGCCCGATAACCTCTCCCTATATGGTGCTGCCTCCCACCTCTGTGCAGAAGCCACTCCTTCTGGGAAGAGAAGGGCATGCAGCCCTGTCTGCTTAGTTTCCTTCCCTTCAGCTGACAGTCTTTCCTTCACTCGTTTCCTGAAAGCCCTGCTGGAGAGTTCAGGACAGTTGAGGCAGCCTGCGTACCCAAGAGGCACTCACAGGTGAGGGGTCTGGAAGCTTCTGGCTCCTACCACTACAAAGACACCTTTTTTCTAACTGGTGGGAAAATGCTCTGAGGCCAATTTTTTTTTTGGACTGCACTGTTTTGTTTGTTGCTGTCTTAATTATTGCCATGTTATCTTTGATCACTTTAACGTTTTGATTTTATGCTTGGGCCCCAAGGCAATTCAGTGAAGGGGATGATTTGGAAAATCAAGAAATAAAGAAATTGTCTACAGAAGAGGTAGCCTCCCAGGAGCCAAGGACAAAACGTAAGTGCCTAAAATGATTTTTATTAGGAACAAAACAAAAACAAACAACCTGTTGCCAGACAAAAGATATTAGGCCATCCTGGTTTGTCTTTGTTTTTGTTTTTTTAATTTAATACCAGTTCTCTATTTCTTCCAAGGTCAGAGAAGGATGGAAGACCCAGTTCCTTCTCTACTGCCTCCTACAAGTCTTTCACATGTCTGCGTCCAGGCCTGGATTCATGGTATGTGCCCTGCCTGTTCTGCCCTCCTCACTTCTTCAGGAGACGGGCTATAAGCACCCATCATTGGCCAGTACTTATTGACTAGGACTGGGGATAATGCAGCCAACAGGAGGACCCCTAGTCTGCCTTCAGGGAATTCACTAAGGCAGGCATTCTCAGCTGGGGCTAAGGGGATGAAAACTGGTTCTTGGAGGGATGAAAAAAATCTTCCATCTTCCCAATGACTTGCACGCTCATCACACTGTTCACTGCCTCAGTGAGTGGCCCATCCAGCCACCCAGTCAGTAACCAGGGCATAGCCATCATTTGGGGTTGCTAGCCCTCTCTGAGCTCAGCTTCTTGGTTATTGACCTTGTGGCTGCCCAGTCCACAAAGGCTTTCACTGTCCCTGAAAACTGACCCCATCTGTCTTCACTTCCCTCTCTGCCCAGCCTAGATCCAGGGCCACAGAATTGGGCATCTCTTTTCCCAAAACTTTAGATCCCTGTGCCCTTTCCCCCTAACCATCTGGCAAAGCCCTGGGCCTGGGTAAACCCCACTAAGTACTTTCCCCTGCCATCACATGGGCAGGTGAGCCATGGTGGGCGAAATCACCCAGCTGACAGGACACACAGCATTTACTGACCACAACCAACTGGGTTGTCAACACTGTCAGGCAGTTGGGGATTTCGTGGGCAAGTTTGCTCCTCAAGTCTCTGAATGCAAACTCCCCTCCTTCCCTCAAACTCCTCACCACCTCTTTCTTGCTCTCAGCGGAAGACCTCGCCTCTCACTTGGCAGAAAAAAATAGCAGCTCAAGACGAAATCTCCCTTAACATCCCACTACAAACCTACATCTTCATCTGCACGCATCCTCTCTTTGTTCCTTCCTTTGGTTCGAGAGAAGTCATCCCTCCTCCTTTCCCAGACCACCCCTCCACCCACGGCCTGATCCCACGCCCGGCACGTGCTCGTGGTCCTCGCTCGCTGACTGTTGCCCCTATTTCCCACACCCTTAATTAGTCTCTCCCCTTGATGTGCCATCAGCCTGAAGACAAACTCAGGTCTCTCCAACCTTTTAACGTACCTCCCCCCAACACACACACTGACCCCATCACAGCATCTCTCTCCTCCCCTTCACACAAATTCTTCTCAAAAGACCCACTGCCTCCTTCATCCCTTGCCGTCAGACCACCGCCATCTGACCCTCTCCATCACTCTGCAGAAACAGTACTCCTTTATTTTTATGAGTTTTGTTTCCTTTTTCAGTTTTATTAGAATTGTTACAGTTTGACTGCACATATACATTACATTGCATGTAAATACATATATACAATATACTGCACGTATTTTTTTTAGTTTACATATGTGTACTGATCACTGCAGAACAACGCTCCTTAAAGCCACCAACAGTCCCCAGGCCTGTCATGAACCAAAGCTGGTGGTTCCATCCTCGTCCTACCCAACTCTCAGAGCATTCCCCATTGACTCCTCTCACTTTCCTGGTACTCTTGGCTTCCTTCTGTTCATTTCCTTCCCTACGTCCACTCTCCTGGGTTTTCTCCCACCTCTCAGTCCCTCCTTCTCAGCCTCTGCAGGTGTATCCTCATTTGCACAGCCCTAATCTGTGGGTGTGCCTCCGAGCTCCATCCTGGGGCTCCTTCTCTTTTCTTTCCAAGTTCATCTCTCTGGGCAATCCAGCCCTCATTCTCATGATCATCTCTCTGCTGACAACTTCCCGTCCTCATGTGAGTCCAAACCCAGGCCTCCACGTGCCTACTCAACATCTACATGCAGTGTCCCAAAGGCCTTTCGAGCTCACCATGTCTGAAGTGGAACTTGCGCTTTTCACTCCCCTCCCCACACCCTCCTCTTCTCACTCACCCGCCCCCAACCCGATCCAGTTTACCCTGTCTCAGTGAAACCCACTGCCTGCCTGTTTGCCCAGAAACCTCAGAGTCCATCCTGACACTCCCTCTCCATTACCCTCCATTCCTACATATCACTATGATGATTTTATTTCCTGATGACTGGAATCTTCCACCACCGTCCAGCTGCACTGCTACCAGCACCTCCCCCATGATGTTCTCCCCAGATGCCTGCTTGCACCCCTAACCCTAACTTGTCTTGTATCTACTCATACACACACTTCACTTTCCACTAGGCATTCACACAGGTCACATTAACATGCAAATGTCTTCCTGTCCTTAGGCCTACTCTGTCAGTGGCTTCCTATCACTCCGAAGATGAAGGGAAAGATCCTTAATGTGGAATCTGTCTATGCTCACCTTCTACACTCCCTTATTCCCTGCTCTCCCTCTGGGTTCTGCTACAAAGGCCTTTTCTTGCCTCTTCTCTCAGTTGTACCTTCTGCCTCAGGCCCTTTGCACGGGTTCTTTCTTCTGCCTAGGATTCCCCCATACCCCTCCTCTCTTGCACATCATTCAGATTTCCTCACAAATATCACTTCCTCAGGGAATCCTTCCCTAACCCCTAAGAAGAGATCGACCCCTCCATCCTGTCAAATGCTTCCACAGTAATGGTAATACACACACTAGCACAGCACTATCCTTTGCAACTCTTCTGTGCATTTCTGCTTAGCACTGATTTACTCCCCATGACAACCCTGTGAGCTAGAAATGATAATTATCTCTACTTTACAGGTGAAGAAACTAAGGCACAGAGAAGTTATGTAATGCACCCCAGGTCGCCTGGTTACTGAGGCAAAGCTGGAGTTTGAGCCCAAGCCCTATGGCTCCAGCATGGCTTTTAAACGTTCTACAATTCCATAAGAAAACACTACCCTTTTCCTTTCTGCACTTACTGTTTGTAACAATGTATTTGTATGACTGTTTGTTTAGTTTGTGTCTCCCAGATTAGACTGTAAACTCTGTTGGGCTAGAGAGAGTTCTATCCCCAATAGTAGGTGCTCAGTAAATATTTGCTAAATAGCTGAATGTAGGTTAGTCTCCTCCCTCTTCCTCACTCACCACATCCCAACGGTCACCTGATCCTGTCCCTGTTTCTTCCTGGAGCAGCAGTTCCTAACTCTAGGATGTTCAGGTATGTGTCCTAAAATTGGATGGAAAATGTTATGGGTTTGGACACCTTCAAATTTTTCTACAGCAAAAGCTAGGTTGTTCATGTTGTCTTCAGCTTATCAATGGGTCCACGAAGTTGAGAACCGGTGATTCATGTGCTTCCCAGCCTAGCTCACCCTTTCCCTGCCAACCTCCTCACCACAGCCACAGCACCCTCACGTTCGGCTTTGTTCTCCACAAATCCATCCTCCATGCTTTGGTCATGGCAGTCTTTTAAAAACACACACCCAGGTCACCCTCCTGCATAAAACCAGTCAGAGTCTATATTGCCTTGGAACAAAGTGCAAACTCTTCTGGCAGAAGGGGGTGCTATAGGCCCTGCTAACTTCTCCATCCTTTTGTGCCCTCACTCGTTCCCTCTTCCCCCCAACTCTACAGCCCAGCAGTACAGACTGGGTTTTATGTTTGTGTTTCCCAGCCTGTACCAGGGTGGTTTCTCCTGTCTGTACTCATGCAGTGCCCTCTGCCTGGAATGCCAGTCCTCTCCTCTGCACCTAGAAATTCCTACTCCATCTTTAAGCATCAGCTTAGATGTCTCTTGGGGTTAGGGGCCCCTCCTTCCTGCTCTCATAGGCTGTGCCTGTTCCGGACAATGCACAGAAAGACACTGAACCATAGTTTCTTGGTTACCGATTGTCTCTCTCTTGCCCTGTGATCTTTGAGAGCAGCTCCCAGGTCTTATTCAACTTTTTATCCCCCAATTCTAGCCAAGCGCTAGCCCAAAGTACGGTGCTCAATAAGGATTTGTACAGTGAATGAATGACGACAAATAGCTCATGGGTTCTAAAAAATCTGTGAAATGAATAAATGAGTGGGTAACCGGAAGTTCGGGTCTAGAGAGAGGTGCAGATTAGGAAATTCAGAGATGAGTAAAACCCGATCGCAGCTGTCAGACTTCTAAGTGGAAGACAAATTCCTTGAAGGAGTAAGCCTGAAGGATCTAAGAGGGAGTCATTCAAATCACGGCCGGCCCCGGGGGCGGGTTCGAGTCGGGCCACGTCCTCCCCCGCCAATGGGAGGTCTCGTTGTCCTCCATGTCTCCGCCCCTTTCACGGGCCGGGGCGGGGCCAGCCACGCCTGGAGGTAAGACTACACGTCCCGGCGTGCAGCGCGGCCGGAGCGGAGGCGGAGCCGGCAGTGGGACGCGCGAGGTCTAAGGGCAAGCGGGAAGTGGCGGGCGGGGACTGAGCGGGGTGTGCAGGTAAGCCCTCCTGCTGGGGGTCGCGGGCGTGGCTGAGGCCGGGAAGCGGCGGGAGCTGCTTCCCCTGATCCACTAGCGTGTGCTGCAGGCGGGCTGTGTGTGCGCGGCGCGGGAAGTGAAGGGGCAGAGCGTGCCGTGTGTGAGGGCCGCGTGCGAGATCTGGAGGGAGACTGCCTGCGCCCCCTCCCCTGGCGGCCTGGCGGGCGCCCAGAGCCGGATCCCGCGGTGCGCCGGGACGCGGGCAGGGGAGCCGAAGGAGCCTCAGCCTCTGCCCCCAGCCCCTGCTGCCCACAGGGCCTCTGGGCCTCGGTTTCCCCATCTGTGCCGTGGGCGAGCCGGACGTGAGATCCCAGGCGCAGGGCTTCGTCACTCCCGCGCCCCTACCGCCACCCGCTTCCTGGGAGCGGCGGTTTAAAGTTTCGAAGTCTTGGGCCGCGTGGGTAGGCGCGGCCCCCTAGGGTGAGAAGGTTGCTGCGCGTCTGAAGGGTGGATTGCGACCAGCCCTGGAGGGGCGAAAGAGCGCCATTCCGAGAAGGGGCTTCTGGCCCCTTAATTGAGATGGAGCTCAGGCCTTAGCAGCTCTTCTGTACTGAGTCGGACAGCTTTGGGATTCGAACTTGTGGTGCAGTCATTATTTACCCCATCCATTCTCTCAGCAACTGTTAGTCTGGCGTTCAGGGTGCTGATGATAGAATGATAAGCGGGGGTCCCCAGCCCTCCTGGAGTTTACAGTCTAAATCTGGTAAGGGAGATAGACATAAATCAAAGAATCACAAAAGTAACTGTACAGTTAACACTGCGTTAAGTGCCAAGAATGAGAGACACAGGGATGGCAGATTGCCCCTGTCAGGGATATCCAGGACTGCTTTCCTGAGGAAGTGGATGTTGCTTTGAGATCTGAGAGAAGGGAGGTGCAAATGCCCTGTGGTGAGAGGGAAATTGTTGCCTTTGTACTTGTCTCTGGAAAGTTCTTTGTGGCCTAAGTGTGGAGTACAAAGGTGATACAGGTCCCTGAGAAGAGAGACAGGGAGCTGGCTGGACCTTACTGTGGGCACTTTGGGCTTCACCTGAAGAGCAGTGGTCAGCCCCTGGAAGGTTTTTAGCTGGTATGGTGGCTATTCACCTAAGTAGGCGGTATCCCTTTAGCTGTGGTGTATGCTCTGGCTTGCTCTCAGGACCTCCTGGAGAGACTAAAGTGTGATGGGCCCTAAAACATTATCTATGCCTTTCCCAATCCTCTTTGGACCTTAGTTGCCCTTCTTACTCCAGTTGCATCACTTATTAGCTGCAGGGGGCAGGAGGCAGTACCCATATTCTTTGGGGAATTTGTCTAGGCATACAGGCCTCTCGTAGAGCATACATTATAGCAGAAGCAGACAGATGGCTGAGTTTTTAAAAAGTTAATGATACAGTGTCAGGTGATAGTAGGTGCTAGCTGTAAAAATAAGGCAGGCAGGGAAAATAAGGAATGTCAGGGTTAAATTATAAATGGGGTGATCAGGAAGCCCCACTGAGAAGGTGACATTTGGACAGAGACCTGGAGGAAGTGAGGGAGTGAGCCTTTGGCAGGAAAGAGCATTCCAGACAGAAAGAATGGCGAGCCCTGATGGTGGGGGGTGGCCTGATGTTTTTGAGGGGCACAGAGGAGGCCAGTATGCCTGGGGCCCAAGAAGAGTGAAACTGACCCTTGAAGTCTCAGTGTTACTGGCTCATATTGGGGGCACTGACTACATTGTCTCCTGTTAGGTGGGTACTGCTATTGTCCTCATGTTACCAAAAAGGAACATGAAGTTTGAAGGGGTGAAGAGATTGGCCCATCCAGTTAACAGAGGCACTCTGCCCGACTCCAAGTGCACCCTCCGCCACTCTGCCCAGATCCCTGACACTGCCCTCGCCCCACATTACTCATTCAGCCTCCTTGGGGCACTTGGCACCCCAGGTTCTTGACATTTACAGAAAGAGTAGGCTTCTGATCTTGGCTTCATAGGCCTCTGCTTCTACCAAAGGATTGGTACCATTTGGTTCCAGTCTCTTCCCAGTAGATGAGTGGACTACAGCTGTGTCACCTGGATTGCCTCGGGTGTCTGGACGGTGGTTCTTACTGTCCTGGGGAGATTGACCAGACTGGCCTTGGAAAGCCTTTCGAAAGGTCAGCGGGTGGAAAAAGCCCTGTCATGTGTCCCCAAAACCTGGAAAGTGCCCGGGAGACGGGGGTCTGGATAAATGCTAGCCTGGAACATTCCAACTCTCTCTGGAACAACCAACTTCTCTCAAAAATACTTCTCACCAGTGTTTTAGTGTAAAAGGTTTTAGCTGGAAATATTTCCCCTGCTTGTCTCTGGAAGGTTTGGGTGGTACTGGCAGGGCTGTGCAGACATATTTCCCAGAGCATGAAGACCACCTTCTCACCCACCTGGGCTGGTCATGAGGTCCTAAGAGTGGGGCCCAGGGAGAATAAGGAGGACCCTTAACTATACTTGGGGGTTAATTGCTGCTTTCTCTTTACTTCTCTGCAGAAAAGTTTCATGACTCAGCCTGTAACCCTTCTGGACACCTATACACACTGGCAACAGTAAGTCTCACCTGGCTGAAATTGTGGTGTATGGACATCCCAAGCTACCAGCTTGGAATCAACTAGGATGCACTCTGGGCTAAGATCTGTCCCCACAGCCCACTGTAGGTACTGTTACCACCTCCAGGAAGCCAGATCGCAGATACGGGTGTCTGGTAGTGGGAGAGGACACAGAGCTGTGATCAGTGTCTCTTAAGGACAGAAGCTTCTCTGCAGCTTACTATTCATTAAATCAATAAGCATTTGTTGATTGCCTGCTGAATGCCAGTCTCCGTTCTAAGTACAGAGCCATTGTCATGAGAGAGACAGACATGTTCCTTCTTCCTTGGAGCTGACAGTGGAGTCTGGGAGGTAAGCATGCCTCAAAGGGTGAAACGCATGAGTGTAAAGTGACCACAGTAGTGAGGAGTGCGAAAGAGGTGCCTGGTGCCCAAACCACAGGAACAGATGAGCTTAGCCTCATCTGGGGGTTTAGGGGAGGCTTCCTTGAGGTGACCTTTGATCTGAGAGCTGCAGGGAGTAGGGGAGTGAACTAGGCAGTAGGTGTGGAGAGGCCGGTGGAGTCTACCTTGCAGAGGGAACTGTGGGTGCTGAGGCCTGTAGCCTCAGGCACGGTACAGATGAGGCTGGACAGTTGGCAGAGCCCACCCGGTGCAAGACCTGATCATCTATGGGGAGAGGTTACGTCTTTGCCCCAAGAGCAGTGGAGGCCACCGAAGGGTGAAGAGGACAGCGGTGCTGCACTCTGCAGCATGGCATGACTAGGCGGATAACATCATCCAGGCAAGAGCTGATGGGGCTTGAGACAGGAGTAACAGAGGAGTAGACGGTAGATTCCAGGAATGGTAGAGGATGAGACCAGTGTCTGTGGGTGGTTTGGAAAGGCAATCTAGTGACTCCCAGTGTCTGGCTTGTACACTTGAAAGGAAGAAACCTAATTTGAAAGGAAAGATTTCAAGGACATGTTGGATGTGGAATGCCCGTGAAACCTGTAAAACAAGGAAAGGGGAGTGATCCAAGGGTGTATCAACAGAGGAATGGTTTGAGAATGAAAGAGGGGATAATTGTTTTCTCCATGAACTGACCTGACCACAGCCAGCTCGGGGAGTGAAGGACCTGCAGTCGTGTCCCATGAGGAGGGATAGTAAATCCTGAGTTGTCAGGATGGAAAAGAAATGGCAAAGGGGCAAGTGAGGGACCACGGTTTGCACATCTTTGTTCTCTGGGCCTGAGAGACTGAAGTGGGACCCATGCGTATCTATCTTTAGGAAGGCAGGTTTCAGCTTCTGAGCGTAAGCAGTTTGTCATGAGAGCGCTCCAAAAATGATGAGACTACAGTGGAGCAGTGAGTTCCCTGTCATCAGAGGTGTGTAAACAAAGGCAGGCAATGGTGTGAAAGGGACCCCAGCTTCCAGGGGAGAGCCCTGGCAGTCCTCAGGGCTTAGCTCTCCTCTGCTGCTGAGGGAGCACAGGGCACACCCCCACTTCCTCTTCCAGACCCTCTCCGTCTTGCCTAGGTGTCTGGGGGTTTGCACAGCACTTCCTTCCCCAGAGAACTGCTTCAGTGAGCCGCACCACATGCCCTTCCCTGCCCCTGGCCCCTTCTATGGGACAAGGACCATACACCCACCAGAGCCAACCTAGCCTCATCGTTTCTGGCCTAGTAGTTCAAACCGAGCAACAAGCTATAGGACCCTGGACAAACTTGGCCTCCCCAAGTCTGTCTTCATCTGTTAAATGAGGATAATAATAGTACCGAGAGTGCTAAACCTGGGCATTGGAGATATGTCCCCCCCCCAGTATATTGAGCACCTACTGTGAGCTAGGACTGTTCTAGATATAGCAGGGAACAAACCAGAGAAAAATCTCTGCCTTTGTCAAACTTACATTCTGTTGGGAGGAGAGAGGCAGAAAGAACTGATAGGCGTAATAAATGAAACCTGTATTTGCAGAAGATTCCCAACAGGTGGCCTTTCTGGAAACAAGGGACTGAGCAGCACATCCCAAACTGTGGCAGGCCAACGTCTGTCCCAGCTGGAGAACATGGGTCAGACAGAGACTCCCTTGGGGTTGGGAAGCTGGGGTCAGAGAAGATGATACATGAAAGTCCTGGCAACCCAGCCACCTGGGTGCTTATCCTGCACAGAGCCATAGACTTACTCTTTCACCCTGGGCAAGTCACTTAGCTGTGAGACTCGTGCTGTGCACTTGAGGGGCTGTAGTGAGCAGAGAAGGTTCCTTCCAGCCCCCCTGGAGCCTGACTGTGTAGTGGGGGCATCGAGCAGGAAGTAGATAAAATACCAGGAGGGAGAAAAACGCTCTGAAGAAAGTGAAACAGGATGGTGTGGCAGAGATGTCTTGGGGAGGGGAAGGTGATCAGGGAGGGCCTCTTGGAGGAGGCTGTAATGGAGTTGAGGCCTGAAGACAAGAGGGACCTGGGCAGACTCTTCCAGAAAGAGGATACTGTGGGTGCCACAAGTTCTACCGGGAGGAGCCCCATGGTTGTGTCAGGTGTCTGCAGTGCCAGCCTTAACTGCTCAGTGATGGTTAGCTGCTGGTGTTACGTGTTTTCCATCTTTCCCGATTATTTTGAAGATTAAAAGACAATTGTAAAAACACGAGAAATGAGTGAAAATACAGAACGCAAAATTGTATCTACACTGTCTTTCATCGCTGTTTAAACTCTTATTTTGCGTGTTTCCTTTTGGGTCAGAGAGGATGTGGGAAAATCTTCCTTTTCAACTCTCCTGGGTTGTCCTGGTCACGCGGTTAGGATAGCCAGTCACGCTTGTCTTGCAGCACCTCGGAGGTTGGCCAGAAGTGGAAGGCGGAGGAAGATGTAGCGCTGTAGGCCAAGAAGACCCGTGTGTCAGACCCCATTAGCAGCTGGGAGAGCTTGGAAGAGGAGGCGGCGGCAGAAGCTGAAACCGCCAAAGCCAGTAAGAGTCCTGCATGCTGTGGGTCCCCCATGGTTGGTGCTGGTGGGCTTGGACCAGGGCCCTGCCCCTTCTGGGAACAGGCTGTCAGATCACTTAGAGGCAGGTGTGAACCAGGCGATCACCCCAAGAGAACGCAGTCCTCAGTGGTTTAGGATGTGGGCATGGCTCAGAGAGTTGCTGGCATTATGAGCCTGGCTTGGGAGGAGACAGAGACAGGGCGGTGGCAGCCGCAGCGAATCTACCACTGGATCCGAGGAGACCGCTGCAGTGCTTCGGAGGGCCAGCAGGGGGAAGCACTGCCGCCTCCGGCCTGGCAGCAGGGGGCGCAGGCGCAGAGTGAGGCTCCAGTGCGCAGGCTCGCGGGAGCCTCCAGGATTGGATGGCACCGATCCCGCAGGTCCGGTGGGCCTGAGAACCCAACTCGCGAGGTGGGCGGTTGGCAGGTGGGGCGGTTCGGGCGAGGCTGGGTGCGGCAGGGCCAGGTGAGGAGAGATACTGGGGGCTGGGGCGGGGAGTTGAGGGACGTCCGTGCCGAGGTGTGAGAGGGCAGAGTTGGGCCCACCTAATGGTCTTGAGAGGCAGATGCCGCTGATGCCCAGGGGCTGAAGGTGTAAGGTGTGGGCTGTGGCCCCAGCCACAGACAGGCCCCCTGGGCAGGTTTCGGGTGGGCCCTGGGCAGGGTGAGGCCAGAGCGCGCCGCAGCCTCCGGCGGAGACAGCCAGGGCGGCGTGGTGCCGCGCCTTGCTGCCACACGTGTTGTGGGTGCTGTGCGCGACAGCTTTGGGACAGGGAGCGCTTTGGCTCTGTGGTAAAGAAAGACCTTGAACTCTCGCTGAAGCGCGTGGAACTGCTGTGATTGGTAAGAAGCCATAGTCGGGTGCTAGCTCACCGGTCCCTGCTTCCTGGGCTGAGGAGGTTTGGGGGCCAGGAGCTCCATTCTCACTCAAGGACCAGTGAGGGTTTGTTGCCGAGTCCAAACTCGTTCTGCTTGCCGCACGACAGGCCAGTAAAAACAAAGGTTATTCTCTACTACAGGCCGAGTGGCCCAGAGAGAAACAGGGCATTAATTCATGATTAATTCCACAGCTATTTTTAAACACCTCCTGTGTACCAGGACTGTTCTAGAAGCTGAAAATACCTACGAACAAGATAGGCAAGGTCCCTCCTTCAGGGACTTACATTCCAGGTGGGAGAGAGCCAGTCAAGGCTGAGTTCTGGGGTTTTGCCTTGCTGTTTAATGAGATGGGGAAAACTGTAGGTGAGTTAGGTTTCATTTTTGGAATAGGTGGAGTCGAGAATTATGTCTTGGGTATCTTAGGTTTGAGATGCCTAGTAGGTTTTTTCCAAGATGCAACACATGAACAATATAGTTAGAAAGAATTTTATAGGGAACTCCATACACCCACCACCTAGACCCTACCATTAATATTTAGTTGCGCTGGTTTTTTCACAGATCTATGCATCTCTCAATCCCTCTCTCCATCTGTCAATCGCTTGGTGGATTTATTTATTTATTTAGTGGTAAAATGTACATAAGTCACCTAGTAGATTTTTAAGTTGAGACATCAAACAGGCCATTGGAAATTTGAAGGTGAAGTCCTGGAGGGTGTTAGGGCTAGAACTGGCCTTTGGAGTGGTCACCATATAGGTGGTATTTAAACTAAGGGACTGGGTGAAACTACCTAGGTGGAAAGTAGACAGAGAAAAGAGAAAGGGAAGCTAAAAAGAGAGGGAGCTGGTGGTCAGCCATGGTGAGTGCTACCGTGCAAGATGGTTTGGCAATTAGGAGGATTTTAATCATTTTAACAAGAACAACTTTAGTGCAATAGATGGGGCCTTAAGGTCAAGTGGAATTTTGTTTTTAAGACAAGAGAAATTCAGAATATGCTTATATGCCAGTGGGATTGAACTCATAGAAAGGGAGAAATATTTGAATAACTGAGGGGAGGAAACTCCAGAGCAGGTGAGTAGTTGGCTTTAAAATGGGCAGGAAATGATACTGCATTGTGACTAGAGGGGAAGCCGAAAAAAACGGGTGCAGGTAGGTGGAAGAGGCCCCATCTGTCTGTGAAGGTGGTCACTGGCTGAGAGTTAGGGCAGCAGGGGAGCAGGGAAGAGATCTGTTAGAACAGGGAGGAAACACATGTAAGGGTCCCTCTGAAGAGTGGGAAAGTGAACTCACTAGGGAAATGGAGTTGGTTTGCTAGGCAGTACTGAGTGCCCGTTTGAGATGTGGAGTCGTGAACGTAAAATGAGATCATCCCAGTGGGGTTGTGGTTTCCAGTGGGGAAGTTCAGGCTTGGAAGGTTGTTGTGAAGTTTAGTAGATGAGGTAATACATAGAAACATTTAACACAATAGCAAGCACGTAATGGATGTTACCTGTTTTTGAATTCTCATTTTGTTTCTCTTTTGTTTTTACAAATGTGCCTGGGGAAGGCTGACCTTTACCACCGGACAGTATTGTCTCCTGTGACATGTTTTCCAGTCAAACCAAAGTCCACCGCAGTTTGCAGCTACTTGGAGGTCTGGCTCCTGGTGTGGTTACATTTATACAGCTTCATAATTGAGTATGTGTGCTAAAAAGTGCCAAACTGTAGCAACCATAGCAAACAGAGCTTTCCATTTTCATACTGACTCCTAGTCTTGGACTGGATCGGCTGGGGGTTTGTCACAGTGGCAGTTCTTAAGTTTCGTTTATCTTTTATTCCTGCAGCTCATATTGGATCTGATGAAATGGGAATCTACAGGATCTACAGATATGAGGTAGTCAGGGGAGAGTTGCAGTTTCATGGACTGTTATTTCTCCCTGACCCCTTCGGGCTGTAGTATGATGCAAATAACATCTGACAGGTCTTCAAAGTGCCAGGCACTGTTGTAAATACATCACATGCATAATCTCGTTTAATTGTCACCTCAACGCAGTGAGTCAGGTACTATTGTTATGTCTATTTTTCAGATGCAAAAATAGGCTCAGAGGGCTTAAGTAACTTGCCCAAGGTACAGAGTCTGATCTCCAGTTTCTCCTGCAGACATCAACTTTTTTTTTTTAAGATGTTGACCATTAATCATCTACATTGTAGTAGAGTAAATAAGATAATGGACTGGAGCAAATTGCCTGGGTTCAGAAACTGCCACCTACTAGCTACATGTCCTTGGGTAAATTATTTATCCTCCATGTGCCTTTGTTTCTTTATCCATGAAATAGGAATAACAGTACCTGCATGATAGGGTTCTTACGAAGATCACATGAGTTAATGTACTTAATAAGCCTAAATTTGTGCCTGGTTGTTTAAATGCTGCTCTTGTCATCTGCCTGGTACTGCAGCCATGGTGATATGTGTACTGATTGACTCCCCTAAAATCATTTTCTGTGGGTCCTACTGCGGAGTCTAGGTGGAGTTTCGACGTGCTTCTAACTCAGGCATTATCTCTGTTTCCTCTGATTTTATTAGCTCTCTGATGGAAGCAAACCTACCAGTGCTTCTAGGTCCAGAAAACAACTTGAATTTCATTCAGTTTCATCTGACCAGTGATGTTCATTTAACTTGTCCTGGGATTGGAGTATGGCTTAAAGGGAAATGAGCCTTGGAGAGTAATATGCTTCCGTTTTGCCCTTCCCAGGCAGCCTGTTAGAGGGATTTGGTTGGAAAGGCCAATGGACCACATAGCCAGTTCTGGGCACAGTGTATGGTAAATGATGTGGGTCAAGGGGCTGCACGTGAACATGATCAACAATGATCTGTAAAATTGAAACTTACTGTGATGTGTTGCTTCCATTAGTGATTAAAAGCAACTGGTCAGGCTTGGCATGGGAGGCCAGTGAAAGTTCTAGACGATGTTTTCTGGTAGACAACAGGGAGAGTAAATGCATGGTATAAAGTAGTGGTTCCCAGTGGGTTTGCGTCAGGATAATCTGGAGAGTTTCGTGAAGCTTTGCAAAATGATAGGCTTCACCTCCACAGATTCTCAGTAAGTCATGATGGGGTTCTGGATTCAATCTATTTTTTAAGAGCTCCCAGAATGCCTTGGATGTACACTTAGCATGGGATATCATTAGTGCAAATCAGTGCTATTCAGTCCTGTTTTTTAAAATCACTGTTCATTTGGATTTTTAAAAATTACTGATGCCCTGGATTCACCCCAGGGATTCTGATTCAAGTGGTTTGGGCAAGGTCTGGACATTTAATAATGGTATTTTTGAAAAAGGTTCTTAGGTGATTAACCTGCAGTCACGTTTGAGAATCACTGGTATAAATAATCAGCTAGATTTCCCTTCACAGTTTAGTTATTCCTAGATTTGAAATAGATACAGCTTTAGGCACTATCTTGTTAGGAGAGTGAAAAAATTACTGTTTCTAAACTCCTCCATTGCAGATGTTCAATTTAATAATCAAGTAACAAAGAAAGATATGAATTGAGGACTGAATCAGCATTTATCACTGAGCAATGAAGATTTCATGAGGTTTTCCCTGGGAGGAATTAACATTTACTGAGAACTTTATGTGTAATCTCAATCTTAACAACAACTCTAGGAGGTGTTTATTATTCCCATTTTGCAGATAAGAACTTTGGGGCTTAGGGAGGTTAAGTAACTTGCCCCAGATGTACACCCAAGTATGTACAGCTCCGAAGTCTGGGTTTCATTTCCTTAGTGATTCTCAACCTCTGCTGCATGGTTGGATCACCTGGGGAACTTTAATGATAGATCCTTGGCTCGCATTCTCAAGAGATTCTGATTTCATTGATTTAGTGTGGCCTGGAACTGGGATTTTGCAAAGCCCTACAGATGATTCTAATCTGGAATCTGAAATTGGCGATCTCTGCATTATACCATGCAACCTTCTGGGGGGGGTGTTCCTAAATTTATTTATGTGTTTAATTTATGCCAGTTTAATTTTATGGTTGTCCCTCTGTAGAGTGATGTGATGCAGTTGTTTGCCTCCATATATTCACATATCTTAGAGTCCTTTCTGCTCCTTCTTGCCTCTTAATATGTATTGAGTGCCTGGTTTTTGCCATTTTTCTTAGTGCTGAGATGACACAGTGGTGACAAGACAAACCAAGTCACCAGCCTTGTGGTACTTACATTGAGGAATATACACAGTAAATGTATGAGCAGATAAATTTTGACTTACATACATAAGCAAACTTTAAGGTAATGAAAGGTGCTTTTAAGAAAAGTAAAATGGGGACGAGGCCAAGATGGCAGAGTAGTAGGATGCACGTAGCTCACGCTCTCCCACAGATACACCAAGACTCACATCCGTGGACCCACTCAGCCAACCAGAGCACCTGCGGAACTCTGACAGAACATTGTCCTCTCCGACAGAACAAAGACGCCAAAAATCTGGTAGGAGAAAGGAAGAAAGGAAGACAGAAAGGCAAAACAGTGCAGGACTGGTCCCGTGGGGAGGGAGCAGCAAAGGAGGACTGGCGCTCATTCGCTGGGTCTCCCCCTCTCCAACAGAGAGGCCAGCAGGACAGAGGGGGAGTCTCCGAGGCTCGGATCTGTACGGAGCAGACTGACAGAACTAAGTTAAATGGGCACAGAGGGTCCCTGCAACACCCAGCTTGCGACCTGAGCCGGGAGCTGGGGGCTGGGACAGGCTGCCTGAGCCGGGTGGAGGATGGGGACAGCTGCACTGAGGCAGCCCCGGGGGACTGCAGGGTGCTGCACAGTGTGGATAAGTGGGTGCACAGGACAGAACAACCTGGGCCCTCCATAAAACACCATGGCTGATGTGCCCTGGGGGGAAGGGGAAGTGTGCATACCCCCATCTCTGAAAACCCACAGAAGGTTTTCAGCGAGGTAAGGCAGGGCTCAGGTGCAGCTGCCATATCCTCGGGCGCTTGGCACCCAGGTGGGGGCGGGGGCGAAACCTGAATCCATGCCTGGGGGTTCGGCACCCTCAAAGGCCAGTGACTTGTTTGCAGCCCAAGTCAGGATCCTTCCGCCCTGGTGCCTCGGAAAGTTCGCACCACCAGAACAAACAAGGAGCTGAGTTTGGGCACGGAGCAGGGGCAGAGCTGTTCTGCGGTCTTTTCGGGGCCCGCCTGTGGAGCGCCAACCTGGGGCAGAGCGCAAGGCGGCGCAGAGCTGCAGAGTGACCAGCGCCGGGAGACGGCGTGTGGACCCTAGCCTTTCCGGCAGGAACGCTGTGCTGGGAGGGGGCACAATTTGCTTGCCAACAGGCACTGGGAGCAGCACAGACGAGGGCACCAAATGAGGACCTCTGGAGACAGCAAGCCAAGCTCACCAAACAGGGCGAAGACAGAAAGACTTATCATTAAGAGCACAGTCTCCAGGAGAACACTCCCTCCCCCCCCTTTTTTTTTTTTTGAATCTGTTTTTGCCTGTTGTGTTTTCTATTACCTTTTTAATTTTTACTTTTTTGACAATTATGTATCCTCCCAGTTTTAATCCCTTTTAAATTTTTCTTTTAAAATAATATTATTTTTAAAAATTCACATCATCATTTTTATTTCTCTTGGTTTTGATCTCGTGTTATTGTTTATACACAGGTTTCAAATATATTTTTTCCTCTTTTATTTTAAAGCTTTTTAAGAGATGTCTCAGCCCGATTGCTATTCTGCTTTGACTTACTCTTCAATTATTCATTATCCACTGTTTTCAAACCTTTTTTCCTCCCCTTTTTCAAAATTCGCTCTTTATCATATCTTTTTTTATCTGTTCTATTTTTATTACCTTTTTAATTTCTACTTTCTAAACAATTGTATATGTTTCTAGTTTTAATTCCTTTTTAAATTTTTCTTTCTAAACAATTGTATATGCTTCTAGTTTTAATTCCTTTTAAATTTGTCTCTTAAAGTAGTTATTATCATTTTTTTTAAATCCACCTGATTTCATTTTCATTTCTTTTGGTTTTGGTCTCCTGTTATTGATTATAAATAGGTTTCAAATATCATTTTTGGATCTTTTTTCCTTTTTTTTTTTTGTTTAAGGGTTTTTTAAAAAAGACATCTCAAGATGAATGCTAGTCTGATTCAAATTGCGCTTCTATAATTGGTTATACACTGTTTTCAAACCTTTTTTTCTCTGTTCTTTTAAAATTCTCTTTCTCTCTCTCTCCTTTTTTTATTTTTTAAGTTTTACTCCTACATAGGCATTAGATAAATAAATAAACTCTTTTAAGGACCACAATAGATAACTGATACTCCATAAGCCACAAGGCCAGAGAGAGATGAGCAAGATGAAGAAGCAGAGGAACCACTCCCAGTTAAAAGAACAAGAGAAATCCCCTGAAAGAACGATCAATGAAATAGACATCGATAGCCTACTAGATCAAGATTTCAAAAAAGGAGTGATCAAAGTATTGAAGGAACTAAAAGAGACAGTGTTTAGAGATATAAAATACGTCAAAAGTGAAATGGAAACTATAAAGAAGAGCCAAGTAGAATTGGTAAACTCATTTGCTGAGATGAGAACGGATCTAAAGGCTGTGCAAAGCAGACTAGATAATGCAGAGGAACGAATTAGTGACCTAGAAGACAGGACAACAGAAAGCACCCCATCAGACAACTGCAAGATAAACAAAAACAAATGAAAGAAACATAAGGGACCTATGGGATAATATAAAGCGTGCCAATCTTTGCATAATAGGGGTCCCAGAAGGGGAAGAAAGAACAAAGGGGATTGAAAAGGTTTTTGAAGAAATCATGACTGAAAACTTCCCAAACTTAAAGAAGAAATCAGATATCCAAGTACAGGAAGCTCAGAGGGTCCCAAACAGGAAGAACCCAAACAGACCCACACCAAGACATATCATAATCAAGATGGCCAGAGTCAAGGATAAAGAAATGATCCTAAAGGCAGCAAGAGAAAAACAAAGTGAGTTACAAGGGAACCCCCATAAGGCTCTCAGCTGATTTTTCTACACAAAACACTACAGGCCAGAAGGAAGTGGCAAGATATATTCAAAGTCCTGAATGAAAAAAAAGATGCAGCCTTGGATACGCTATCCAGCAAGGCTATCCTTTAGGATAGAAGGAGAGATAAAGAATTTCACAGACAAACAAAAACTAAAACAGTTTAGCAACCCTAAACCCATGCTAAAAGAAACATCGTAAGGTCTACTCTAAATAGAAAAGAAGCAGGATGCTGCAGAAATGAGAAACTGATAACTGGAAAGGTGATAACTCATGAATTACAAATAAAGTAAACATGAAACTGTGAAAGAAGACATTTAAGTCATTAAGAGTGGGAGAGGGAAGCAAGAAAATATAGGTTTTTTTTCTTTTTTAATTTTTTTTTTCAATAGGATGCGTTCAAGATATAGTAATGGGCTGATAGACTTACAGAAAAGAGTAACCACAAGCTAAAAACTTACAAGGGAGTCACAAAAACTAAATAAAACCCATGATAATACAAAGGGAAATTACCAAACCACAAAAGGAAGAAGAAAGGAACAAAGAGGAAATACCAAATCAACTGCAAAGATAAGTTCAAAATGGCAATAAACACTCATCTATCATTAATTACTGTAAATGTTAATGGACTAAATGCCCCAGTCAAAAGACAGAGTGGCAGACTGGATAATAAAGAAAGAACCTTCAATATGCTGCGTACAAGAGACCCACTTCAGGGAGAAGGACACATATAGATTGAGAGTGAAAAGATGGAAAAGGATATTCCATGCAAATGGAAAAGCCAAAAAAGCAGGTGTTCTAGTACTGATTTCAGACAAAATAGACTTTAAAACAAAGGCCATAGAGAAAGATAAAGGACATTTTATAATGATTAAAGGAGTGATACAAGATGAGGATATTACACTTGTTAATATATATGCACCCAATATAGGAGCACGTAAGTACATAAAAAAATTACTAACAGAGATAAAGGGGAATATTGATGGGAATACAATCATAGTTGGAGATTTCAACACCACATTAACATCACTAGACAGATCTTCCAGACACAAAATAAATAAGGCAACAGAAAAATAATACAGTAGAAAAGTTAGATTTGGTGGATATTTTCAGAGCATTACACCCCCCAAGAATAGGATATACATTCTTTTCAAGTGCACATGGAACATTTTCTAGGATTGATCATGCACTTGGGCACAAAAGAAATGTCAACAATTTTAAGAAGATAGAAATTATCTCAAGCATCTTTATTAACCACAATGCTATGAAACTAGAAATCAACAACAGAAAAACAAAGGAGAAAAAAAGGAAAACATGGAGATTAAACAATATGCCATTAAATAACCAATGGGTCAATGAGGAAATCAAAGCTGAAATTAAAAAATACCTTGAGACAAATGACAATGACAGCACAACCGCACAAAATTTATGGGACACAGCAAAAGCAGTGCTAAGAGGGAAGTTTATAGCGATACGGGCCTTCCTCAAAAAAGAACAGTCTCAAATAAACAATTTAACCCACTAGCTGAGAGAACTAGAAAAAGAAGACCAAAAAAACCCAAAAGGCAGCAGAAGGAAGGAAATTATAAAGATTAGGGAGGAAATAAATAAAAGATTTAAAAGGCCATAGAAAAAAATCAATCAACCCAAAAGCTGGTTTTTTGAAAGAGTAAAGTCGACAAGCCTCTGGCCAAACTCACAAAGAAGAAAAAGGAGAGAGCACAAATTAGCAAAATAAGAAAGGAAAATGGAGAAATCACAACAAATAAAATAGAAATACAGAATATCATACGAGGATATTATGAAAAACTATATGGAACCAAACTGGATAACCCAGAGGAGATGGACAAGCTTCTGGAAACATACTGTCCACCAAGACTCAATCAACAAGCAACTGACCACTTGAACAAACCGATCACTAGAAATGAAGTTGAAATAGCAATAAAAAACCTCCCTACAAATAAAAGTCCAGGACTGGACAGCTTGACCGGGGAATTCTACCAAACATACAAAGAAGAACTCATACCAGTTCTTCTCAAACTCTTCCAGACGATTGAAAAGGAGGGAATACTCCCAAACTCATTCTATGAAGCCACCATCACCCTGATACCAAAACCAGGCAAAGACACTACGAAAAAAGAGAATTAAAGGTCAATATCACTGAAGAACATAGACGCCAAAATTGTCACCAAAATTTTAGCAAATAGAATCCAACAACACATAAAAAAGATTATACATCATTACCAAGTGTGGTTCATCCCAGGGACACAAGGGTGGTTCAACATACGCAAATCAATCAATGCAATACATCACATCAACAAGAGAAAGGACAAAAACCACATGATCATCTCAATAGATGCAGAAAAAGCATTTGATAAAATTCAACACCCATTTATGATAAAAGCTCTCACCAAAGTGGGTATAGAGGGAACATATCTCAACATAATAAAAGCTATATATGACAAACCTACAGCCAGCATAGTATTCAACGGTGAAAAACTCAAAAGCTTCCCACTAAAATCTGGGACAAGACAAGGCTGCCCACTATCACCACTTCTATTCAACAAAGTCTTGGAAGTCCTAGCCACAGCAATCAGGCAAGAGAGAGAAATAAAAGGGATCCAAATTGGAAAAGAAGAGGTAAAAGTTTCGCTATATGCCAATGACATGTTACTATGTATAGAAAACCCTAAAAGGTCTACACAAAAACTACTAGAGCTGATCGAAGAATTCAGCAAGGTAGCAGATTGCAAGATTAACATTCAAAAATCAGTTGCATTTCTTTACATTAACAATGAATCAACAGAAGGAGAAAGTAAAGAAACAATCCCCTTTAAAATAGCACCCAAAGTAATAAAATACCTAGGAATAAATCTAACCAAGGAGGTAAAAGAATTATACACAGAAAACTGTAAACCATTGATGAAGGAAATTAAAGAAGACTTTAAAAAGTGGAAAGATATCCCATGCTCTTGGATTGGAAGAACCAATATTATTAAAAATGATCACACTGCCCAAGGCAATCTACAGATTTAATGGGATCCCTGTCAAATTACCCAAGACATATTTCACAGAACTAGAACAAATCATAATAAAATTTATATGGAACCATCAGAGACCTAGAATTGCCAAAGCATTACTGAAGAGAAAGAGGCTGAAGGAATAACTCTCCCAGACTTCAGACAATACTATAGAGCTACAGTCATCAAGACAGCATGGTATTGGTAAAAAAAAAAAAAAAAAAAAAAAAAAAACAGACATATAGACCAATGGAACCGAACAGAGAGCCCAGAAATGAACCCACAAACTTTTGGTCAACTAACCTTCCACAACGGAGACAAGAATATACAATGGAATAAAGACAGTCTCTTTGGCAAATGGTGTTGGGAAAACTGGACAGCAGCATGTAAAGCAGTGAAGCTGGAACACTCCCTTACACCATACACAAAAATAAACTCAGAATGGATCAAAAACTTAAACATAAGACAAGATAGAATAAACCTCCTAGAAGGAAATATAGGCAAACAGTATCTGACATAGATCTCAAAAATGTTCTCCTAGGAACAGTCTACTCAAGCAATAGAAATAAAAACAAGAATAAACAAGTGGGACCTAATGAAACTTACAAGCTTCTGCACAGCAAAGGAAACCAGAAGTAAAACAAGATGACAACCTACAGAATGGGAGAACATTTTTGCAAATGAAACCGACAAAGTCTTGATCTCCAGAATAAATAAGCAGTTCATATGACTTAATAAGAAGCAACCAAACAACCCACTCCAAAAATGGGCAAAAGACCTAAACAAGCAATTCTCCAAGGAAGACATACAAATGATCAATAGGCACATGAAAAAATGCTCAATATCACTATCAGAGAAGTGCAAATCAAAGCTACAATGAGGTATCACCTCACACCAGTCAGAATGGCCATCATTCAAAAATCCACAAATGACAAATGCTGGAGAGTGTGGAGAAAAGGGAACCCTCCTACACTGCTGGTGGGAATGCAGTTTGGTGCAGCCACTGTGGAAAACAGTATGGAGATTTCTCAAAAGACTAGGAATAGACTTACCGTATGACACAGGAATTCCGCTTCTGGGCATACATCCAGGATGTATTCAGGATGACACCTGCACCCCAATGTTCATAGCAGCACTATATACAATAGTCAAGACATGGAAACAGCCTAAATGTCCATCAATGGATGACTGGATAAAGAAGAAGTGGTATATTTATACAGTAGAATACTACTCGGCCATAAAAACCGACAACATAACGCCATTTGCAGCAACATGGATGCTCCTGGAGAATGTCATTCTACGTGAAGTAAGCCAGAAAGAGAAAGAAAAATACCGTATGAGATAGCTTATATGTGGAAACTAAAAAAAAAAAAAAAAAACAAAAAGACAAAGCATAAATACTACACAGAAATAGACTCATAGACATAAAATACAAACTTGTGGTTGCCAAGGGGGCGGAGGGTGGGAAGGGATAGACGGGATTTCAAAATTGTAGAATAGATAAACAAGATAATACTGTACAGCACAGGGAAATATACACAAGATCTTATGGTAGCTCACAGAGAAAAAAATGTGACAATGAATATATATGTGTTCATGTATAACTGAAAAACTGTGCTCTACACTGGAATTTGACACAACATTGTAAAATGATTATAAATCAATAAAAAATTTTAAAAAATAAAAAGAATATTGTAAACTTTTAAAACATTAATAAACTCTAATTTTGAGCTTTCTAAAAAAAAAAGAAAAGAAAAGTAAAACAGGGTAATGAGTAAAGTGATCCTAACAGCAATGATGAGCGTTCCAGTTGCTCCATATCATTGCCAGAGCTACTTTGTATTGTTGTGTGTGTGTGTGTGTGTTTCATTTTAGCCTTTCCAGTAGGTATGTAGTGGAATCTTACTTATTTTGCATGTTTTTTGTTGACTAGTGTTGAGCATCTATTCATATGTTTATTTGCCATCCATATTTCTTTGGCAAATTGTCTGTTGAAATTTTCTGCACATTTGAAAACATTGGGTTGATTTTCCTTTTTTTCTTTCAGTTGTTAAGGTCTTTATATGTTTGAGATATAAATAACTTTTCAGATAAGTGTTTTCCCCATCATGTCTTACTTTTGTGTTGTTTTCTCAGTGCTGTCTTTTGAAGAGCAGGTGTTTTTAATGTTTGTGAGCCCAGTTAGCAGTTTTGCTTTTGTGACCTGTGCTCTTAGCTTCCTGAGGTACATGTTCTCTCAGCTCAGGAAGCTGGAAGCATGAACTCAATGTGTCGGCAGGGCCGTGCTTTCTCGGAGGGTTTAGGGGAACATCTTTTTAGCCTCTTCCTCTCTTTTGGTGGTTGCTGGCAGTCCTTGGCAGTACAGTTTAATTGGTTGACACAATTCAAATCAAAGCAGTCTGCTTTTCACCCCCCAAAACTCACGTCCTTACCATGTGCAGAATACATTCACTCTATCTCAACATCCTCAAGAGGCTTGATCCCTTCCAGCATCAACTCTAAGTCTGATATCTCAACAAAACTTCTCAACTCAAAACGTCCCAAATCTTATCTTGTAAATCATCTAGATCAGGTATTTGTGAGACTCTGGGTATGGTCTATACTGGGGCAAGACTCATCTCCATTTGTTTGTCTTGAAACCTAGAAAACAACGGTCTTATAGGCATAAGATAGACATTCTTATTCCAAAAGGAAGAAAATAGAAGGGAAAAAAAAAGTCCCAGGTCCCAAGTGAGTCCACACAGCAGGGCCAGTTTCACAAGGTTTCAAGGCCTGAGCATGATCCTTTGGCTAGACCTGCCCTGTGGGCCCGTGGAGGCCCTGTTGACCTCTGAGCTGCCCTCAGTGAAGTCAGCCTAACTGACCTTGGCCTGCAGCAGCAGGTACACGCTGGGCAGCTTGTTTTCTGCTTGTAGAGTACAGAAAGCCTGACAGTCCCCCTTTGTTTCATTCTAGCTCTGCCCTCTTCTTTCCAGGCTAGCAGTGTTTCTGCTGGGAGGGCTGGCTGGATCCATGAGACATACACCTCATCTCTTTGGTGAAAGTTTGTCCAGCCACACCGTTAGTCCTGTTTCCAGAGCATGATATCTTGGATAGGTTGGGAATTTTACAGATTGTCGAGTGTTGGCTCCTTTTTGCTTAATAATTTCTTCCTCAATTTATCTCTTTTATCTTGCATTTTACTGTAAGCAACAAGGAGGAACCATGGTCACATCTTCCACATTTTGTTCAGGAAACTCTGCAGCTGAATAACCAAGCCATTACTTACATGTTTTACTTTCCACCCAGTAGCAAAACATAATTCAGCCAAGTTTCTGCCACTTTGTAACAAGGACCTCTTTTATTCCAGTGTCCAAAAATATGTTCATCATTTCCTTTTAAGCCCTCACCAGAAGAACCTTTAACGTTCATACTTCTAGCAACATTTTGTTCTTGATGATGTATGTATTCTCTAAGACTGTGGATGCATTTTTTACAGTTCCCCTTTTTTGTTGCTGACCCCTCACCAAATTGCCTTTAACATTTGTATTTCTACCAACAGTCTTTTTAAGGCAATCTAAGCTTTTTCTATCATGTGCTTCAAAACTCTTCCAGCTTCTACCATTACTTAATTCCAAACCCATTTCACATTTTTTTTTTGGTAATTATTGTAACAGCACCACACTTTTCTGGTATCAAAATGCGTATCAGTTTCCTAGCTTTGCCATAACAAAGTACTACAAACTAGATGGCTTAAAAGAAAGAGAAATGTTTTCTTTCACATTTCTAGAGGCAAAATTCTAAAATTAAGGTGTCAGCAAGCCCGTACTGTTTCTGAAGTCTCTGTGGAAGAGTCCTTCCTTGTGCCTTTCTCATTTTTAGTGGTTGCCAGTAATCCTTGGTGTTCCTTGGCTTATGGACATATGACTCCAATTTTTTCTTCTCTTATCACATGGATTTCTTCCTCTGTGTCTATGTCCACATTTCCCTTGCCTTATAAGGATACCAGTCATTGGGTTAGGAACTCATCTTCACTTTATTATACCTGCAAATACTCTATAAGTTCACATTCACAGGTACTGGGGCTTAGGACTTCAAAATATCTCTTTAGAGGACACAGTTTACCCATAACAATCACACAGGAGAAAATCTAGGTGGCCTTGGTTTTGGCAATGAGTTTTTAGTTACAACATCAAAAGAAAGAAAAAAAATGTATAAATTGAACTTTATTAAAATTAAACACTTTTGTGAAAACTCCTGTTAAGAAAATAAAGACAAGTCATACACTGGGAGAAAATGCTTGCAAAACATCTACCTGATAAAGAACTTGTCATAGAGTTGGAATCATACAGTGTATAGTCTTTTCAGATTGGCTTTTTTCCCTTAGCAACATTCACTTAAAGTTCCTCCATTTGTATTTCTGGCTAGATAGCTTATTTCTTTTTATCACTGAATAATAGTCCATTGTATGGATATTCCACAGTTTATCCATTCAACTACTGAAGTACATCCTAATTGCTTCCAGTGTTTGGTGACCATGAATAAACCAATATAAACATTTGGGTGCATATTTTTTGTGTGGACGTAAGTTTCAGATCAGTGGGGTGGCTCTCTAGGAGTGAAATTGCTGGATCATATCACAATACTGCTTAGCTTTGTAAGGATCTGCTAAAACAGTTTTCTAGAGTGACTGTACCATTTGTGTTCCCAGCACTGAATCCACATCCTTACTGGCATTTGATATTGTCACTTCTTTGAGTTTCAGCCATTCTGATTGTTACGTAGTAACATCTTATTGTTGTTTTAACTTGCAGTTCTCTAATGACACATGGTGTTGAGCATCTTTCTATATACTTATTTGCCATCTGTACATATTCTTTGATGAGATGTCAGTTTAGCTCTTGGTTTTGAGTTGTTTTCATATTGTTGAGCTTTAAGAGTTCTTTTAAGCCACCCAGTTTGTGGTACTTTTGTTCTGGTAGCCATTGGGCACCAATATGGTTATCTCCTAGAGTTATTTATAGTTTTTTGTTTTGCATCTAGGCTTATGATCCATTTGGACTTAATTTTTGTGAAAGTGTAAGGTCTATGTTTAGATCTTTTTTTTTTTTTGCATATGGGTGTCCAGTTGTTTTAATACTGTTTGTCAAAAAGAATATTTTTTCTCCATTTAGTTGCTTTTGATCCTTTGTCAAAGATCAGTTGACTCTGTTTGCGTGGGTCTATGTCAGGCTCTCTGTTTTGTTTCATTTATCTATTTGTCTGTTCTTTTACCAGTACCATGCTGTCTTGATTACTGTAGCTTTATTGTAAGTCTTGAAATTTTTAGTGTTGGTGTTCCGGCTTTATCCTTCTTCAGTATTTTGTTGGCCATTCTGGATCCTTTGCCTTTCCATATACACTTTAGAGTGAGTTTGTTGATAACCACAGAATAATTTGCTGGGATTTTGATTGAGATTGCATTGACTATAAATCACATTGGGAATAATCAAGAGCTTAGCAATATTGATTCTTTCTGTCCATGAACATGGAATATCTCTCTGTGTATTTAGATTTTTGATTTCTTTCATCTATTTTGTAGAGTTCCTCATATAAATCTTGTACATATTTTGTTAGATTTTTACATATGTATTTTATTTTGGAGGGGCACTAATGTAATGTTATTTATTTACGATTCCAGTTCATTGCTGATATACAGGACAGGAACTTACATCTGTGTATTGACTCCATGTCTTACAACCTTGCTATAATTGCTTATTAGTTCTAGGAGTTCTTTGTTGTTATTGTTGCCTCTTTGGGATTTTCTTCATAGACAGTCATGTTATCTGGGAAGAAAGCAGTTTTATTCCTTCCTTCCAAGTCTGTGTGTCTTTTCTTTCCTCCTCTTGTCTTGTTGCATTAGCTAGGACTTCTGACATGAACTCGAATAGGAGTGGTAAGAGAGCACATCCTTGCCTTGTTTCCCATCTTGGAGGAAAGCATCTAGTTCCTCCCTGTTCAGTGAATCACCTGTAAAGTTTTTAGTGGATGTTCTGTATCAAGGTGAAGAAGTTCCCCTCCTTGAGTCCTAGTTTTCTGAGAGTTCTTATAATGAATGAAATACGGATTTTGTCAGATTTTTTTCTGCATATGTTAATATGATGGTATGATTTTTCTTCTTTAGCTTGTTTTGTTGCATTACATGAGTTGATTTTTGATTGTTGAACCAAACTTGCATAGCTGGCATAAGTTCCACTGGTCGTGGTGTATAATTCTTTTTATACTTTGTTGGGTTCAGTTTGCTAATACTTTCATTGAGGATTTATGTATCTGTATTCATGAATGGTGTTGGCCTGTGGCTTTTCTTTCTTCTAATGTTTTATCTGGTTTTGGTGTTAGGGCAATGCTGGCTCCATAGATGAGTTAGGAGGTGTTCCCTATGGCCTTATTTTCTGGAAGAGATTTGAGAGGATTTGTACAGTTTTTGCCTTAAATATTTGGTAAAATTCACTAGTTAAATCTTCTGGGTCTGGAATATTGGAAGAGTGTTAGTCATTAATTCAGTCTCTTTAATAGACATGGGCCTGTTCAGGAGACTTACTTTTCCTTTCATGAGTATTGGTAGTTTCTGTTTTGTAAGGAGTTGGTCTCTTTAAGTTACCAAATTTGGAGGCGACATAATATTCCTTTATTATGCTTTTAATGCCTGTGGAATCAATAGTGATGGCCCCTCTTTCATGTCTGATATTAGTGATATCTAGTATCAGTAGTCAGTAATTTACTCACTTTTTTTCTTGGTTATCCTGGCTATCAGGTTATCAATTTTATTTATCTTTACAAAGAACCTGCTTTTGGTTCATTGATTTTCTCTACTGATTTTCTGTTATTGTTTTCATTTATTTCTGCTGTAATTTTATTATGTCTTTTCTTTACTTGCTTTCTTTAATTTCCGAAGGTGGAAGTTTAGTTGTTGATTTTATGTCCTTTTTTTTTCTAGTATATACGTTCAGTGCTATAAATTTCTTTCTAAGCACTGCTTTTGCTGCGTCTCTCAAAATTTTATAAGTTGCATTTTCATTTGCATTTAGTTCAAAATATTTTTTGATTTCCCTTGAGACTTCTTTGGCCTTTGTGTTAAACACATGTTGTTTAATCTTCAGCTGTCTTTCTGTTATTTGTTTCTAGTTTAATTTCACTGTGGTCTGAGAGCATATTTTGTATGATTTCTACTCTTTTAAATTTGTTAAAGTGTGTTTTTTATGGCCCCAAATGAGACCTGTTGTGAATGTTCCATGTAACCTTGAGAACAGCATGTCTTCTGCTGTTGTTAAATGAAATATTCTATAAATGTCAATTGGACACAGTTGATTGCTGGTGTTGATCATTTCAACTAGTCCTTACTGATCTGCCTGCGGAATCTGTCAGTATGATGGAGGGTGCTGAAGTCTACAGCTGTAGCAGTAGACTTGCTCGTTTCTTTTTGTAGTTCTGCCACTCTTGCCTCACACACTTTGAGACTCCGTTGTTAGGTGTATGCATGTTAAGGATTGTTAATGTCCTCTTGGAGAATGGACTGCTTATCATGTAGTGAGCCACTTTCTGTCCTTGGTAACTGTCCTTGTTCTGACGTTCACTTTGCCCGCAATTAATATAGCCAGTCTAGCTTTCTTTTGATTAGTGTTAGCATGCTATATCTTTTTCCTTCCCTTTAGTTTTGGTCTGTCTTTATCTTCATATTTAAAGTGAGATTCTTACAGACAACTTGTAGTTGGGTCTTTTTCATGCATGTATTTAGACCATTCACATTTAAAGTGATGTTAGCACAGTTGGGCTAATGTCTACTGTGTTTGTTGTATACTTGTTGCACTTACTGTTTCTTTATCTTCTCCCATTTTTCTGCTCTTTCTGATTTTAAATATTCATTTTGTGATCAGTTAAATCATTTTATCTCCTTTTAATTAAAAAATACTGTTTTTAGTGATTGCCCCAGTGTTTGAAGTACACATTTACAGTCAATATAATCTATTGTCCAATAACACTGTGCTGTTTCACAGGTACTGCAGTTACCTTGTAACAGAGTAGTCCCAACTTTCTCCTGCTGTTCTTGACAATACTGCTGTCATTTTCATTTATCCATGTGCTGGAGTCACCCAATACGTTGTTGTTTTTATTACTTTGAAATGTTACTTATTAGATCAATTAAGAATAAGAAAAATAAAAGACTTTGTTTCACCTTCATTTATTTCTTTTGTGTTGCCCTTCATTTGTGTAAGTTTCAGTTTCTGACCTCTAGCACTTTGTGCTAAAAAAGAAATCACCTTCTTTTACCCATCTCCTGAAAGGCAGATCTACTAGTGACAAATCTTCTCAGTTTTTGTTTGTCTGAGAAAGTATTTGTTCCTTTTTCACTTTGGAAGGATAACCTTACTGGATACAGAATTCTAAGTTGGTGGGTTTTCCTTTTAACACTGAAAACAGCCCACTCTGTAGTCTTCTGTTGTAGCGTCAGGCTCACTGCTTCTTCCCTCACTATGTCCAGTCTACTGATGAGCCCGTCAGAGGCGTTCTTCATTTATGTTACAGTGTTTGGGTTCCTAGCATTTTGTTTTGGTTCTTTCTTAGTTTCCATCTCTTTGTATACATCTCCCATCTGTTCTTGCACATCGGCTAACATTTTCCATTAGAGCTCTCAGTCATTTGAAATCTCTGTATGGCAATTCCAATATGTATGCCCTGTTGAGTCTGGTTCTCATGCTTGCTTTGTCTCTTCAGATGTTGTTTTTTCTTTCAGAGTGCTTTGTAATTTTTGCTGAAATCCAGACATGGCGCGTTGGGTAATAGGAACTAAGACACTTAGGCTTTCAGGGTGAGTATGTATGTTAATTAATCTAGTTCTCTTTATGTTTCCTATAGCTGTAGGTGCCAGAGGCTGAAGTTTATTGTAGTTTCCTTGTTTTTTCCCCCTCTTTTATTGTCTTTGGGTTTCCCTATAAACTCCTTCTCAAACAGAGCTTGTGACTTGCAACTTTTTCACTTAGAGTTCACTGCTAACATACTGAAGCCCAATTGATATGGTAGGGTTTTGAGGATGAGAAGTACTGTATAACCTAATGATTAAATTTCAGGGTTTTTTTATTGGGCTTGAGTCCTTGGGATATGACATTTAGAAGTGTTTCTTATTCTCTTTGCCCCGATACATGAGACAGGATGGCTAGAGGGGGCTAGAGTGGACCAAGTCTCCTTCCTCCAGGTCCGATAAGGCTCTAGTCACATACCTTTCCTTGGAGGGCAGGCCTCCATTGTGGCGAGTGCTCTAGGTGCATTTCAGGTTACTTTTCCCCTCCCTTTGTCAGAAACGCAAGAATATTTTCCTCTACTCTTCCCCATGAGAACCTGGTGGTGCAGCATGGCAGTGCCCCACTGACAGTGGAGGACAGGGAGAATGTGAACAGATGAAGTAGTGGTAGTAGAAAGGTGGAACATTTATAACTTCAGTGGCTCAGGAAGAACACAGAACACAGTGCTTTCACACAGATAGGATGGTAAGGACCCATGAAGCGTGACAGTTCTCTCTCATTTCTATGGTTGATGGGTAACAACTATTTTTTAATGTTTAAACTTTCATTAATGACTTGATTTTTTAAGTTATCAAATAATTATCTTTTATTTTTCTTTTATGGAAGTAGATTATTTATCTTTTTATGGATTTTTAAAAATAGCTTTCTTGAGGTATAATTGTGTGTAAATATCTTAATCTCATGAATAAAGACAATTTCATTGCTTCCTTCCCAGTCTGCATACCTCATACCTTTATTTCTTACTCTTGCCTGATTGCACTGTCCGGGATTGCCAGTGGCTCTTGAGGTGGCCCTTCAGCACGTCATTCCTCCCAGCTTCATCCCCCATGCCCCACACGCACATTACAGGCAATGAATGTTAAACTACTGAACAAGAATGAAGTTTCCTAATGGTAACTTTACTTTCTGTATAAATATTGCTTATCTTTATAATCAGAAAAAGCAACAACATCGCTTCTTAAAAAAAAAGACTAAACTAAAAACAATTGCTAGAAGTTATAAAACATGTTAAATAATTAATAATAGTCCAAGAAGCTTATGCTGGCAGTGTGGTCACACAGGAAACATAAATCTCACAGGAAGGAGCTCTTATCCCTGAGGTGCCTTCAGGAATTGCAGCGAGATTATTCAATACTGAGCATTTGGGGGTTTCATTCCCTTCTCTCCGGGCCAGTATAGGTCTCTGAGAGTAGGGGGAGATAGAACTTTCAAAAGAATTGAATTGGAAGTAGCCTCAGCCCTGGAGGTCAGAATTACTGGGGCACAGTGCATCTTGCATCTCACATAAAGTCAGTGTGAAGAAATGGCCTTTGCTAGCATCTGCTTTAGTTTTGAGAGAGTTTAGGATAAATTGAAAATAGCATTCCAACTGAGAATTGAGAGTGTATATGGTATTCATTGGCCCTTCTATGTCACTCTTAACTCCTGAAGAAGAATGTTCTGCTTTTGTTGCCTGGTCAAACAAAATACTTGTGTTTTTGTCCTCTTTTGATCACATGAGACCACTTTGTGCCACGTTGGACCTTTTTTCCTCTATCCTCAGAGCTGTATCCAAAAACAAGTGGTACTTGTTTTAGACGTCCCCCTTCTCAAGCTTAGTTCCCTGGTTTTGTACACACAGCACCTCCTCCAGGAGCTGTAGAGACATCTTTAATTTAGGGCTCTGACTTCTGAGTTCTTGAGATGGCCATGCAGACTGGTGATGCAGACACATTTTTCACAGAATTAACTAATTAGCCCATCAACCACTTCTTGAGTGTCTAGAATGTTACTGAAGATTCAAAAATGACAAAGTTACAGTTCCTGTCCTCAAATGCTTGTGGTCTAACCTGGGGAGATGTGTCCAAGAAAAACCAGAAAGTAAGCACTGATTTGGGCTTGCTTAGCCAAAACATAGGGGGAAGTGGGTAATACAGTAGAAGCTTTCAGCTATTTCCTGAAAAGTTTTTTATTGCTTTGTAAAAAAGTGAAGATTCTTTTTCTATTATGTAATTTACTTCTGTAGACCTCACAGACTGCCTGGGTGTCAGTACACACTTGTCAATGGTGAATTGTACAGTCTTACAGTACTACAGATTTACCACAGTAGCTGTGACTCAAAAATTAAATTAAATGTTAATTGGTTCAAATGTAATAGAGGAGAAATTCATCCACTTTGGTTCTTGTACTTCTGTAGGGTTATCTCAAACTCACTGCACTAATGGACACACCAGAAATGGACATGTGTTTCTGATCAAAGCTGTTTGCTCTGGGAGCTCTGCTGACTTTCACGGAAGATTTGAAATTAGTGACTGTTGGTATGGATTAATACGGATTTCAGTCTGCTCACCTGTGTGCTAGAGAGATCTTACTAACGTGTGTGTGTGTGTGTGCGCGCGCACATTTATATAAAGAAAATAAGCTGCTTGGGTGCCATTCACATGTTTATTTGGGAGAATGCGGTGGGTAGCACATTTCAACACTGGTATTTAAATAGAGTCTCCGTTTATCAGGGAGCATCCTGACGGAAGTTCATTTTAGCTATCTCTAATTCAGATTGCGCCATTTAAAATATTCTCAATCATATATTTGGGAGACAGAAGCTTGGGTGTCATCCTTGGTGGGTTTTACTTAACAGTGAAGTCTTTAACTTTTCAGTGTTATTTCCAGGGGAGGCCCATCACTTAAGTCCATTACCTCAGTACCAGTCACAAGGCCACTGCTGTCCTTTAAAAAAAAAGAGAGAGAGAGAGATTGTTTTTCCCCTTTATCAAAGTAGAATTTTCAAAAAATTAAATGTGACTCATTAAAATTTGAAATGAAACCATGATAAGGACTTTATTCAATTTACTTATTAATGAAGCAGCCAGGAAGGGAACAAAGGTAGTTCAGAGAGCATTTTGAGGATCTGGGTTTCTATACACATTTTGAATGAATGTCAAAATAAGAATGCTGTATTAGGTTTTAAAAGCCTGGTTAATATCTGACAGGGCAATGAATTATAATCTTTGGTATTATCTTTCCTATCAGACAGAAATTATTCATAGCCCTACTGGATGAAAATCTATAAGTTAACACAATAATTTCACTGAATCTAGGCCTTTTAATCAATGGTAAACAATGAGTTTTACAAAGTACAATTTTTTTACATAATTAATCCTTGGGAGGCCCTTAAACATCATCCTCATATAACATTGAAAGGCTATGCCACCTGTGTTTTTGCCTTACTTCCATTTTTTAAATAATATTTCTTAACATCCTGTATCTAAAATTTTGAAATACATGTTTTAAAACATTAACTTTTAGATTCAGATTATAGTAAACTCATTTCATTTGCAAGTAACTAATGGAAATGTTGCCAGACACCTCCCCCCCAAAAAAAACCCTCTAGATTTTAATCAATGGGAGCAATGTAGCATCATCTTACAGACCTATTATGGCACAGATTAGAAGAGAAAAAGATGTTTATCCTATGTGAGGGCTTTTTATGGATTGAACATGAACTCCTTGAAGACAGGCTCTGAAGTTAATTTTTATCCTTCAATATCGAATCCCCAGCCCCTAATTCAGAATAAGGTGGCCTTAAAAGAATTAACTCGCTGAGTGACAGTGACTAAATAAATGAGTAATAATATGTCAAAACTGAAAACTCAAGCTGTCTAACAGAAATTCTTTTATGTTGTGTGTTTAACCAGGTGAACAACAGTTGTGTGCTGGCCCCAGGATACTAATTAGACCTGCTGCCTGACTCTCAGAACATAAGGCCCAGCACCTGCAGAAACCTGCCCATGTCCTCCGGGCGTGGGGACAACATGTCTTCACCCGAGGACGCCACAGCAGAGTCTGGTAGGCTCGTGTGCACTGCGCGCTGGGAAGGTGTGGGGGCAGGCGGGGCCGGAGTGGCCCTTGTCAGACTGAAAATGTGTGTTGAGCCACCTGTAGGTCTGTTACCTGCACACTGGGAGTCACTGTGTCCATGGTGGGGCCCAAAGTTCCATGTCTCTGAGAAGCCACCACGCCTAGCGGCAAGAGTTATATTCTTGTGTTTTATTTCACTCTGATGAAATAATGGTTTTTTTTTTCTGATAGTAGGTGTGATCTATGTTTATTGAGGAAATACTTATGTCCTTTGGAAAGTACATAAAAGCACAAAAGCACAGAGAAGGATCTGGGCGCGGTGTTAACGCAGTGGTTTAATTAGATGACACTGCCCCCAGCGGCCCGTGCTGCCATGGTCTGGCCTCAGACACGAGCAGCTTTGCCCTCGGCTTTCACCCTTCCTTTTATACCTTTTCTCGTCCCTTCTGTGTTCAGCTCAGCTCCTGCTCCTCTCCTCCCCTGCCGCTGTGTGATCAGTGTTGCTCCCTCCCACTAGAGGTTTAAGCCAGAGTTCTACACAGAGCATTTCCTGCCCGGCTGCTTCTCTAGCCTTGCAGGTCCGACTCCAGAAGTACTTCTGGCCCTGTTTACATTCTGAAAGCCTGAAGGAAGCCTTCTTTCTCATTATGATAGTACTTATTCATAGCACGTATGTTGTCTCCAGTTTTTTTTTCTTTAATTATAGATACTATATTGACAGCATGTTAATATTTATAGATTTTATTCTTTGATTGACTTCTTTCTTTAGAATAAATTCTCCAGATTGGGATCCCTGAGCTAATGGATCTGAATTTTGTATTACTTTTACTACTTACTGCTATATTATTTTTAGAAGAAATTAAGCACATTACCAGCAATATACCAGTTGTACTGTAACCTCACCATGTTTGGTGTCATCACAGCGAAAAGAAATGTGGTTGACTTAGTTGCTGGGAAATGATGCCTTGTGCTTTCTTTAATTCCTGTGATTCCTGTCCAGGATTATTTATTTACTTTTGTGTAACATGATTTAAAAAAAAATCTGCTTCATACTTTTTCCTTTTTGAACTAACTGTGCACTGACAGTTCTATTAAGTTAATAATCTTCTAAATTTCTATTCAAGAATCTGATGAAATTATAAATTTTGCTGGAATCTTTCAAAATGTAATTTTGACTCAACTTCATTCCTGAGTTGTATCCTAAACACTCCATGACTTTGTTTTAGCTTCAGTGAAAAGGAAAAAGACAGCATCCAAAAAAATGGCCTTCAATTATAGGACAGTTAATAAATTAAGACTTATCCAAAAAGTGGAATTCTAAGGAGTCTCCCAAAAAGTCTCCTCTCATTGCAGCCAATTCATCTCTGACTGTATTCACCATTGACTTCTGTCCTGGATTTTCAGAGACTGTCCTAAATTCCCCAAATTTCGATCCTACTGCCCTTTCAAAGACTTTCAAACCTGATGAAGCTCTACTGAATCAAAGCAGTCTGTGAGGTTTAGCACGATTCGTTGCAAGTAGTAACTGAAGAGCTGAGGTTGTGGGTCACACATGTGTAAGTTACATCAGAAGGAAAGTTATTAATTTAATAATATCACTTTTTTAAGATGTCTGTCTGACAGAAAAAGTTATAGTTTCAGTGCCCTGTAGAACACTAATCAGTTTTGTTTCTAATTTAGCAAACTTATTTCAAAATGCCTTTCCTAATGGACAAAGATAACATGTTCCTCGAAATGGTCTTTTCAGCCAGCTTTTATCCTCTCGCTATTCCTTGATTATTTAATGAGTTGAACAAATTATTTGAGACAGGTTCTTTCTATATTTATTTCTATGAGTTTTCCTCTGATATAAAGTAGCTAAATGAATTGACACTTAAAACAGAGTGATTTTTTTTAAGCGTGCATGATTTTAGCCTTCAGAAAAAAAAATTGTCTCTTGTCTACAGTGCTTTTGAGAATTTTGTCAGATTTCAAGCTTTCAAAATTTGACTTGAGTAAATGAAGAGCCCTCAAGTTGAAGACCTTGTACTTTTTAAATAACCTGCCTTCTCTAAAGGAATGCACAGCTGTGAAGGATTTTTTTTTTTTGACTAAAACAGAAACCTGCTAGATTTACTGGCCTGGTTTTTTTTTTTTTTTGCCTATGCCAGACAGCTTCCTCTCTATTAATTTAAAGAATAAAATGATACTTCTTGTCATAATATAGCACATCTTATTGTCTAGTTAGATTTTAAATGAAATAATCTAGCAGTCCCTCAAGAGGTCCCCTTATATAATTCTTTTCAAAGTTATACAGGTTTGTATTGACAATTATGATTTCACCCTGAGTGTCACAGGCCGTTAACAAGCTAAACCAGAGTCTCACTCCTGCACTCCTCTATAAAGAGGATTTATTTCTACTCCCCTATTTATTTACTTATTCAATCATTTGTTTGTATCAATATGGACTCATGTATATATATTTTATACTTTATATTTTAAACTAGTTGTTATGTTAGTTACTTTGTTTTTCAAATTTTTCTAGTCCTGGCCCATGGGAGCTCTTTCAGGTTGACTCTTGTGTCCCTTTGACATACTCCATTCTTTTGTTTTTTGAGCACTTTATTACTTCATTGCATTACAAGATGCTCCAGGCTTATCTTGCATTGCCCCTGCCTCAGTCCTAGATTCAGCCGTTTCTCCAAAGAACTTTGTTTCCTCTTATTGGATAATAGTATTGAGAAACCAAGAGCTGAGCGCTGGGCGTGTTTGCTGCTGATGCAGTATCATTGCTTCTAGGCTCTGGCTATTTATTTTTAATAAGTTAAAAATAATCACATGGTTTAATGGAGTAAATATTTCTTGAAAAGTGTAAATGAAGAAAATAAATTCTGGAAACTCAGACAGTGGTAACCAACTCATTAAATGCTGACCCTGTGTCAGGTGCTGTGCTGAGTGCTTCACATGTATCTGGCTTAGTCATTGTGACATCCTTGTGGCATAGGTACTGTCAGTACTGCTCTTCTGTAGATGAGGAAAGTGAGGCATAGAGAGAGCAGGGAAGTTGACCCTGGTCCCACCACATAACAGAACTGGGATCAAAGCAGACACAACAAGGAGGCCACCTGTAAACCAAGGAGATGCCTCAGAAGAAACCAGACTTGCTGGCACCTTGATTTTGGACTTGCAGCCTCAGAACTGTGAGAAAATAAATTTCTATGGTTTAAGCCACTCAGTCTGTGGTATTTTGTTATGACTGCCCTAACAGACTCATACAGTAGTGTTTACCTCATAGAATGAAGTGAGAAGTGTATCCGTCTCTTCAATTGTTTTGAAAGTTGGTGTAAAATTGGTGCTTTTCCTTAAATATTTTGAATTTGCCAGTGAAGCTATTTGGGCCAGGTGTTTTTCTTTGTGGGAGGATTTTTAAATTATAAATTCAATTTCTTTACTAGCTATAGGTCTATTCAGATCATTTGTTTCTTCTTGGCTGAGCTATGGTAGATTGTGCCTTCAAATTATTTGTTCGTTTCATCTAAGTTGTCAAACTTACTGACATAGTTATTCATAATATTCCTTTAATATCCTTTAAATTTCTGTTGAAATATTATGAAGTCCTCTCTTTCATTCCTGAGATTATTGGTTTGTTTCTTCTCTCTTTTATTTTTCAATTTACCTGTCAAGATATTTACCAATTTTATTGATCTTCTCAATGAACCAGATGTTGGTTCCATTTTGTTTTTCTCCTTATTTAATTGATTTCTATTCTTACCACTCTATCTGTTATTCTGCTTCTTTGAATTTAATTTTTTTTCTTTTTCTGATTTCTTAAGGTAGAAGTTTAAATCATGGATTTTAGGTCTTTCTGGTTTTTGTTTTCTGTTTTTTGTTTTCATAGACATATCCAGTATTGTACATTTTCAAAAAACATTACTTTGGCTCCCTCTATAAAATTTTAATATGCTGTTTAATTCACCTTCGTGAAGTTTAAGATATTTTCTAGATTCCCTGCAACTTCGTCTTTGACTCATTGGTTAAATAGAAGTTTGTTGTTTAGTTTCCAAATATTTGGAAATTTCCTATATATCTTATTATTACTGATTTCTAATTTAATTCCATTTGATTTGAGGATATTTGTGACATATTTTATAATTTTTATGATAAACTGTGTATGACTTAATAGATTGTAAATTTGTTAAAAATTATCTTATAACCCAGAGTATGATCTTTGAGAATATTCCATGGACACTTGAATGGGTAGTCTGTTGTTTCAGGGTGAAGTGTTCTAAACGGTTAAATTAGGAAAATGTGAATTATGGTGTGTTTCAAATCTTGCATGTCCTTACTGATATTTTTTTCTATATGTTACATCAATTGCTAAAGAGAATTTTTGGCTGTCTGTCATTCTCCTTTCAATTCTATTGGTTTTTACTTCATGTAATTTGAAGTTTCACTATTGTATAAATGTTTTGAATTATTATGTTTCTAATAAATTTGCCTCTTTATCATTATGTAATGTCCCTCTTTATCCCTGGTAACATTCTTTGTTCTGAAGTCACTTTGATACTAATCTAGCCATTCAAACTTTCTCTTACTAGTGTTAACGTGGTATCTGTCTCCCATTTTTTCCCTTTTAGAGTTTGCTGAATCTCTGTTCAGTCTGCCCCCTTACCCGCCCCCATGCTTTATTTTGGATAATTTCTATTGCTATATGTTGGCATACACTTACCTTTTTTTCTCTACTGTCTTATCTGTTATTAATTACATTCAGTTCACATATTGTTCATTTCATTCCTTGAAGTTCCATTTGGGTCTCATTTTTATACTTTGTATTTCTCTTTTCATTATATGATGTTTTCTTTACTTCCTTGAGCACCTTTATAAAATTTATAATAGCTTATAAAAGGTTTTTCTTTACAAATATCACCATCTGTTATTTCTAACTGTATTTCTGTTGATTGACTTACCTGGTTATGGGCCATATTTTCCTGCTTCTTTGCATGCCTGCTAAGTGTTGACTAAATGCTGGCCATTATGAATTATACAATTTGGGGTTCTGGGTTTTTTGTATTCCTGTAAAAAAAATACGAAGTATTTTCTGCCTGCAGTTATGTTACTTGAAGTTTAGGTAAGTTGATCCTGTTTGAAACTTGCTGTTAAACGTTTTGTAGGTGTCCAGAGTTGCCTCTGTTCTGAGGATAGCTTCGTTTTACTGCTGAGAGGTGTCTTTTCTGTGCACTCGTCCCAGTGCCCTGTGTATTACAAGGTCCCCTTATTCTGGCTGCTTGAACACACTGTTCCTAGCCCTTGCTGGTCTCCAGGAGTTGTCTGGCCTGGTGATTCTGCCTGAGTGTCAGGGACTGCCCTCTACATACAAGCAGATCCATATTCTCTGAAGGACCTGGGAAGATTTCTTCGCTGATGTTCGGACGTCTCTTATTCTGCACAGCTCCCTCCTCTCTGACACTCTGCCTCACAGATTCTACCTGCCCTGGCCTTCTGAAGTTCGACTTCTTTCCTCTCAGCTCAGTGAGTTCCTGAGGCTCTGAGGTTCCTCTCCCTGAGCTGTAGCCTGGAGACACCTGGAAGCCTTAATCTGGGGCGGTCATAGGGCTTGTCTAACTTGTGTCCCCTCTCCCAGAGGTCGCAGTCTGGAAGCTACTGTCTCGTGTGTTTGGTCCTGTTTTCTGCTTGTGCTGAGCCCTGCGCAGCGGCTCCCTCGTGGGCAGAAGGGAGAGTCAGCGGTGGGCCGTTCTAATGTCATCCTCGTGTCAGGTGACGATGGGCGTTTTCTCATGCATTTACTGGCCTGTAACTTTTCTTCTGCTGTGAGTTGCTTGTTTATGATCCCTGTAGACCCTCTTTTTTTCCTTGTAATTTGCCTCCCTAGCATTTGAAGAGCCTTCTTGGTTTGCAGAGCTCCCTGTCCTCTAAGTCTTGGTATGAGGAAGTAGTGGCCGTGGTGACCAAGGTCGAGGGCTCTGGGGGGATAGCATTCCGTGTCAGGAGTGTTAGATGTGGCCCCACAGCATTCAAGGGCCATGTCTTACTGCTCAGCTTTTTTGGTGGTTAAAGGAGTTTCCCAGAGCACATGTGGTAAAGTTTCTTTATTCTCAAATCAGCAACAGTTGGTTGCTGTTACTTGGCAACTAAGAAGATCAGCTAGTTTAATATATTTTACTCACTTTTTTTTTGCCTATTGGCTTTTTTGTCTTCCTAATGAATTTTAAGAATTCTTTGTATATCCTTGATATGTTCTGTTATCAGTTGTATCATTTCTCCCTGGTAGTTGCGCATTTTTTTGTTGATAGTATCTTTTAATTGGACATTCAGACTTAATCAATATCATCTTCTATAAATTGTGCTTTCATAATTCCAAAATCTGTCCCTACCCTGAGATAATAAAAATATGCTCTTTTACTTTGCATATTTTGGTTTTTTATTTTTATTTTATTTTTTTTAACTTTTTTTATTGAGTTATACTTACTTTGCGTATTTTGATCTTTGATCTTACTGTGCTGTGATGAAGGGGTATGACCATTTCCTCCTGGGAGGAAAGCCGGCCGTCCCGAGCCCACTTACTTTGGTGCTCTCCCCACTCTGACCTGCGCTGCCATCATAGTCAATTGGCAGGTGTGCTCATGTGTGCTTGAGATTGGTTTTGAAGCCCAGTTCTCTTTTATTGCTCTACTTTGCTGTCCTGACACCAATTCACACTGTTTCGATGACTTTAACTTATAATGAGTATCGATATCTGATAGGGCAAATGCCCCCAATCTGCTTTCCTTTCCCAGAATTGTCTTTGCTGTTCTTTAGTTTGTCTACACACGTAGACAAGTGCATAGACACACATATGCCCACATTTCCTGCTTGAAATTTGATCGGATTTGCATTGAATCTAAGATAAATTTAAAAGATGTTTACCACTATTATGATAGGAGTTTTTGCCAATATACATATACGTGCCTTATTTATTCTATTTTTTGTATCTTTCAATAAAATTTTGCAATTTCCACTATATAGTTTTGGTTCAATTGATGTCTAGTTACCTCATATTTTTATTTCTATTGTGAATGACATATTTTCTTTGTTGCGATATCTGAATGGTTATTGTTGGCATATGGAATGTTTCTACTTTACTGATCTTGGTGTCAGCTCTTCTGTCAAGCTTTCTTATTATTTCTAATATCTGACCATAGAGTCTTTGATTTTTTATGTGGGCAGTAACAGTATTTACAAATAACAGTTTATTTGCTTTTTTCCAATCCTTATGGCTTTTTTTTTCCCCCTTTCTTCTTTCTTTTCATTGCTTGGGACCTGTATCTTATATAGTATTAAATAAGGATAGTGGTAGTAGGCATTCCTATGTTTTCTTTAAAACAATGAGAATATGTCCAAAGTTTTACCATTAAGGATAATGTTGGCCCAGTATTTTGATTAGGTAACCTTTTCTCTAAGTTAAAGAAATTTTCTTCTACTTCTACCTTGAAAGACTTGAATTTTTCAAATGATTTATATGTTCAGATGATAATATAATTTCTGTCCTATCTTTTGTTAATGTTTGTTAATATGCCAATTTACATTCATAGATTTTTATGATTGTTTATGAAACTGAGTATACTTTGAATTTTTGAGATAAATCTTAGTCTGTGCATTTTTTTCACTGCACCATTTGGTAATATTTTATTTAGGACTTTTGCATCTGTGTTCATTTTTGAGTTTGGCTTACAATTTTTCTTACTTGTATTTTATGTGTTTTGTTTTCATGTCAGGATTTACCAGCCTTTTAATATGAATTAAGTATCTTTACTTTTTAAAAATTGTCTGTAACTGTTTGCATAAGAAAGAGATTTTTGTTCATTGAAAGTCTGATAAAATCTCACCTGAAAATCTGTTTTGGTCCAGGCACCTTTTTCCTTCTGAGTGTGAGACTTTTAATTATTGGTTTAACTTTTTGAGTGATTATTATACTATTCAGGCTTATACTTGAGTAAACTTTGATAATTTATAACTCTCTGTAAAAGTTTCTGTTTCATCAAATTTGTCCAAAGGTGCCCATAGGATTTGCTTATTAGTTCTTAAAATGATAGTTGGATTTGTGGTTGTGCCTGTTTTTCATTTTGATGTTATTGAGTAGTGAAAGATTTGTGTATTTTTAAGTATTTGATTTCAAAGAGTCAGTCTTTGATTTGTTGTTTATTCTATGATTTTAGCCTATTTTCTAGTTGCCATTTTTGTTTATGATTTCTTCTTTTCTATTTTTGGGGGGTTTCCTCAGTCATTCTTGGCCTTTATGATTGAATACAAAACTCAGTTTTGTCATTTTTTTCTGTCTTTTTTATAAATGTTTTTAAAACTACACATTTCCCCTTTAAGCACTACTTTCCGTACTTCACATTAGTTTTGATATATTGTCCTTTCATTGATGTTTCTTAATGTGTACTTATAAAATTGATTTACTTGTTGTAATAGTTCATAATTTCTATTTGATTTCCTTTTGAAATGCGGTTTTTAGTTTCCAAAGTACTTGTTTATATTTTTGCTATACTTTTTATTGTTGATTTTTTAATATGATATGTTATATAGATTTCTAAATCATAGTATTTAAGGCTGCCATGACATAAGAAACAGTATTCTCAGTGTTTAATTCTAAGATCAGAGAAAAATATCTCCCATAGCTTCTATATGAAAGACTCTGTGCAGTGAAATTAATAGAGTAATTAGCAAAAATCCTGTAATAAAACCAGCAGTGAGTTTCCTAGGGATGATTTGTGTTACATTCTTCAATAAAAACAACTTTCTATGTACATTAACATGTTGCTAGTTTGTTTATTAACAATACAAGATGTTAAAATGAGACTTACACTGTTCTTTATCCAAGAAGTAGACCCTGAAACCCAGAATTGAGTTCTGTAGATCCCAGTGCATAGGTTCTGTAGGTGATATATATTTAGAATTCACCTGAAGAGTACGTTCTTGAATAATACTGAAGTAGGAACAAAGGGACTGCTCAAAAATCAGCTTCTGAGGATAACCCTAGAAGAAGGATGATGCTTGCTCCGTTACTTGTTTCACAGCAGGGAGAGATGTGATCAGCCTAGGAGGCAAAGACGAGAGGAGGCTAGAACAGGAAGAGCGGGTGGCCGTCCCCGCGGTCAGCTCGGCTGTTCTTGCTGAGGCTCAGCCTTTCCTTCTCTGAAGGCCTTCGCGTTTGATCAGTTCTTCCCTTTTCTTTGTTCAGGAAAAGATCAGAAGGGAGAGGACTCTGATGTGAAAAACCTGGATCCGTCTTTGCTTTCATCAGATCAGGAAGACTTGCCTTCATCAAGTCAGGACATGACACCTAGATCAGTGAGCTCTGAGGTAAAGCTAAAGGAAGAGGGATCTTTACTAACTGACTCTGGCCGGTGCCTAAATCACGGACTAAGCTCTAAGTTTTAAGCGGCTATTCTGTTCTCCTTACCACAATGATCTCCCAATTCTGTGTCACTCTGATGTTGAAGGTGATCAAAATAGGGATTTGAAAGAGTGGAAATTTTTGCAATGGAAGAACACCCCTTTCAATGCTGTTTTGGAAATTTTACTTATCCTAGCATCTATTTCATTTTATGCTACTAAGAGGTACGAAATAAATTTCACATAAAATTTAAAGCATTAAAGCATGGATGTATGGATGATGCGATTTTTAATTGAGAGAGAGAGAGAGCATAGTGCAGTGGCTCTGAACTACGGAATAGTAGACGGCTGCAAAGAAATCTGGAGCAAAACCCTCACCTTGACACATTACCTTTCTTGTGGAGATACTCCCAGGGTTAGAGCACAAAAAGAGAAATATGTTTTTATCTTGTAGGTGCCTTACATTTTTTTTTTCCTTCTCTAATCTGTTGGAGCTTTGGGACTTGCATCATGTTCCTGTCCTCATACTCACTTCCTGTAGGTTCCAGCATCCATGGAGCTCAAACTCAGTACCAAGAACAAGCACTGCTTCCCCCATTGTCCCCGTTTGGCCGCCGCCCCACCCAGGGCTGACAACGTGCTGAGCTGCTGCTTCGGAAGACAGCATGGTAGCTTGGCTGTTCTCCCACGGGGAGTCTGTCCGTTCCCCTGTGACACATACGGTGGCCACATCAAGGCCACCATCACACCTCTGGCTGGCAGCCTCTTCTAGTGTAATTCTGGGCTCTCAGCCCCACTGTTGATCCTTTTCTGTGATCAGAATGATCTCCCCCTTGAAGGACAGATATTTGGAAGTGAACAACTTCATAGAATGTCTTGCGCAGACTCTTTATATAGCCATGCTTGACACCCTTCTAGAACTGAGTGTGTTTTATGGTTTGGGTTTTTTCCCCAATATTTTATGGCTTGACTTTTCTAGGATGAGATTTGATATGCTTTAAAGTTTCCTTTTAGAAAAGAGTATCTTAGAACATTTCTGGGTGGCTTGTAGAGTATGTTTTGAAAATCAGCTAGTTTTGTTAGAATTTGCTCTGCTTACATTTCATGAAGCAGTTAATTTGGTATAATAGCCCCTTGATGCCTTTTCAGTACGATGCTGTCCCTGGGGACTGTCTAGACTTCATAGGCTTGTGTGTAGATGTTCAGCTTTACAAGACAGATCAATAAATTTTTGTTCCAGTGCTCATTTTAGAGGTGAAGAAGCAGCCCCAGAAGCTGAAGTGATTTTCCTGTGGCCACACAGCTCTCCAGTCGCAGAGAAGAGACTAGAAGCCAGGCTCCTGTCTCCTCGTGTTGCTGCTTTCACTCTGTCCTCACAAGTCTTTGGCATACAGTGCAGAAAAGTTCACTTAGGCTTCTTGGAAAAATCGATCCAGCCTTTTCTTTGACATTAATTGGATTCAGTGAGCACTCTCCAAAAAGACCTGGCATCTTGATAATTTAGAATATTTCTCCTTGTGCCTTCTTGGCATCGTTAGCCAAATCAGATTTCGTTCAAAGACACGTTAGGGTCCTGAGTGAGCCTTATTTGAGTGACAGCCGTCTGGAACAGTTTGCGTCTTCGGTAAGGACAGTCAAGTTGATTCTGAAGCGCAACTTCGAGTACAGCCCAGGCTGAACTATGCCAGGGCTTCCCGCTCAGGCGACGTCACTTCTTAGCAGATGAGCGGTGTGCAGATGGCTCTCCCGCAAGTCTTGCCTGAGCTGGGAGGGGCTGTGCTGATGTGGTAGCATTACCCCTTTCTTTTCCTCTGTGCCGTTTCACTCACAATCTCCACATTCCTACTTTAATTACCTGAAATTAATTTTTAGAGATTTGCTTTCCCTAGCAGTGTGGATAAACTAGTTTTCAGGACCAGGTCAACTCTGGAGAACTCATCTCATTTATTTTAGTGGTTATCCACATAGGCTAATGAGAATAAATCTTTGGGGAATATTTTCCCTTGATATTTTAAAGTAGAAAAATTAAAATGCACAGAGGAACACTAACAAAGGAGAGCTGGTATAGCTATAGTGATGTCAGAAAGAAGATACTTAAAAGCAAACCATTAGGTATTAAGTCACTATATAATACTAAAAGGCTTTTTGGCTCACAAGGAAGATATAAAATTCTAAATTTATATAAGCACCTAACTATAGCTTCAGAATATGTAAATCAGAATTACAAGGAGCAATTGATAAATTTACTATGGTAGTGGGCCATTTTAAAGTATCTCTTTTATTAATATATTAGACAATTAGTTAAGAATATAGAAATTATAAAAAAAAGTGAATTAGCAAGCTAGATATAATGGACATATACAGAACATGCATCCAAAAATAGAGAACACACAATTTTTTTCAAACATACGTGGGCCATTTATAAAAATTTACCATGTGCCAAATCAAAATATATCACAATAAATGTCAGATAATTTTTGTAGTACTGACTGGTCTCTGATATAAAGAAATTCAGCTGGAAGTCAACCACAGAAAGAGGAAACGTACATTTGGGATTTAAAGGCACGTACTTCTAAACCTGTAAGCCAAAGGGGAAATGAGAGAACGACCTTGTGTTGGCCCCCAGCACCCTGTTGCTCTGGAAACCTGAAAAGGCGGGCTGTCAGCTGTGATCAGGCAGCACTGATTATGGCAAAACTGACGCCTGGGCTGGAAGGGTTATGACTAGGACTTTGAATGTCTTGTTGAAAGTACAGACAGGGTGCCTGTGGGAAGCTCCTCGCTGTCATCTCCGGGGCTTAGGCTCTTGGGTTGTTGCAAGAGGTACTGGTTCCTGTGTAGCTTGAGACTTCTGAGTCCGGGTGCCTCAGGGACCCACCCATGTCATTTCACTGCCTTACACTTGAGATGGCGCTAGAATGCTCAGAGCTCCTGAGGAGGGCAAGCCTGAGGCTCTTCTGCTGACACGTGCCGCTCCTTTCCTGTGTCCTTCTGCAAAGCTCCCCTGGAGCCAGGCATGGTCTGTTGCACCTTGTGAATGTCCATTGATGGAAGATCGTTGGTGGTGGTTGAGCAGAATGGGCAAGGTACACTTTACACTGCAGTTGATTCTAGGTGAATGAAATCCCCAAATATTTAAAGCAAAGCTTTAGAGAGTTTAGAAAAATATATGAGAATTGATATATTTTACCTCTATAATGAATGACTTTTTAAAAATTTGTTTTATACATTATTCAAAATGGCAGTTAGCTAATCCACCAGGATTTAATATATTCTAAAGTGGTCGAGTTATTGCTAAATGTAAGCTAATCTTACGTCTTAGGCGGTGCTTATTCATTTACGCTAAGACATAATAAGTTGCATGTTTAGCCTGCATGCTTGGTAGGAGGGCTAGGTCGTTGTTTGCATCTTTCCGTTAATGTGCTTGTTTTTAAAACTGATTGTGCTTGGGTCTGTATTCTGGAATGACGGCTGTATCTATGCCTGTAAGATGCATTCCAGGTCTAGGAAGTTCATGGAATTAAGCAAAACATATACACATGCACACACACTCAGAAGAGAGGAAAGGGTTAATAAATTTCACAAAGTAAGAATCAAAAGACACTTCAAAAGAGATGAAAAGACGTAACACAGCCGGTGGCTAGAGATACTGCATGAGAAATAGAGAAGGGGAGATGAGGGAGGGAGATGAGGCAGACGCCGGACCGTGGCAGGCCAGGTGGACTTTGGACCTGCTGCTCCCTTTTCTCAGGATGCTTTCCTGCCTCTTTGCCTAGCCCTTCCTTCTGTCTTTTAGGTACGTGGCGATTAGGTATCACCAAATTCTGCTACTGCACTAACGCTTGTCACCAGCTGTGACTTTTACATGCTTGCCTGTGTATTTTCTCTGCCCCCATGAAAATATACACCCTCTACAAGGAGAGAAGAACACATGCCTCTCTTGTTCAGTGTTTTATCCATAGCACTTAGAACAGTATCTGCATGTACTAGGCCCCCAGAAAAGAACTGTCAAATGAATGTATTAATTCCATCTTTATTTTAATGTTATTTTTCCTTTAATTATATTCTGTTTACCAGCAGACCAGGTGCTATATAGGAGGCTGCAAAGGCAACAAAATGGATTAATTAATAAAGTCCATTGGGCAGTACAAACTCTCATGGCACAGACATAGAGTTACTGTACTAAGAATTTTATATGAACAGTAAACTAAATGTGATAGCACTTGTTATAAGAATTTCCTCTGGGCTGCAGTTTTTGGTTTTGTTTTTAAGAAAAATGAGGCTTATTTTTATGAACTTCTAGAAAATAACTTGGATGATTCAATAGAAATCATTTATATGGGCATAGTACTCAACGCCTTTGACAGACTGGAAAATATTTAATAGGGAGATGTGCGTTTCAAGTGGTTTTCCATGAGTGTGATTGTGGTTTCAATTCTATAACTGAAGGCCTTATTCTTCTTCTTAAGAAGCTGTAGGAAACATTTTCTTTTAAACTATATATTTCTAAAATCGTGGCCGTAATTTTTTCCTTTCTTACGCCTGTAGGTTTTGGAAAGTGAAGTTAACTCAGAGAAGGCCAAAGTCTTTCCTCAGGAGTTCCCAAAAAATGATGATTTTGAGGATCATTTTAAAGAGGATACAGGAAGGTATGACTAATATGCTTACTTAGTGAGTTTTTTGTTTATTCATATTCACAGCTAGCCCTCTTGAGTGGAGACAGTGAATAATGGCCCTCAAATGTTTGATAAGTTTTAAAAATATAGTTCTTTGTAGTGAGTACAGCCTGATTTGTCTATAAATAGGATGTATTTATGATCTAATAAGTATGATATTAATTCAAGAGAAAAATATTCCTAAAGAATTCAATTTCTCTATCATCTCAACAATTACCTAGTTCCAAAGCCTTTGTGAATGAAGTGTTTGGAGCTCTTGGAGGGAGCAGTGTACTTAAAGTAAAGTAAAGCTCAAAGCACAGCTAAATTTTATGAGAAATTATGTCTGTTTCTAGAAAGAAAATAATGTGCTAGAAACAGGACTATTAGCATGGTGAATTCTTGGCACTGTATTTGAAAAAAAAATGTAAAGAACCAGGAGAAAAGTAAATTTCCATTAGAAAAACAAAAGGAACAGCAACTTTTCGTGCTTATAAAGTGTTCAAATCCAAAAATATGGCAAGTAAGAAAACATTTTATTGAGCCATATTTTCTTAGAGACTTTAAAGTATTGGCTACAGTCACTGAAATAGCACTGTGTAGTTATGTGTATGGTATGCATCTTGTGTAAACTTTCAGAAGTTAAATGAACAAATAAACTAATTCAAAAGGCATTTGAGATAACATTATGTGCTACTAGTGTATACTAATTAGTAAATGCTAATTATATACTAAGCACTGCATATAAGTACAAAATATACATACTTCTTGTCCTTTAGTTTACAGTTTAGCTGGGGAAACAGACATGTAAAAGACCAATTTAAATGCAGTGGAGTAGATATTATTATAGAGTCAAGGTCCAAGGGCAGTGGGTACAGGAGACCGAGAACTGTGCAAGTGGGGAGTTCCCCACCAGCTTCTTTGAAGAAAGGATATTTTGGTTGGATTTAGCATCTCAAATAAATAGAAGTTCAGCAGGTGAAAAGGGACAGAAGAAAATTTCAAGCTGGGGGAAGAGGTCTGAGCAAAGGTAAGGAGCTGTGAAGATACCTAATTCATGGTAAGAGATGTTAAGTGTCAAGAGTTGTAGGGCGTGCGTGAATTGAAGTGCAGGGAAGCTGGGGAAGATGAGCCATAGAACAGAAAGTACAGCGTGGGCCAGAGTGTGAAGGAGCTCAGTGTGTGTGAAACCAAGGAGTACATGTCTTATTCAGTCTGTTAGAATGAAAATGAAGCACAGACAAGTCTTCTGTTCTATTCATGCATCTGCCCACCTGTCAGTCATGTGTCTATCCTCTATCTGCCTAGAAGGAGGAATGCTGGTAGCAAGGTGGAAGAGAGCTGGCAGGAAATGGAGAACAGGTAGATGTTGCCAGTAATCCAAGAAAAAACGAGGAGGAAGGAGTAAGAAACCTTAAATTACCCACAGAAGCAAAAGCAAAAGACCATTACTTTGCTAAGGTTGAGGCATAAAGTGCATAAATATTTAGGAGCCCAGTAAGGAGCCTGGGTTTACCCTGCGGTTGGTGGGCAGGTGTAACAATTAAATCTGGGTTTTAGGGAGAATTTTCTCTAGACATTGGAGATTAGACTCAGAAATCAAATTAGGAGGCTCTTGCTAAGTGGGATTGCAAATGAAAATGCAGGAACAGCCAAGGAGGCAGCATAAGTGAGCAAAACTGAGTAGTGAGAAGTTGGAAAGGAAACAAAGTGAGTGTGGGCTAGTATTTGAGAAATCTGTTACAGCATATAGAGCAGTAGTTAGATGGGGATAGAAGGATTAAAGGATTTGTTTTTAAGTTGAGAGAGAATCAAGTATTCTTATAATATGGAAAAAGTTGTAGATAGAGATTAATTTTGTATATATGCATAAATATAAGGAAAAGTAATTTTAGAAAAAATGCCTCAGAGGAGACAGAAGGCATAAGAGCTGAGAACACAGAAGGATTAACTCTGAACATGGAGAAAGTAAGGAGTAATGAAGAATGCCGATCCTTCCAAGTTACATTATGAAAGAGAGTAAATTGAAAGAGTTCTTGCTTTCTGGCTTACAGTTTATAGAAGGGACTACATTTTTCTTAAAGCAGAGAATTAGGATGGAGACTACATGACGGTGGTAGTTTGAAAAATTACGAACAAAAGAGGAGACAGAATAGAGACATCCGTGTTTCCCAGACAGCTCTCTGCTGACACTGGAAACCCCAATGACCCCAGTGCTCTTCTTCCACCACGGCCTGGGTAAAGGAGGAAAGAAGGTGGGTAGGTGGACTGATCCAAGGCAGCTAGTTGGCAAGCCAAGTGAAAGTGAGAGGAGATGGATGGAGTTTGTGACCAGAGGCTGAGACTCCAGAATTCTCTCTGAAGGTGGGCCAGTTCCAGGGGCTGACAGTGGGAGTGGGTGGCTGGACTGACATAGAGGTGAATGTCAGTTGAATAACTAATATAGATTATCAGAGATTCTTTCTTAAATATATACGTTCTCTGAAATACAAATTTAAATATAAATACAAATTTCTGTTCTAGTGACAGGGACCCCAGCTTGTGGACGACCAGTGGCTCCTTCCTAAAAGACAGGTCCAGCGGTGAGGAGGAGCTTGCAGGGCCTTCCCAGGCTGGCTCCCCTGCGTCTCAGGGTATGACCTCATCCCCTTTTCCTAGCAAATTCTTGAAGAAGCTGTATTTCAGAGGTTTGCACAAAGAAATTTCTAATACAAGTGCAGGAAAGAGCTAGGAAAAACTTTTTCAAATGGGGAAAATGTGGTTCTCTAGGGTTTTCCTTTAAAAAGAAGAAAATGCTCCACACCTCACATTCATAAAGGGCACATTTCTACTCGATCTTTAAATATTTTAACATAGCAAATATACCAACTTAATGAGCTATTTGTATTTCTGAAACTAGGGATTAGCAATGTGTTTAGACTTGAATATGACCTGCTCCCTCATTTTCTTAATTTTAATTTGTTGTACGGTATATACTTTGTGAATAAAATAATAACTTTTTTTGGATGATACATTATCACATGTTGTGGGAAAAAGAACACAGAGTTATGTATGACAGAATAAATCATAATACTGAAGAGTATTCCAAATTTTTTCTATGAATATATATTTATAGTTGTATATAGCATAAATATAACCATGGGGAAAAAATAACAATTATAGTGTATAATGTTGAAGAATCACATACGTATCTCAGAAACCTTTAGAGAAGATTTTAGAGATCACCTGTCAGCCTCTCATCAAGTGGCAGAATCATCTTCTCTAATGACTTTTTAATTTGAGGAACGTCAAACCTAATTAAGGCAATATTACACTGTATAATTATTAAAGTACCAGTCCCACACAAAAATAGTTTACAAGAAAATACTTTTTAAATTCTATATGGTAAAATTTACCCTGTTAGCATACAGTTCTATAAAGTTAGACAAAGGTCTACCACCACGATCAGGATGTAGTACGTTTCCCTCACCCCTCACATTTCTCTTGTGCTCTTCTGTAGTCAGCCCCTAACCCCACCACCAACACCTGGCAACCAGTAATCTGTTTTCATTCTCTTTACTGTTGTATTTTCCAGAGTGTCACTCATATAGATGGAATCATAAATATATTGCATTTCGAGTCCAAGTTCTTTCAGTGTAAAGTTATTGATATTCATCCACACCATTGCATTTACCAGTATTTATTTATTTACCTTTTAATTTTTGCTGAATAGTATTCCATTGTCTGGCTACATCAATGTGTTTATCCATTAACCAGTTGAAGGACATCTGGGTTGTTCCCAGATGTGGTAATTATGGATAAAAGCACTACGAGCATTCACACACTGGCTTTGTGTAAACCTGAGTTTCCATTTCTTTAATCTAGGGGTGGGACTTCTGAGTCGTAAGTATGTAAATGACAAACTGTTGTCTTTTCCAAAGAGGCTGTACCAATACGCTTTTTACCTTTTTTCTCTTTGTGTTTCAGTTTAGGTAACTTTTATCAACCCATCTTCAAGCTTATTCACTCTTTCCTCCCCTGTGTTGACTTTACTAATGAGCTTCCTGAAAGCTTTCTTTAGCGCATTTGCAGCCTTTTTATTGTGAACACTTCCATTTGACTTTATCTTATAGTTTTCATCTCCATTCAGATTCTGTATCTGTTCATGCATTTTGTCCACCTTTCCCACAAAGTTTAAACATATTAACTATGGGTTATTTCAAATTCCCTCTCTGGTAATTCTCATTTCTGATTTTTTTTTTCTGTTGATTGCTTTGTTTTTTGGCTGATTTTTGTTGCTGTTGCTGCTTCTGCTTTGTGCGTCTCAGAAATTTTGAGAGTGTTGGTGTTAGGTGCAGAAGAGTAGAGACTGAGGTAAATAGAATTTATGCCTGAATAGCCATGCCTGTTCCTTTGCTAGGTCATTAGGTCACTGATTCAGCGTGTTTAGGACATGAGCTGGATTTTGGAACTCTGGCTAACTACTGACTTAAAATTCCTCAAGATTTACTTGTACTTGGGGTGGTAACTGGAATGTTCCAGAGGTCCTCTTCCCATTTGTGTTCCATCCTTAGCTTTAGACCCTCCCTGTGTGCCTGTGCCTCAGAAGGAGTCACCTCCCTACCCGGGCCCTCCCTCCAGCCCTAGACTGCTGCTTGTCACTGTAGTCCAGGGTCAGCTTGGCAGGCCCCCTGTCCCTGGATCTAGGCGGTGGGTTTTTGTCAGTGATCCTGCCTCTCCTGTCTGTGCTGTTCGGACTCGGCCTTCTGTTTTTGGCAGGTCTGCTGTGGGAGAGAGTGTTCTGGAAGGACTGTTGTAAAGGCCAGTTAGGTGAAGTTCTTTTCATTCCTTTTATGTCCCTACCAGTTTTCGCTTGTGCTTGTTCCATTGATTGCTGAGTTCTGAGTGTTGAGGTCTTCAGTTATAATTGTGAATTCTCCTGTTTCTCCTTTCACTACTGTTAGTTTTTACTTAATGTAGTCTGAGATTCTGCTGGGTGCAGATACATTCAGCATTGTTAGGTCTTTCCTGTGACTTGACCCCTTGGTCATTAGTGATGATCCTTTTTTTTAAATAGATTTTTTTGGAAGTTTTAGTTTGACAGCAAAATTGAGCAGAAGGTACAGAGGTTTCTCACATACTCCCTGCCCCCATACATGTTACTAAGACCCTCCTCTGGACGGGGAAATCTGTGAACCCTGATGGAACTGTGTGACGCGCCATCACCTGGAGCCCACGGTTTACCTGAGGGTTTACTGTTGGTGGTGCACATTCTGTGGGTCTGGACAAAATGTATAATGACGCGTATCCACCATTACAGTATCAAACAGTAGTTTCACAGCCTTGAAAATCCTCTCACCTCCACTTATTTACCCTCCCTCTCCCCAGTAATGACCTTTTCACCTTTTACTGGTGATGTTCTTGGCCTGGCGTCTGTTCTGGTACTGATGTATCCTCTGATATTAGAAAACCGCTTCACTGTCTTTTGATTAGTGTTTCATGGTGAACATCTCCCATCCTTTTACTTCACCGTGCCTGTGTTGTAGTGTTTAAGTTGCTTTCTTATGGGCGTTGTATGGCTGGGCCTTGCTTTTTCACCAAATCTCCAGTCTGTCCTTTAATTTGCCTTTATTTATATCTACCATCTTAGACTTAACTCTGCTCTACTATCTTGCTAATTGTTTTCTTTCTTGTTTGGTTTGTTTTGTTTTGGGGGTGGGGAGGTAGTTAGATTTATGTATGTATGCATATATGTATGTATTTTTAGTGGAGGCACTGGGGATTGAACCCAAGGACCTCATGCATGCTAAGCGTGCACTTTGCCACTGAGCTATACGCTCCCCCTCTTCTTGCTAATTATTTTCTGTTTATTCTTTCTGCTCTTTATCTTTTTCGTATTTTCCTTCCTTCTCCTGGGTTATTTTGATTCCTTTTTATCTTCCCAGTTTGCTTATTATTTATATCATTTTCAAAATGTTTTCTTGGAAACCCTAGGATTTACAATATACATCTTCAGTGTCTCACAGTCTTTCTTTTCTGTCTTCACATAACACTATGTCAGATCATGTGTGGTGCAAGGACCTTAAAATAATGTCATCTTAATTTCTCCCATCCATCTTTTGTGCAATTGTTGTCAAACATTTTAATTTTACATAACAACAATCACAAAATACATATTTACTATTTCTGTTTTAGATGGCTAGCTATCCTCTAGAAAAGTGAAAATTGAGAAAATAAATTTTTTTTTAAATTTTTTATTGATTTACAGTCATTTTACAATGTTGTGTCAAATGCCAGTGTAGAGCACAGTTTTTCAGTTATACATGAACACATATATATTCATTGTCACTTTTTTTTTTCGCTGTGAGCTACCATAAGATTTTGTGTATATTTCCCTGTGCTATACAGTATAATCTTGTTTATCTATTCTACAGTTTTGAAATCCCATCTATCCCTTCCCACCCCCCACCCCCCTGGCAAGCACAAGTTTGTATTCTATGTCTATGAGTCTGTTTCTGTTTTGTATTTATGCTTTGTTTGTTTGGTTTTTTTGGTTTTGTTTTTTTTTAGATTCCACATATGAGCGATCTCATATGGTATTTTTCTTTCTCTTTCTGGCTTACTTCACTTAGAATGACATTCTCCAGGCACATCCATGTTGCTGTAAATGGCATTATGTTGTCGTTTTTATGGCTGAATAGTATTCCATTGTATAAATATACCACATCTTCTTTATCCAGTCATCTGTTGATGGACATTTAGGCTGTTTCCATGTCTTGGCTGTTGTAATAGTGCTGCTATGAACATTGGGGTGCAGGTGTCTTTTTGAAGTAGGGTTCCTTCTGGATATATGCCCAGGAGTGGGATTACTGGGTCATATGGCAAGTCTATTCCTAGTCTTTTGAGGAATCTCCATACTGTTTTCCACAGTGGCTACACTAAACTGTATTCCCACCAGCAGTGTAGTTTATCCAACTACATTCGTGGAATTTTTAGAACTCTTCGTTTCTTTGCATAGATCCAGTTTTTTATTCTGTAGTAGATTTTTTCTGCTTGAAGAGCTCCTTGAGCATTTCTTGTAGTGTAAGTTTGCTGCTAATGAAATCTCTCAGTATTTGTTTGTCTGTAAAAATGTTTATTTCTCCTTCATTTTTTCTGAAAGACATTTTTTATTAGTTACAGGATTCTGGGTTGTCTTCTGATTTGTATGGTTAATGGTGAGCTTTTGGATCTGAGACTTGGTGTCTTTCATTCATTTTGGAAAATTCCCAACTATTATCATTTCAAATACTTTTTCTGCCCGATTCGCCCTTTCCCAACTCTCTGTCTCTCTTTCTCTCTCTCAGCTTTCTCTCCCTCTCTCTCTCCTGTTTTGGAATTCCAGGTACAAGAATATTAGTTTGCTTGATGCTGGCCTTCAGTTCTTGGATGAACTCTTCTGTGCCCTTCCCCAGCCACTCTTTTCTCTTTCAGTTCAGGTAATGCCTATTGGCCTATTTTGAAGTTCACTGAATTTTTTTCCCCACTTGCCTATATCAAGCCTATTGATGGCATTATCTGTTCTATTGTAATATTTGTTTATCTGTAGCATTTCTGCTCAGTTCTATGGTTTCCATATCTCTGATGAAATGCCTCATTTGTTCATGCATGTTGTCTACTTTTTCCACTAAAGGTCAGCATTAAGCTTAGTTTAAATTTGTTGTCTGATAAAAGTTTTAACATTTTTATCTTGTATCTGTCTGGTTCTGTTGACTGCTTTGTCTCCTGGCAGTTTTGTTTATTTTTTCTTTTTCTTCTTTATGTGCCATACAATTTTTTTGTTGTTGAAACCTGGATATCTCATGTCCTAGAGACTGAGGTAAATAGAAAGGACATGCCTCTTTCTTTAGTAAGCCCTCAGTGTAAGGAGTTGAGCCAGTGTAGTCAGGAATGGGTCAGTTTGGGTTTGCTGTTCCTGTGATTACGCTCAGTGCACCACCAGCCCAGATTCACGTGTGGTTACCTTGTGCTTAGGACAGAGAACGGCATGCCAGAGGGTTTGCTTTCTGTATGCTCTCTCCTCTGCTTCGGGTCTCCTGAGAGGCCTGCAGTTCGGAGAGGTTTCTATCCATGATTCCGTACATCCCCCAGGGACAGAGTGCTCCTGTTTGAAATTCTGTCGCTTGCTGACCTCGTCGTGGGGGAGCAGCACTCTCTGTGGTCCTCGTTCAGCCTCAGTCTTAGGCAGGTGCAGCGTCCTCGGGTCTCAGGGACAGCACCTGCTCAGTTACTGTCAGGAAGGGGACATACTATGGTCTCAGCCCCCGATGCTTTCCTCCCCTCTATCTCTCCGATGTCAGTGGGCCTTAACCTGTGCTTTGAGGCTAGTATGGTTTCCTGCCCTTTCCCCAACTTCTTATTTCTTTGATCCTTGGGGACGATTGCGTGAAGCTTCATGCCTTTCCTGCAAAAGCTGCTCCCCTCTCTCCAAGCTTGCACCGTAAGGGAGGGTTTCTTGAATTCCTCACCTTGTCTCCAGTATTTGTCCTGAGCTTCTGATGAGGGCCTTTTATCCGTTATCTTTTGTTTTTTGTCTCTCCTCTTCATTAATTTATATACACATCTTTTTCATATGAATAAGTTCATTTTCAACTATCTACTTTGTTTTCCACAGTGTTTTATTTAAATATGAGTTTTATAATCATGTACTTTTGGCCTTTAATTTATTTTCTTAGGTCAATAAATTTATTTCCCACCTCATTCTGTTGTTTTATCTCATTTTGATCTCTTATTTAAAATAATTCACATTCTTATTACTTCTGCCTTTAGATGGTGGATTTACAGGTTAGGTTATGTTTCATTCAGAATGGATTAAAACAATTTTTTTCACATGACATACTGTATGACTCATATTTCCATCTCATTCACTAGCATGTATAAATCTGCATCTCTTTGATTTTGTTGATTGAGCATGAATGAATTCTTCCGTCTCTTACTCCGTTTGATTTGAGCCTAGTCATCTCCCACTATAAGCTATGCTTTGAGGGCTAGATTTTGTTTGAGGACAATGGCAAGTGTGCTGAAGGTTAGGAGGAAAGGAGCAGAAAACTCAAAAGGTGTGGATGAATCGTTATGTGGCAGAAATTATAGATCAGTCTACTCAACATGGATCACACTCCCCTCTTAGTGTACCTTCCTGCGTGATCCAGGCAGAAGAAAACTAAAAATTACATTTCCCAGACATCCTGGTAGCTATTGTGAATTTGACCAGTCATATGTGCTTAGCCAAGTCTTAAATGTGTAGAGAAGCGTCCATGTTGCTGGTACATACCATAGCAGGCATGGCATTACTGGTGCTGCAGTATAGCTAAGATGGTACATTATAGGACCAGCGGCTGTGGTGGTGACTTCTAGTTCCTCCATGGTCGCTGAGGTAGTGCCTCTCAGCCGCCAGCGGTTAGAGCAGTGGTGCCCAGCTCCCACAGATTCTTCACTGTGGCAAAGCATGCAGTCTTCTCGCAGGCCATTCTGCTGTGTTAGTTTTGGATCATCACGGGGGAACGCACCTTTTCTTCACCAAACAGGTAGATAAAACCCCTTTCTGTAAACTGGCTTTCTGTGAAAATCCCATTACACAGTAATTGCCAGTATCTGTAACCAAAGTCTGACCTGTAACACCTTGATTGAAATTCCTGGACCAGGCTGCAAACAAAAGAAACCAAATGGAAAATGATGTTAACAATAAGAAACCTATCTTCTACAGTAATGGAGGTCCAGATTTAGGAAGGATTCCAGGTTCAGTGTGATAAGTTGCTCGGTGATGTCATCAATGACATAGGCTCTTCCTTTTTTTTTTCATATTTGCTACACTCAGCTCACTCCTTCTATGGTCACAGCAGGGCTGCTTGTGGTCATTGGGACCTGTTGCTCCTGTGCTTACGTATGGACAAGGGATAGAGGTCGGAGAGAGGCCTGCTTCTCTTGCCTACAAGCCTTGAATAACCTCTTTGCTTCCAGTTGACCCAAATCACCTCCCAGTTACTAAACTATCCATTGGTAAGGGAATTATTGTGGAATGGTTAGAAACGGCTTTAACGAAACATCAGGGTCGAATCAGCTTCAGGGGTCAGCTGCAGTGTCCACTGTAGCCATTCTGCCTTTTCTCTTCTTTCCTGTCTGCCTTCTCTGGGCTTTTTTCCAGTGAGGCTAGAACACGATGGCAAGCTGTATGGATGTTTCTGCTGGGGATCAAGACGTTTGAAGTGGCTTCTACTCTTGTGAGAATTTTGTCTCCTCTTTTGGGCTTCCTGGACCTCTTCTCATCCTAAGGCTGTGAGCAATTTTAGAATTTCTCTGACTGTTTTCCCAACCAATAGTCCCTAACTTCCACCCCTAGAGAGAGCTTTCGAGTGTAGAAGGGTTCCAAGATGAGGTGAGTTTCCCAGGGCAGTGAAGATTCTTAGAAACTTCTGTCTTGTTTTTATGCATGTTCTTTTGCTTAATTGCTTCTTGTGTATTTTTTTGCTGATATTTACTTGATTTTTGTTCGTACTGTTTGGCTTTGGAAAGAGATTTCACTTGAGCATTCTACCTCAAAATCCTTATCTTTAAAATATTCTTTTAATATTGGCTTTCTAGATGTATTGCATTTTGGCCAGTGTACATGCTCTGTAAACTTTTAGATATTTAGAATCTAGACTATCAACATGACCTAAAAGATCATTATTTAAAATGAAATTCCCATATGTACTATTAAATAGAATGTATTCTCTTCTGTTATTATTGGTTATAAATGTATAACTATGTAATACACATTTACATATATAATACAATATATACATATTTGTAACATATACAGTATTGTAATATATAATTACTTATATATAATACATAGTTTAGTGTTATTAGTTGCATCATATAGAGCTTCTTAATCCTTGGGGTAGGTGTGTGTATGTGTACATGTATGTTGTGTGTTTGCGTGCACATGTGCATGCTTGTCCTGTTTTACACTTAGAGGTGTGTTAGAGTATCCACGTCCTCTCATTTCAGACTCCAGAGACTTCCAAACATTTGGTCCCAGCGAGGACAAAAGTCGTATTTTTCCCATCCAGGTCTTACATGTGCTTGTCTTGGCATAGTTGTCAGTACATACACTTAATCACATTATAAAGCAGAACACTTCTCAGTCTACTACATCTGTTACATTTATGACACTTAACAGTTTTCTCCACAAATAGTGGTTTTTGTGTAATTTCAAGGTACATAGTCGTAATTTTCCCAAAACGAGGATCCTTCCTTTCAAAGTGATAGACTCTGCACCTCTGGAAAAATAAACTCCCATTAATTCTTAAGTGGCTGTGTTTTTACTTAAGAGAAGATGACAAAAATAAAAATAAAATCTCCCTTTATATATATATATATATATATATATATATATATATATATATATATATAACTTAGACATGTGAAATTTTCTCTTTCTTAGGTATGGAAATTGTTTCCGAAATGGAGCTAGCTCAGTTGGCTATGGTTAGACCATTAACATTCAGTAGTCATGAGAATTCAACCATGAAGTATTATTATGAAATGCTTGAGAGAAAATTATCAGAATTTGAAATCATCGAGGAATTTATGGTAAATATTTTGGTCTTAACAAAAGTCTGTATGTGATCTCTTTTTCCACATCACAACCAGAAGATTTCTATTTCTTTTCTTTTTTCTGATTGAGTCGATTGTTTTTATGTTTTAAAAGTGGTAGATGTACATAGTAAAAGAGTCAAATAGCATAAAATGTTATAAAACGAAGTCTCTCTCTCTTTGTCCCATGACTCCCTAGGCTGCCTTTCCACCATAAAGTTTGTCGTATAAACTTTCAGAAAAATTGGCATGTACTTTACTCACTACTTCACCCTTTCTTTTCTTTTTTTATTAAAAAAGTTCCACATAAATAATTTCCAAGTATATTGTCAGCACATATAGCTGTATCTTAAGTATTGCATGGTAGTTAATTATGTGAATAAAGACCTTTTCTTTAAATAGTCCCCTACGATGGACCTTTAGGTTATTCTGGTCTTTGCTATTATGAATAAGAACCACCCCTCTTCATGTGCATGTGCATATGTGTGAGTATTCTCTAGAACAAATTCCTAGAAAGACAGCCAGTATTTTGTGTTATCAAATTTTTGGATCTTTGCTCATCCTTTAAATGACAAATGATTTCTTATTGATGATCTAATTGGCATATCTTTATTTGACAACAAACAAATAGCTTTCCATATGCTTTTAATTCTAATTCTTTGCTCAGTTTCCTGTCAATTAATAACTCTTTATGTAATGAATAAATAACCCTTTTGTATGTGTTCTAGTTGGTGAAATCTTCCGGTTTGTTTTTGTATTACACACGTGTGCACACGTTTACCAAACAGAAGTGGCTGCTTTTTGTGGTCGGACGTGGCAGTCTTTTCTTTTCGGGCTCCTGGGTTTTCTGCATCCTGTAGGATTTTCCCTTTCACACTGGGAGCGTAACAGTTACATAATGCTTTTATGAATTTTGTTAATGTGTAAGTCTTCTACCCAGCTAGAATTTAGTTTTTAAGGTATTTGGGACCCGGCATTATGTAGCTAATCAGATGTCCCCAGGTTCTCTTGCCCTTCGATGGGGTGAAATGCCGCTTTTATCATGTACTGAAGCTCTGCACTTACTTTAATTTTTTTCCATTAGTTTGTTTATTCATGTACTGGTACCAAACTTTTAAAGTTAGCATCACTTTACATTTTATTTTACCATCTAGTAAGACTAGTCTTCCCTCATTACTCTTTAACAAAATTCTTCCTACAGATTTTTTTTTTCGAGGTTAATTTTAGAATTGGTTTGCAGAAAGAGTAAAAGGTAAAAACCTGATCATATTAGCCTACAGCTTAAAACCTTCACTGGCTCCTCATTCCCCGTGGCAGTAGTTGCCAAACAGTAACTTAAAAGACCGGTAGCGCCAAGCTGGCTGCCCGAGAGTTACTGAAGAGCTTTTGAGAAGTACGGACTCTCAGGCTTTATCCACAAATACTCTGATAGAGCAGGACTGGATACATCGCAGTTCCTTCTGCATGTGGAACCAGGCCTTCCTGGTTAGTTCTGGTTTCCCTTGGGCCGAGTCGTGTGCTCTGGGCTGTCGCTGCTGTGCTGTGAACTGCTCCCCAGAGAGGACGTGTGCCTCCGGGCCGTTGTTGCTGTTCTCCTGCCTGCTGTGGTACCTGGCACCTCTGCTCTGCTGTCCTTCCACACGCGGACTTCCGTGTGCCTGGCTTCCCGTGACTCAGGAAGGGCCAGTTCAGGGCTCTCCCTGTGCTGTCGGGTGCAGTCTCGTGCTGTCATTTACACTAGTGTGTCTGTGCATTGGTCACATGTCTGTCTCTAGCTGCTCTGTTAACGTCTTAAGGATGAGGCCATTTTCAGGTTCATTTTATATTTTGATACCTAGGACAGTGATGAGTACATACTAAATGTTCAATAAATGTTGAATTTGCAGTTGTTAAAGAAAATTTTTGAAAAGAAGAATTCTTTAATTAGTATCCTAGCTGTAATTTCTTCATGGGGCAAGGAGTAAATTGTGAGAATTTGTATTTTTTGTTTATATGTTTTTGTTGCTGTTATTTTATTGTTTTTCTTTATAAAATGATACATTTAGGGGTAAGTCCTAAGAAGTAAATATTCTGTACTGGCTTTTTTTTTTTTAATGTGAAAAAGGAAAAATCTTGAAGTTGAAGGGAAAAAGTATCTCTAGAGAGTTTAACATTTCCTTTTCAAGCAACTTATTGATTGATATCTCAAATTTTAGATATTCTATATAGTATTTTTTCAGTGAGGTTCTGACTTCTCTATCATACAACACGTTCAGCATCAGGTGATGTCATATAGGGACTAAGAATCATGAATGCTACACAAAGACAGATTTCTTTCTCTCTTTCTTTTTTGCTATAGTAAATACATAACTTATATTTCTTACCTTTTAAAGGCTTTGAGATCTAAGAATCTGCCTGCTGTGTTCAACTCTGGGAATGAACTACACAACAGACACAAAAACAGATATCAAGATATTCTTCCATGTAAGCAAAAGGTGGTTTAAAATATCTTCCTATTTACGTTTGGGAAAAGATAAAAAGTGGGTTGTGTGGCTTTCAGTATTAGGCATTCTGACCAGTGACCGTGATGGAGAGCTCTGGCAGCTGGCAGTGGGTGGCCTGGGCCCATTTTGGGTGTACTAGAAAAGGGTGAGGATCAAGTCTTCTGTCCCAGGTGAATCTCCCAGTCACCGTCACAGGGTTATTACACAAGTCCTGCAACCTTGTGCTTACGTATTGCTACTCCTCAGGCCGTGAGCCATCTAAAACATAATGTCTAACCATCTGAGACGTTTCCTGGCCGTTTTTTTGTTCAGACACACAAATACAGTGGGGCTATTTGTACCCTTTGTCCTGGACAATAAAGCTGTCAGTCTCCCCTCTAACAGGAGGCTGCCCTTTGGTTGTTGCCAGAGGGTTACACATTGCTTCCCTGTGCGGGGGAAGCCAGTGTCGCTGCCTCCCCGCCCAGGTACAGAGTTACCAGTCTCAGACCATCCAACGAGCAGACACAAAACAACATAGTTTTAATCTGAGGCAGGAAGTCTCATTATATGCCTCACGTTCCTTTCAAAGTCAAAATTTTTCCAAATTAAATAACCATTTTTCTTCCTACAACATGACCTTCCTCCTTTATTCTGTATTTTATTTAGTATAACCACTTATCTGTCCATCCAGAAAACCCTGAGTCACCTGCAGTATCCAAAGTGGTCACAAAGTCCTTTTGATTCCACCTCCTTAGTGCCTCTAGCATCCTCCCCATCTCTTAATTCCCACTGCTGCTGACTTGAGTCGAGCCTGTTCGTCTCTCAGCTGGTCTCTGTGTTCTTCACGGCCTCCACTCCCATCTGCTCACGGCAGCTGCTGAAATGATGTCCCTACAACGTGAATCAGAACGTTACTGTCCCTTGAAAGTGCTTCTTTGGTGCTCTGATACTGTCATGGCCAAGTTCTTTAGCATGGCATAAATTTTACCTCTCTAGCCTCGGCTCTCCCACAAAACAACTTCTGGTTTCCGGAACTCATCGTTCTCTGTCTCTTGTCTCCAGGCCTTTGAGTCTGTGGTTCTTGCAAGAACCGTCCGTCCTCCCTCCTTTGCTGAGGTGGTTCCTGCTGTCTTTCAGAGCTAGCCTGACCAGACTGTCCTTGTTTCCCACAAAGCTGGCTCTGGTGCTTCTCTAACAGTCCCATGCCGTCTTGTGACTACCCTCCCCCACTTACCAAGCTGTATTTAAATTATCTGTTCACGTTGCTGTTTCTCCTGTTGAGGTGGTTGTCATGAAAATCAGAGTAGAATACAGTGACTGCCGTCATTGGGTAAATACCTTCATGTTGGTTGGTTCATTCAGATCTGAAATAACTTTATGTTTATAAAAGTAACACTACCTTCCCGGGATAGTTAGAATAATTTATTCTTCTATCTTTTTGTGGGAGAGTGTGCAGAAGTGCATTGATGAGTATTTCTGAAATCAGGGTGATAAACCATTATTAGACATTTTAAGAGATAATACCAACAATTTGCTGTCACTCCAAGAGGCCAGTTACATAAAAGGCCCCAATCATATAATTCCTGTGTCTGCATGTGCAGTTAGTCCTCAGGGAGACTGAATGTAAACAGGCCTTTAAAATGAGACTGTCAGGATTTTGAGAAACTTGTTTTAGGATATGGGGTACGTTTAACATTTGATCTTGTGTGAACTCTTTATTCAGGTACAAGAAGAGTGACAACTAAAAAGATGTCAAGATATGAAAAAGTAGTTAAATGATTAAAACTAAAAAAAATCATGTAAAATTTTTTGCTTTTCCCTTAAAAGAAAATCAACTGTCATTCAACCAAGTTCTTTAGTTCTTTTTTTTTTTTAACCAAACATTCAGTTTATTAAAAGGGATCAGTTAGCAGGGCTGGAGGGAAAAAGGCCAATACTGATGCAAAATAGCAAAACCTTTTTAATTCTGAGCACACAAGCAGCACGCCCAAATGCAACTGTAAGGAAAGCCCTCCTGGAGCACAAAAGGGCTTATGCCCCAAAGGCTTATCCAACAGAACCTGGAAAAGAACCGCTGCAAACGCAGTGAGTTAGGCGACGGCCCCATAAAGGCAGGCAACTCAAGGCCTTATTTTCCTAAACCCAAACCCGTGCCTTTAGCTGATCCTGGTAAAGGTCCCGATAGCCAAAGGGAAACAAGCTTTCCTGTCCTGCTTAGAGGCCAGCGAAAAGCAAACGTTGAGAGGCACAGAATGCTGCCCACTGGCCCCCGCCCCCACACAAGGACCCCCTGCTTATGTCAGCTGACCCACTGAGTCACTGAGGAGGTCAGTCACTGGGAATGCAAATCCACAAACACAGGCATGCTAATGTATTTACATTTAAATTTCACACATTGAGCTCAGTATATGCAAGCCGACTTCAGATTTTTGAAATAGAGATAAATGGACAGCCTTAAGGATCTGAGTTATACACTACACAGTATATCCAACAACTGGAAAACTAACTAGAAGGTAGTATAACTACGTATCTTTACATTGAGCACGCAAGTGTAGGGACAAGCCCTGCAGTTTGAAGAAAAGCCCATTCAGGACACAGCTGACAGCCTCCCCTCAACTTGCAGACAAACTAAGGAGTCTGCCAGTACACAGAAGCCACTGAATTCAGAAAGGTAGCAACAGGTACTAAGGAGCTGGCTTTTGCCATCAGGGATTGTAGAGACCAGCCTGAAGCAGGGCCAGGGGGAGGTGGGAAACGTTGCAGCTCAGATCCAGGGTCTGCAGGTGAGAACAGCAGACCACAGGCAGGATGGTTAGCGCTGTCCTCAGACATTCCCGGGTTTCCAGACAAGTTCCTGGGACGTTTTCCCCAAACAGTGAACCAAGTTCTGTTTTAAAGTCCACTGATTTTCCTACCTCATGCCACAGTGTAATTTAATCTAAAATGAGCACACTTAAGTGACAGTTGTAGTATATTTCTTTGATTTCTTCACCACACATTTCTTGAATTTATAGTCAAGGTTTCTGAAGAATCACACTGAGAAAGCCAGAGCAATAATTAGTTTTCTCTCCTCTTCAAATGTTGAGAAAACTAAATGAGAGAATTCACGCATCTCAGGGCACTGTAAGTACAGGAGTCCTCAGTTTGCCTGGCTCCAGTATGCATACATTTCAGTTGCTGTGTCTAATTAAGAAACACCAGTCCCTCAGTGACACTACTCAAATTTCTGCACCCAGGCTGTATTCTGTGAGTACCTGTGTAAAGTGCAAACTTCACTTCCGGCCCTTCAGTCCACAGATCACTACGTAAACCACAGATGTGCCTCGTGCGTGCCTGTTAGTCAGCTCGTGCGCAGTCAGCAGAGCACGTGGCTGTGTTGCCTCCTTGCCTCTCAGTGATAAGCCCACATAACACTTCTCAAAAATAGACGATCAGAAGAGAGAGCTGGCCAATGAAGATAGAATTGCAGCAAAGAAAGGAAAAGTGATAGCACTGGGGGTGAAATTCTAATAGAACAGCAATAGGGTGTAGAAGAAGATGTTGGGCTGCCACCATTGAAGAGGCCCCAGAGGTGAAGCCAGAATAACCTGCTGAAGGGGAATTTGTCAACATAAATGAGGGAAGAGTTTGTGGCAGAAAGGATGAAGGTGTCCTGGTGGAAGTGATGCTGGCAAAAAAGCACTTCACGTTAAAGAAACTCTTGGAGCTGCTCCACAGCAGCATAAGTGCAAAGGACAAAGTGTTGGAAACTGATCCAAACTTGGAAGGGAGTCCAGAAGTTCACCTAGGCACAGAAAAGAGCTCACTCCATGTTGTGAGTTATGTTATGGAAAGCAGAGGCACGCACTGTTGAAACTACTCTTGATAAAGTTTTAGTAAGTTAAATGTCCTAATTCTCAGTGTTTCTAATGTTTTAAATTGCAATGTTCTACATCAATATTAGTCTTGCTCTTTTTCACTTTCCTATATGTTTATAACTAACAGTGAAATGGAGTTTCTAATGTTTTGAGAAAAAATGTCAAGGGTATGGAACAATCAGTTTGTCCAACTGTGATTATGAAGATCTTTTTGCACAGCTTCAGCATACACAGCCACGTGACAGCTCTGTCCTACCGCGTAAAGCAAGAACGGACCTCATCATGTAGTCCAGGGAGTTTTCAGGTGTGAAGACAGTATCTTGCATTTCTGCAGCACCTTACACTTCACAAGGCATTTTAAAATGTGAATTCTTACATAAGCTTCATAAACTCCCTCTGAAGCAGACCCGTCAGATACTATTTTTCCTAGCTCTGAGGCTGAAAGATATTTTAAAAGCTAGGAAAAGAGCAGGGCCATAGCACATGTCAGCTGCTCTGACTCTCAGCCCAGTACCTTCTCCGTTACTGTCTGGGTCAGGGTTTACTCAGAACTAACAAAGACAGTGACTTAGATTTCTAGCCATTTTCCACTTTTCAGAGCAAGTTTACATGTATGTCATTGAGTTCTTTCTGCAGTCACATGAGGAGGGCAGAGCAGATAATAGTATCTGAATTTAAGGATACAAATCAGTAAGGAAAGGATAATCTTTCAACAAACATTACTGGACAATTGCATGTTCATGTACCAAAAAAAGTGGTGTCAAAAGCCAGGGATGCTTGGGCAGAGAGGGAATGTGAGGCTGTGTGAGGACACAAGAGCGTGGTCAGCTACACGCCAAGGAGAGAGGCCTTAGAAGAAGTGAACCCTGCTGACACCTTGATCTTGGGCTCCTAGTGTCCAGAACTGTGAAAATAAGTTTCTGTTTAAGCCACTCAGCCTGCGGTGTTCTGTCATGGCAGCCCTAGCAAACGGGTGCGCTGTGTCATTCCATTTATGTAAAATTCTAGAAGATTCAAACTAATTTAGATTGACATGAAGTTGATTAGTGGTTGCCTTGAGGGCAGGAGTGGTGCGAGACAGACAGATTGCAGAGGGGCGGGGTGTGAACATCTGAGCAGTGATGGAGATGCTCAGTTATCTGTACTGTAGTGATGCTTTCATGGGTGCACACGCATGACAGTTATACCTCAATACCCTGTTAAAAAGATGGTTTGTGAGCACAAAGCTATATTATACTTTTTATACTTTGTACACTTTCCCATTGTAGTGTAGATAGCTGGAAAAACATCAGCTGGCTCAGGGAGAGAGAGTCAACAAAGCTCAGTACATCAGTGAGGCCTCTGTGTGTTTCTGTTACTACCACCACCAGGAGGAGGAGGAGTAATACGCTTAGATGTGCCCCGCACTGATCTGAGTCCTTCACAGGTTGCGACTCCTGTAACCCTCACCACAGTCCTGTGATGCTGGTGCTCAGAATCTTTGTTTCTCGAAAAGGCTAAGAGAAATTGATTACTTTTCTGCACTGCTACTAGGAGACAGACCTGGGACTCAGACTTCGGCTTAAGCACTCTGCAGTGGTGTTTCTCTGTGTTAATTCTTGTTTAGACCACAAACGGGTTTTCTGTGCTGCGCGTTATTTTCTGTTTCAAGAAACCATGTTTAGCACTTAAATGATAGATTCAGTCATTCTTTATACAGATATACAGCTGTGTTTTGCAAGCTTGCTGTGTTCTGCTGTTTCCTTTTCTGTCTTCCCTTAGTTCTGATTAATTAGTTGTTTCATTAGAGATGGGCTAAGTTGTTAATGAAGTCTCAAACTCTGCCTGTCTGCAGCTAGCTCTCCTTTTTTTTTTATCCTGATAAATGAATATCTTTGTTGATTTTAGGTTTGTGGGATTTATCTCTTAGTTTTCTCTGGGTGTTAAACCTCACTGTTCTCCAGCTTCCAGTGTTTTAGATGAGAAATATAATGATAATCTTATTCTTACTCTTCTATAAGAAACATTCTTTTCATTCTGAAACCTTCTCGCATTTAATTTTTCCCTGAAATTCAGGAATGTTACCAGATGTGTTTCACTTTATCAGTCTTACCTACAACTCATGGAACTGTTCAGTCTGCAGAGCCAGCCTTCCTTTAGCCGCAGGTCAGTGTCTTCCCTTACTGGGTCCTTGCTCATCCTCAGTCCACTCTTTCCCTTTTTCTGGAGCCCCTGTGGTGCAGGGGGTGGTCTCCTCATCTGTCTTCGAAGGCTTTCCTCTTCCTCTGTTTCTTTACTTCTGCCTTTTTGTAGTTTTTGCATGTGTTTACCTTTCTCTCTCTAGTTTTTATTCTTACTCTGTCTTTCATTTGGCCTTCTAGGGAATTAAGTAAAATTTCAAGAAAAACTTTGCTCCTTCAGATCATCTACAAAAATTTTTAGCTAGTGTGGTGATTAATTGTATGCGTTGACTTGGCTAGGCCGCAGTACCCAGGGATTTGGTCAAACATCAGTCTAGATGTTGTTGCAGAGGTATTTTTAGATGTGATTAACATTTAACCAGTAGACTGAGTAAATCAGATTCTCCCCTGTAGTATGCATGAGTGTCATTTAATCGATGTAAGAGAAAAAAATTCAGATTCCCCAAGGAAGAAGCCATTCTGCCTCCAGACTGCAGCATCAGCTCTTCTCTGAATCTTCAGCCTGGCAGCCTGCCCTGCAGATAGCAGACTGCCAGCCGCATGGTGGTGTGAGCCCATCCCTTACAATAAATCTCTTCCAGTGCATGTATGTGCACAGCTTACTGGTTCTGTTTCTCTAAGAGCACTGACTAATACAAACTTTGGTACCACAAGTGGTTCTAGAGGAATGGAATCTTAGAGATGAGTTTCATGAATTGGTTCCCCAGTCTGACAGAATTTAAAGCGTTAATGACTCTTTCTAGCAGTAAGGAGAGCACGTAATTCGTGGCGTGACACGGCAGTAGAGATCCACAAACTCTCACTGGTGGGTGTTCCTATTCAAATACTTACATAAAGGCAAGGTTCTGGGTAACTATGTATAAGCTACCTGAGATTACTTTTGTCAAACTAACAAGTGTAATGAGATTGGCTGGTTGCTCCTAGTTGTGCTGGACAAATGGGAAAAGAAAATTACCATCCCAGGGATTCAGATTTCCAACCCAAGCACCATGCAAATGTCCTGAAAGTTTTTATGTCTGCCCTGAAGTAAACCCTTGTCTCCTAGAGCCATGGAGCCAGGACCTCTGAAAACCTAACCCCAGGTCTCATCCTGCAAATGGCTAAAACACAATGCAAATTGAGTTCCCGACCTTGCATGGTGTTTGCTGTTAAAATGAGGGCATTGACTGAGAAAGAATGCGATCCTGAAAACGAACAGAAACACAGGGGAAGATCCTGGTGAAGGTACACACAACAAACCCCTAAACGCTGAGGTGTCTTCTTCGCCAGTGCTGCTGACAGTGGCAAGAATCTGACAGCGATTGCAGGAGACCTAGGGCGTCACTGTGGTCTGCCAGTTAGAGTGGTGCTTATAGAAGTTACATAGTGAATGAAGTTTTAGCTCAGGTCCACTTCACAGTGGGTCCACTGGGTGCTGACCCACTGTGGTTACTTCCCCAGTTCTGGAATGCATTACTGGAATAGATACACTCCACAGCTGGCAGAATCCCTGCATTGGTTCCCTGACCTGTGGAGGAGGGCTAATACAACAGAAGAGGTCAAATGGAAGCCACTAGATCTGCTTCTACCTAAGAAAATAGTAAGTTAAAAGCAATCCTGCATTCTTGGAGAGAATTCAGAGAATAGTGCCACCGTCAAGGAGTTAAAAGAGACAGAGGTGGCGATTCCCCCCCACTCACCTGTTTGACCTGTGCAGAAAATAGGTGGACCTTAGAGAATGATAGTCAATTATTATAAGCTTAAGCAGATGGTGACTTGAGTTGCAGCTGCTGTACCAGATGTGATTTTACTGCTTTAGAAAATTACACATGCCCTGGTACGTGGTGTGTACCTAATAATCTGGCAAACGCTTTCTCTCCATACCTGTTAGTGGAGACCACCGGAAACAGTTTGCTTTCAGCTGGCAAGGTCAGCGATACACCTTCACTGTCCTGCCTCAGGGAAAGGTCAACTCTCCAGCCCTGTGTCATAGTTCACAGGGATCTTGGTCACCTTTTGAATTACCTAATACATCACAGTGGTCCATTATATTGATGACATTGTGCTGATTGAACCTAGTGAGCAGGAAGTAGCAGCTAACTAGACTTACAGGTAAGTCATTTGTGCGTGAGAGGGTGGGAAATGAATCCAGTGAGAATTCAGCGGCCTCCTCTTCAGTGAAACTTCTAGAGGTCCAGCAGTGTGGGGCATGTCAGAATAACCCTTCCTAGGGTGAAGGATAAGATGTTGCACCTGATGCCTTCCAGAGCCAAAGGAGCAGAATGCCTAGTGGTCCTCTGGATTTTGGAGGCAACACGTTCCTCATTTGGGTGTGCTGCTCTGGCCCACCTACCAGGAGACTCAAAGGCTGCTAGTTCTGACTGGGGCTGAGAACAGGAGAAAGCTGTGCCACAGGGCCAGGCCGCCGCCCAGCTGCTCTGCCCCTTGGGCCTTGGGATCCAGTAGATGCAGTGCCAGTGGAAGACAGGGTCGCTGTCTGGAGCCTTTGTCAGGCCCTTATAGATAAATCGCAGCACAGGCCATGGGATTTTGGAGCAAAGTCTTGCCAGTCTCTGTATAACTGCTCTCCTTTTGAGAAACAGCTTTTGACCTGCTACTGGGCCTTAGTAGAGACTGAACACTTACCCATGGGCTGTAGAACCAGAAAGTTGGGCGTGCACAGCCGCACCCCACCATCAAATGGAAGTGGTGTGTACACGGTTGGGCTTGAGCAGGCTCTGAGGGTGCAAGGTCATGACATAAAGTGGGCAAAATGCCCGGGGTCCCTTCTCCTCCTGCGTTACCTTCTCTTTCCCAGCCTGCACCTGCGGCCTCATGACGAGTTCCCTATGATCAGTTGACTGAGGAAGAGAAAACTGGGGCCTGGCTGACAGGTGGTTCTGCTTGATAAGCAGGCACCACCTGAAAGCGGACGGCAGCTTCACTGCAGCCCCTTTTGGGGGAACATTCCCGAAGGACAGTGGTGAAGGGAAATCCTCCCCGGTGGTAGAACGTTGAACAGAGCACTTAGTTGTTCATTTTTCTTGGAAGGAGAAATGGCCAGAGGTTCAAATCTTTACTCATTCATGAGCTGTAGTCAGTTGTTTAGCAGGATGGTCAGGGACTTGGAAAGAACGCGATTGGAAAATTGATCACAGGGAGATCTGGGAGACATAATGTGTATAGACCTCTCTGAAAGGGCAAAAAATGTGAAGACATTTGTGTCCTTTGTGAATGCTCATCAGAGGATGATTTAAGAAGAGGTGTTAGTAATCACGTGGCTAGGATGACCTATCCTGTGGCTACTGGTCAGCCTCTTTCCCTGCCACCCCCTTTGTCACCCAGTGGGTTTATGAACAGAGAGATACGCTGGCTGTGCATGGGCTCCTCGACGTGGACTTCCACTTCCCAGGCCGACCTTCCTGCGGCCGCTGTCGAGAGCCCCATCCGCCAGCAGCAGACCCAAGACTTGAGACCCCAGTCTGGCACCTTTGGGTGGGTTGATCACACTGGATTGCTTCTGTCATAGAAGGAACAGCGCTCTTCTTACCCTGAAGTAGACACTGGGTTCTACCAAAGCTGCCATCTGCGGGCCTGCAGGATGCCTTCTCCACCATCATGGTCGTCCACACAGCCTTGTTTCTGATCAAGGAGCTCACTTTGAGGGGCTCATGATCATGCAGTTCACTGGCCTTCACGTCTTCCTCATAACCCCGAGGCCGCTGGCCGGGCAGAGCAGTGGAGTGGCCTTCTGGAGACTCGGTGGCAGTGCCTCGCAGGGCTAGGGTGCTGTTCTCCACGGGGGTGTTACTTGCTCCAAATTAGTGTCCAGTATATGGTGCTGTTTCTGCCATAGCCAGGAGCCAGGAATCGAGGGCTGGAAGTGCAGTGGCCCCACTCACTGTAACTTCCGGTGGTTAGCATGGGTTTTACCTCCTGTCACTGCCACCTTCTGCTCTTAGGCCTCGAGCTCTTAGGCTGCCTGCATTAATGCCATCTGGCACTTGGTGGGGCTTTTCCACCTGCAGGCTTGAGTCTTCCTTGAAGGGAAGCAGGTCGTGGAACCACTGGTGGACTGTGGAGTCTAGAGAAATGGCCGTAATGCAGAGCAAACTACTCAGCCACTTTGAGTAAAGGCTCCGCAGGGTGCGGCTGGCCCGGCCGCACGTTCGCACTGACTTCTGCCACTTTCTCTGTTGCCTGGGGGATCTTCTCCTGGGGCCACTCGAGCCACTTCTTTCCTGCTGAATTCGGGCCCACCCGGTTGCTTGGTGCTGTGCTTCCGTGTGCTTTGCAGGTACTTTATTTACTTCACAAATTGCAAGTCTGCGGCAGCCCTGCTTAGAGCTAATCTGTCAGCACCATCTTCCCAACAGCATTTCCTCACATTTTGGCACTTTTTGCAATATTTCAAACTTTTTCATTATTATTATATTTGTTACAGTTATCTGTGATCAGCCATCTTTGACATTACTATTGCAAAAAGATTACAACTTGCTGAAGGCTCAGATGATGGTTAGCATTTTCTAGCAATAAAGTATTTTTTAATTAAAATATGTATATTCTTTTATAGACATAATGTTATTGCACACTTAATAGACTACAGTGTAATATAATCTTTATATGCACTGGGGAACAAAAAAATTTCACGTGACTCGCTTATTGCAATAGTCTCTTTTTTGTGGTGGTCCAGAAATTGAACCTGCAGTATCTCCAAGGAATGCCTGTGTTCTGAATTTTGTTTCTGAAATTCCTTTTTTTTTTTCTATTCAGTATCCTTTTTTTTAACATTTTTTTATTGAGTTATAGTCATTTTACAATGTTGTGTCAAATTCCAGTGTAGAGCAATTTTTCAGTTATACATGAACATATATACATTCATTGTCACATTTGTTTTCGCTGTGAGCTACCACTAGATCTTGTATATAGTTCCCTGTGCTATACAGTACAATCTTGTTTATCTGTTCTACATTTTGAATTCCCAGTCTGTCCCTTCCCCCTTGGCAACCACAAGTTTCTATTCTGTGTCTATGAGTCTGTTTCCGTTTTGTATGTTGTCGTGTTTTTTTTTAGATTCCACATATGAGCGATCTCAAAATTGTATTTTTCTTTCTCTTTCTGGCTTACTTCACTTAGAATGACGTTCTCCAGGCACATCCGTGTTGCTGCAAATGGCGTTATGTTGTCGGGTTTTATGGCTGAATAGTATTCCATTGTATAAATATACCACATCTTCTTTATCCAGTCATCTGTTGATGGACATTTAGGCTGTTTCCATGTCTTGGCTGTTGTAAATAGTGCTGCTATGAACATTGGGGTGCAGGTGTCTTTTTGAAGTAGGGTTCCTTCTGGATTTATGCCTAGGAGCGGGATTCCTGGGTTGAAGTTCCTTTTATGAATTCCTGTTACATGCTCTGCATCCTTTAGCATTTTAATAATTATTGTCATTTTTTTCACTTTTTTTTTTTTTTTTGAGTTCTGGTAAACTTCCTTAAGCCAGTTTTCTAAATCATTAATTTGTTTTTCTGTTCACTTCTCACTTTAGGGATTTTAATTGAGTAATTATGGTTTTTATTTGAAAGCAAGCTTTCATTACTTTATGTTGTTTAATTTTCACATATCAAATCTCCCTTTTGATAATAAAAAAATTATTTTCTGCTACAAAATATTACATGTTCGCTCTAAGAAATTTTAGATAATAAAATAGCCACTGCTAGCATTTTGATAAATACTTGCCAAGTTTTTAGATTGTATGTTTATATATGATGTATATGTATATGTGTGTATATATATATGATGAAAGATCTTACTTTAATGCTCTTTTACCTCCTTTATAATTGAATAATTTAACAAATTTATGTCAATAAAAACATATATATCATCCTTTTAAATAATAAAATAAGGTTTCCTCAGATTCCATTTAAAGTACAAATAGGAGTTTTTAAAAATATTCTTCCCTCCAGTCTGTCCCTTCCCACCCCCCACCCCCCTGGCAACCACAAGTCTGTATTCTATGTCTGTGAGTCTGTTTCTGTTCTGTATTTATGCTTTGTTTGTTTTTTGTTTTTTGTTTTAGATTCCACATATGAGCGATTTCAAAATCGTAGAATAGATAAACAAGATTATACTGTGTAGCACAGGGAAATATGCACAAGATCTTATGGTAGCTCACAGAGAAAAAAATGTGACAATGAATGTATGTATGTTTATGTATAACTGAAAAATTGTGCTCCACACTGGAATTTGACACAGCATTGTAAAATGATTATAAGTCAATAAAAAATGTTTTAAAAATGTGATATATATTACAAAAAATAAAAAATAAAAGCTAAAAAAAAATACACTCTTCCCTCTTATGAAAAGGAGGACATTTGCTCTGATGTCTCAGCATGGTCTCCTTTTGTGAAGTGCTGGCTGTCTTTGTATATCTAGTCATTGTTTTTCCTATGTATTCATATTTACGAGATGTTTGTTTGCTATTTTGGAGTTTGAAAAATGTTCTGTCAGAAATTGTGTGAGCCCTGTTCAGTGATCTCGGTCACAGCGTATTTGCTGGATAAGTGGGCGGCATGACCTTGAGTAGCAGGGAGGGACTATGGGCGAGACCACTGCGTAGTAGAAGGACCCTCCTTTTATTCTCTCTGTGGGAGCAGTGGTGGGACCAGAGCCCCAGATGTCCATGTAAAGTGAAGAAAGAGCTCCTGGGCCGGTGGAGTTTACAGAGAGCCAAGTAGTTGGACCTCCCCCCCATATTCTAATAGTTCATGTTAGATGAGCCCCGTGTTACTTGGAGCAAATCCACTACTTTGCAGCATGCTTTTGTCACAGTACCTTTGCTTTGATTAGCATGCCACTTCACCAGGTGAAAGCTGAAAATGGACGTAAAAGATGGCAGCTTATGTGGGGGGCCACTGGCAGAATTCCAGTAACCCTAGGGTTTGTATCTGGTCACTACCCCAGTCTTCCTCTTCCACTCCAGCCCCTGCTGCTCTGGGCTTGCCTGTTCTCTGGATTTGTAGGAGCCTGTCGCTCGCTCACTTGCTTCCTCAGAGCGCTTCCCCTTTGCTGTGTTTGGTTACAGGCTAGGAGGTGCCTCCCTCGGCCTGATCCCACCGATGCCATGTCTAACAGAAATCTGCCAAAGTGTCTGGATTCCGATGGCATCCTTCTCTGTTTAGTAGCAACTGAGTTTAAAAAAAAAAAAACTACCTTATCCTAACTGTATATTCCTTAAGCCATACCAGTAGGTTTTCAGGAGGGAACATTTGAAGTTCATGGGCTGAGGTAACCTTTTTGAAAGGAAACACCTTTCAAAATGCCGTCTTCTTTGTTGGTCAGAGGTAAGCAGACTCCCTCACGCGAAGTGTTTCCATGAGGTCTGGGTGTGCGGCGTCTCCCACGCCTCCTTTGCCCACCGGATGTTTCTGGTTTCGTAACAGATGATTCAACACGTGTTCTCCTTGGGGAAGACAAGGACTACATCAACGCTAGTTACGTTAAAATCGTCAATGCTGGGGAAGAGTATTACTATATCGCCACCCAGGGGCCACTGCCAGGTACCACAGACGACTTCTGGCAGATGGTTGTGGAAAACAACTCTAATGTTATTGCCATGATAACCAGAGAGGTAGAAGATGGAGTTATCAAATGCCACCATTACTGGCCCATTTCGATGAAGAAGTCTTTGGACTTGAAAAGCTGTCGTGTCTTCCTGGAGAGCTACCAGATACTTCAGAGTTTCGTTGTTCGAATATTTCAAGTTGTCAGGAAGTCCGTAAGTTTAAAAAAAAACTCATCTATTCAGAGATACATCTTTCATTATGGAAGCACACGTGTCAGGAGAAGTTAGGAGGGTGGATACAGCTGGGGATACTTTAAAGTAACTTGTTTTTACTTCTCCCTGGGACCAGAAACTAAGACAGCACCACTTCTCCTCCTGCCTAACCAAACTCTGGAGAGATGGAAAAACTGGAAAGGGGAGTTGGGGCGGTTGAGAGCGAGTACTGGAAGTTGCCTGATCCTGGGACGCACTTCAGCTGCTTCTGAGTGTGACAGATACGCATCGAGTCCTTAGATATGCCGACGATCACGGTGCCAGGCACTACCGCTCCACACCGAGTAGTGGAGAGCTCGGTACGCCCCCGATACTTCCAGTTCCTCTGCTCACTGGCAACACTGAGATCTGTATGGGGTGCTTTGGGGGCCCAGGAGGAAGCACCTAGCTCTGCTTGGGTTTTATGGAAAGGTTTTCTAGAGGAGGTGACGTCTGGATTGAGACTTACCCATGAGAAAGATGGAAAGAGGAAGTAGATGGCCAAGGTATAAAAGAGCACGGGATATGTAGAGACGTAGGTAGTTACGTGTTTCTGGAATGTAAAGTCACAGTGCCAGGGAGTAGTCAGAGCTGAGAGGAGGCTATAGAGAATAGACAGGGAACTATCTTGGACTTCAGCTCAGGAGCCCGAACTTTATTATGGAGATAATTGGGAGACAGCTGAAGAATTTTAGTTAGAAGGGCCCGTGACCAACTAGCAGGTAACAATTAGACAGCAAAGATAAAATTGGCAGACTTATACATGACTTATGACTTGTGACTTACAAGGAGAGTTGAAAAGTTATGCTGTCCAATACAAAGCCACATGTGGCTGTTTAAGTTTAGATTAAATTACTTAACCTTACATAAAATAACCAGTTCCGTTCCTCACTTGCAGTAACCACACTTGTCGTGTTTAGTCGCATGTTAACTAGTGCTGCTGTATGGGCAGCACAGATACAAAGTGTTTGCATCATTGTAGAAAGTTCTTTGGGAAGTACTGGTCTAGAATAATTCATAGAATAATTCATTTCTTACTCTAACAGACTCAGATAATAGAAAATGAATGATTTATAGGAGAAAGTGATGAGTTACCTTGCTCTAAGTGGATTTGATTAGCAGGTAGGGGATACTTGTGTTCTACAGGAGTGAAGGGAGTGGGGGTTAAACAGGAAGCTTCAAGTGATGATTGGAGCACAGACAATGATCAGGAAAAGGGTGCTGGAGGTGCTGAGGTTGGAGCCCGTAAATCTGCAATAGCTATAAAACACGCAACTATGCAATTGTTTTTGTCCTAACCATGGGATTCCTGAACACCGGTTGTGGGACTGACCCATGGTGGGATGTTGTTCGGTATATGTAGCAAGATTCAAAGAATGAAAGGAGTTGACAGTTTGGTAAGAGAATGATTTAGATAATCAGCCATGAAGTCTAAATTTGGGGAGGCAGATGGAATCAGGGCACAGTCAATGAGGAGGAAATGGAGGCCATCAAGGAAGGGAGAGATGCATTTGGACATTGTTGGAGTGAAGTGAAGCACAAATGAGGTGGTGGCATATGAGCTCCTGATCAGAAAATGATGTTGGAATTTAAGAACTGGGAGGTTTTTTTATACTGGACAGTATAGGTGGTGGTTAAGTCCAATGCATGATCATCAGTGTGAGGAGTGAAAGAAAGGAATGGTCCCCTTTGCAAGAGAGAAATAAAAATGTGAGGTTAGAGTGTCTGCTGGGCTGTTGAGATCTCAAATTTGCCCTGTCAGAGTCTGTCGTCAGGAGACGGGCAGCATCTCTGGTGAACGTGGCAGATGGACCAGGAGATTCAGCCACTGGGTGATAGCAATGAGCAGGTGGAGCTAGGAGGTATGACATTCAAAAGGAAGAGCAGTTTTTGTACCAGGAGAAGGAATGAATTGGAAATAGCATTGGACAGCAGGGAGTCTTCAACCTAATCGCTACACGCACAGGAGAACAGGTGCCTGGATTAGCGAGGGCTGCAGAGTGCAGTGTCATGGGTGGGGAGGCAAGAAAGTAGAAGCAGCATTTAGGGAAGTGATGAGGGTTTCCGAGAGTTTACTGTCGGATGGGGGCCTGCGTGCAAAGGGAGACATGGAAGAGAGAGAGGAGTCGGGAGGGAGGGGAAGAGGTAGAATTGAGGGGCATGGGGAGGATCAGAGCACAGAGTAGTGACCAGGGAGGCTGAGAACGATGATGGCTGACGCTGGTGGGGAGCTCGCTGCTGTGTGCTGAGCCCTGTGCTTGCCTGTGCACCTGGGGATTTGCCTGCTCCCTCGTTCCCCTAATACTTGCTGATTCCCTCTGATTAACCAAGTATCATGCCAGATGCTGCAGGTGGAAAGCAGATGCAGTCTCAGTCTTAGAGTGCTTACGTCTGGTGAGGAAGGAAGACCCAGTTCCAGATGACATGTGGTGTGTGCTACGGGAGGACAGCATGCTTGGAGAACACAGGCCAGGTGGAAGGCATGGAGGAATGACCTGTCTGCAAGGATGCAAATGCTCAGATCCACCTGTGGAGCTTTGGCAAGGGTGCCTAGGGTGGTGGCCTTTGGGCTGAGGCCCACAAACATCAGAACCACGGGGTTTACGTTTGGAGAATCTGAACCGCGGGTTCTGTCTTCATGGCACTAGGTCGGGCAAGCAGTGAAACCCACCTTTATTCAGTTTCTCAGTGGTCAGCAGGGGCAGGAAAGATTTAATCCCTGAACCGTGTGATGGGATGAGCGCTGTCCTTAACTTGGCGCCTTCACAAGATTTTCAGGTATTGTTTTCGTCATCCGATTTCATGTACAAATGATTCACACTTGATTTTCTGTGTGGAACTTAGGAAGAAGAGGTGCATTAGGGAGAAGCAGAGGAGGAGTGAGAAACCCACCCTGAGTGTTTTCACAAGGGCGCCCAGTGAAGTAAGATGAGGGCCCCACCCTGGGGAAAGGGTGAGCCCTCTGGAGGGGGCGATGGGTGAGCTCAAGTGCTTTACCTGTCGACCCTGAGGAGAGTCCCACAACCCCGCTTTCAGGGGGCTCAGCACAAGAGTTGCGACCAAAGTCTACGCACATGGTCATTAACCACCCAGTCCTCATCGCCAGAGGACGTCACCCCCCCCCACCGACCTGACCCAACTTGGCAGCACCTACCTCTTTTAATTAGATTTAGCATCATGATACATAAGCCAAGATAGACTGCTGTTTTATCTTATTCCTAACATGTCAGCTCATCTTTCACTTAAAGCGTCTGGATTCTTGGCTTGCCTGTGGCCTCATGGTGCAGAAGGAAGGTGGTAGGGTTGACCTGGGGGGCCTACCCTCTTGTCCAGCTCCAAGCCTGTGAGCCTCCTGACCTAGCATACCTCTGTGGGTCACTCCAGCTCTTACTTCTTCATCTGTGAAATGAGGATAACGTGTGCCTGTTCCCCAGGGTTGACGTGCGGGTTAAATGAGATACTGTGTGTCAAGTCCTTAGCACAGTGCCTGGCACACTGTTAAGTGCTCAGTTCATGTTACCTGTTAGTATTCTTATTTTTATTAACATATTAATGTAATCATTAGTATTGTATCTGGTACACTAGAAATTGACATGAGATCTCTAATATAAGAAGTTGAGAAGTCTCTCTTCTTCCCTCCCCTTTTCGTCTCTCTCTCTCTCACCCCCTCCCTCTCTCCCACTCTCTCCCCCTTTCTCCCTCTTTCCCTCCCCACCTCCCACCCTCCACAGACAGGAACTAGTCACTTTGTAAAACACTTGCAGTTCACCAGTTGGCCAGACCATGGCATTCCTGCCTCCGCAGAAGGTTTCATAAAGTATGTTCGTTATGTGAGGAAGAGCCACCTTACAGGACCCGTCCTTGTTCACTGCAGTGCTGGCGTGGGCCGCACAGGGGTGTTCCTCTGTATGGATGTCGTGTTCCATGCCATTGAAAGGAACTTCCCAGTAAGTGTGTGAATTAAGCAGATAAACCAATGCTGTTAGCAAATACTGTACTTCTAGTACAGTACAGCCTTCTAGTATCTGAAGATTCATATTTGGCTTCCAGGAGCGACTTAGTAAATAGCACACGAGCTTTGGCTACCTGCCTCTCACTTAACTGCTGCAGGTTCTTGGAGATGATTGTGAGGATTAAAGTACAGAATGCAAATGAATGGCTTAGCACAGTGTCTGGAGCGTAGTAGGGACACAGTAAACTGAGTTCATTTTCCCTTTCCTTCCCTCCACCCCACACATGCAGGTTTTAGAATCCTGTTAGAGGATGTTGACGGCATGGGCCTGTTTTTAACGAACAGAAGTACGTGCGCGTGAGCAGGTTAGGCTCCAGCGTCAGTGAGAGGCCCCGGGTGTGGCTGTCGGTTCTACCACGTTCTTTAGCTTCTGGCGACTGTGGCGTTGCTCATCGTCTCTGAAAGCTAGTGTTCTGTTCTACAAAGTAAGGACGATGAGACTGTTGGGTTTGAGTCAGCCATTAACAGTTCTTTACTTCCTCCCTGAATGTGTAACCAGCTAAGGTGTAGACGCAAGAATTAGACATACTGTGATCCTGTTACCTTTAGCACTGACTCAGCCAGTTAGGGAACGTGGCTTTAGATATGTGCCCTGAAAGGCCTACCTGCTGAAAACTGTCTTCCTGCCTGTGAGGAGGGGAAGCGGGCGCTGGGAGGAAGCGCTCTCACCATGTCCGCCAAGCATACAGAAACCCACACCTCAGTCGTGAGAAAGCAGGGGCTATGAGGCACCTGCCCAGGTGGACAGGTCCTGCACCGCTACCCTGTTAGCGGAACCGGTGTCAGCTCTCTGCTCTCTCAGACTTCACGCCGTCAGAGCCCAGCAATGGCAGGCTCTTCCCCGTGACAGCAGATGAACTGCACGGGCCCCACTCCTCTCCATCCCGAGGGCTGTTATTATGTTGGGGGTAACTCCCTGGAGGACAGAGGAAGTTCCTTTTCCTCAGAAGCCTCAGCTGGTGTCTCCTGGCACTCCTCTGGTTCCAGCTGAGTTATGGCCCTTCCCCTAAACTAATCACCATGGGAGATGCTGGTCCATTTAGGGCAGTCGGGCTACTCCAGGACATGAGGTTGTGAATGAAGAGAGGAACAGTTTTCCAAAGCAAGCTGAGAGTTTTATTACAAAGAATGAATATAAATGAGGTGATCAAAAAAATGACAAATGTCCTCAAAAATGCTGAAAATTTAAGTAGTATCAGTCTGATGTTACCAGTTCCCATAGTTTATGTTGTTTTATTCTAACAGAAAATGCATTAGCAGAGTTCTTATTTTATATATTCTTCATCATAATTGTCATTTGTTTATATTTGTCCTTATTTTGTGTTCCTTATAGAAACTGTAAAAACTGTAAATTTTATATTTTACGATTCTAAGGAGCACTGGGTTTTTTTTCCCCTTGTTATACCTTCTTTAAGTTCAAAGTGTGTTTTATAAGAGTCGTCTGTCAGCTTAATTAACAATGTCTCTTATGGGACATAAGCTAGTGATGTACTTTACAATGACGGACGCTTAGATGTGGTTCAGAAACAGGAGACACACCCCTTGTTTCCTTACTGGCTTTCTGTAGACCCTGGGCTGTCAAATGCTCGTATGGATGTCCCTGTCCACTCTTTCCAGAAATTTTTTCTACCAGAGCCAGTCAAAGTATGGTCTTGGGCCAACACCAATTTGTGTATGTTCATTATTTGCAGCAAGATACGTTTTCTGCATTGAGAGTAAGCATTTAGAAACTTTCAAAGCAGTCTGATGCATCACTGCGACATCCGAGAGCATGACAGTGAGTTGGCCCTGCTGAGCAGAGTGTAGACCAGTTTGCGTGTCGTGGAACTCACACAGGGTGTCTCACGTGCTGCAGACTGCATACCAGCCATGTGTGGCTGGACACGTTGTGACCACTGATATTTTAAGATTAGTTTATTAATTATAACTCTAAAGGATATGAAAATCTGAGAAGATGTAACCATTTATTTCTTTTTATTAGCTATTATTTTATAGTCATTTTTATTTTTATCAAGCTTGCTTAAAAATCCTTAAAATATTGGGAACAGACTGGCTCTTCTCTTGCCAAAGCTCTGAGATTGGTCTATAGCTGAAACATTCTCGACAGAACTTTCCTCCCTAACCATCTTCAGCATGCAGTAACAGTTGCTAATTGTCAGTTTCTGTATTATCACATGATGAGCTGGATAGCCCAAAATTTAACACATGAACCTTTACAAAGCCAAAAGCTCTTTACTACCCCACTAAGCACACTGTTCAGTTCGCCTGGCAGGTTTTTGTTCTATTTTGGTTTGGTTTGGTTTGGTTTTGGTTTTGGTTTTTGGTTTTTGGTAGCAAGGCTTTCTGGATGAAGCCGTGTGCTGATCTTCTTTTGGGATAAATTCTTTAATCTGTGTAACTGCCTCAAGACTGGTTTTGTCATTGCAGCTCTACTGCCAGAACATAATCCGACATCAAACTTAAGCTCCAAATTACATTTGTTGACCATGTAGTACTTTGCGTTTTTATATCATTTAAAACCAGTTGTGTTTGTCAGTCATCAAACCAAGCAAAGGAAGAACTCTTGCTTCTTACCACATGAAGTTCAAATCACAGATACACTGAATCACTATGTCAGCAATATCTGTGCATTTATTAAGTTGTGGTGGTAAACACTTGGCTACTTTTATTTGTTTCCTAAATTGGTACCACTCTGCATCCCCAGGCAGTCCCTGAATTTGTCAGGCTGTGATGTCATTAGAAAATGGTACTTTAACTGTCACCCCAGATTTTCAAGAAAACATCTTTAGTACAGTCTTTGACCATTGTCTGGCAATCGTATATGGGTTTTTAGTCTTAGCAGTTCAAAGTGCTGTCTTAAGAGCATTAATGTTACATGTGAAATATTGAACATGAGCTTTTAATTTAATATTCTTTGAAATAATTCTTTCGTCTTAGAACTTCTTTCTTTTGTTATATGAGTGACAAATAAATTTTAATGGTTTCTTTGCTTTGTTAGCCAGTACATCTTTGCAATTAATGCAAGTGTGGTTTTAGCAATTCACAATCAACAATGGCTATAAAACTCAATATATTAAGAATCATAATTCCAGGTAAAATTAACATGAACTCTTTTGGTCTTCATTTCTTTGCAGTCACTTCCATTATTATCATTTCATTAATCACAACAGCTGTATTCAGAAAGCTATGTCTTTTCTTGACAAGATAATTCAGTGAAGCTTGTTTTACCACCAGTAAGTTAAGGTTAAAAAGGAATAATACAAATTTATTTCTATAATTTGCCTAATCTTAAATTATAAATTTAAAAAAAACAGACTTTCAAGAAGCAATAGTTTTCTCATTCAAAGGAAGTTTCGTTTTATCGGTATTTCCTTTTATGGGTCATACTTCTGGTGTCAAGTTGAAGAACTCCTCACTTAGCCTAAGTCCGCCAGATTTTTTCCTATGCTGTTTTCTGAAGTCCTGTAGTTTCATGTTTTACATTTGAGTCCGTAATCCACTTTGAGTTAATTTTTTTTATAAAGGGTGAGATTTAAGTTTAAAGTTTACTTTTTTTTTTGTCTACAGCTGTCCAGTTGTTCAGTACTATTTGTTAAAAAGGCTTTTTTCCCTCCACTGAATTGTTTTTACATCTTTGTCACAAATCAGTGGGAGTAAGTAATTGTATGGGGCCTATGCCTAGTTCCACATTCTGTCTCACTGATCTACGTGTCTTATCATTGTATACCACACGTTGGATTCCTGTAGCTCTATGATAAGTCTTAACATCAGCTAGAGTGAATCTTTCTCTTTCAAAATTGTTTTAACTATTATAGGTCTGTGCTTTTCCGCGGAGAATTTAAAATTAGCCTGTCTGTGTTTGCAAAAAAGCCTGAGGGGTTTTGATAGGCTGAATGGACACTTTTACTGTGTTGGATCTTCCCATGTGAATGTGGTATGTCTCCATTTATTTAGGTCTTCTTTGCTTTCTTTCATCAGCATTTTGTCATTTTCAGCATACAGATTCTGTAGTTTTGTTTTGTTTTTTTTTGGTTTTTTTTGGTTTAGCCTATTTCATTTTCTTTGGAGCAGTTATAAATGGTATTATGTTTTTACTGTCATGTTCATTGTGTGTATATGTATGTAGAAATGCAATTGATTTTTACATGGTGATCTTGTATCCTGTGATCCTGTTGAACTCATCAGTTTTAAGAGGTTTTTTGTTCTGTTTTGTTTTGTTTTTAGATTCCTTGGGACTTTCTACATAGATGATCATTCTGTGTGCAAGTAGGGACAGACTTATCTCTTCCTTCCCAATGTATTTGCCTCTCATTTCTTTTTCTGGTCCTATTGTACTACCTGGAACTTCAAATGTTGTGTTGAGTGTAAGTGGAGAGAGAAGACATTCTTGCCATCACTGACATTAGGGGAAAGCAAATTAAAATCATTTGTTCTGTGAACGACCCACGAACTGGATGAAAAGACAAGCTACAGACTTGGAGAGACTGCAAGCCACATATCCAGCAGAGGTCTTACATTTAGAATATATAAAGAACCCTTAAAACTCAAGAATAAAAAAGAAAAAACAAAAATTAAAAAAATTTCAGTTAGAAAATTGGTAAAAGACATTTCAACAGGATGTTCTGATGACAAGTAAACGCGTGAAAAGGTGCTCAGCTTCATTAGCTTTTAGGGACATGAAATTAAAACCGTGATGAAATATCACTGGACATCTATCAGAAAAAACTAATATAAAAAATAATGACAACACCAAATTCTGGTGAAGATTTGAGAAACCTGGATTACTTACACATTGCTTGTGGATGTGTGAAGTGCTAGACCCAGTCTGGAGGACAGTTTTAAAATTTGTTTAAAAAGAAGCAAAAGCAAAAGCAAAACTAAACTAAACTTGCCATGGAACCCTAGCAATAGCACTTTTGGGTATTTATTCCAGAGAAATGAAAACCTACGTTCACACAAAAACCTGTACATAAATGTTCACAGCTGATCTATTTAGAATAGCCAAAAATTGGGAAAAACTTAGATGTCCTTCAAAAAGTTGATGGTTGAAAACATCGGTCCACATCTGTACTGTGGAATCCTATTTAGCAATAAAAAGGGATGAACTATTGATAGTTTCAAAGAATCTCAAGGCAATTAGGCTAAATGAAAAAAAAAGTTAATCTCAAAAAGTTAGATATTACATGATTCCATTGTATAATCCTCCTGGAATAGCCAAACTGCAGACATGGAGAATAGATTACTTGTTGCCAAGGGTTGGGGGTTGGGGTGGGCGGGTAGTTCTAGTGGACAGCAGGTGGAAGTCTTGGAGGGGGACAGTGATATATCTTGATTGTGCTTGCAGTTACCTGAATCCACATGTGACAACATTGTAGAACTACACACACTCACACGTACATGCACACACTCACAAATGATTGCAGTGTAAAACTGGCAAAATATGAGTAATCTCTTATTGTATCAATGTCAATTTCCTGGTCTTCAGATACTCTAGTTATATAGGATGGTATAATTGGGGGAAACTGGGTGAAGGATACATAGAATCTCTCTATAATTTTTTTTTTGCAATTTACTATGTATCTGTAATTATTTCAATTTTAAAATGTTTAAAGGCTTAATTAAATTTTAAATTATAGAAAGGACAAGTTATAAAAATAAAGAAATGCTTACATTTTCTCTGATTTTTATATACTTTTGGATTGTAGTTGACAAACCTTGTAATTTTGTGGTCTTGCTGCACATGGCTGGTCCTCAGCTGGCACCGCACGTAACTTTTTAGGCCAGTTCAGCAGCACCTGAGCTGGTCTAGGTTCTGTTACGCTGATGAGGCTCCTCGATGCTGTGCCGCTGTCAGGTTGCCATGAGAGTTTCTAAACACTTACTGCCAGTTTCTGGACTTACCGCACCTGTGGTCTAGCAACAGCCCGTTGCAGACCTGCACCAGCTCAGCAGCTGCCTGGTAAAGCCCAGGTGTGGAACCTGGTGGGGGCCGGCTGGTGCTCAGGGTCTCCACTTGAGCTGAGCGGGCTCTTTATATGAGAAATAGCTGTCACTGTTGCAGCCAGAAAAATTCTCCTGTGCTTCAGAATTTTCCAGAATCATGATGCTGCCTTAAGTTCTCCCTTTGGAGAACAGGAAGGTATACACAGGGGCAAATTTGTTGTTATTTCTTTTGGAGAACATCTCCTGTTATAAATGATTGCTTCCTGTTTTTTTTCCTGGAAGCTCATTTAAACAAGCCTTCCTTATCCATTAGACTAGGTTGAACATAGTACATTTTCTTATGACTGAAAGTGAGAACTTTCTGGTTAAATTGTGATATATTTTTTACTTGAAAGAAGTATGGAGTTCTCAGTTGGCATCTATGAGTTTGTGTTTTCCCCCTATATGGATAATACAAAATTATTATCATCCTGTTGTAACAGTTCAACATCATGAATATAGTGGGCCAAATGAGGGAACAACGCTGTGGAATGATCCAAACAAAGGTAAGTCTCACCACATAAATTCTAATAACAATAATGAATATAAAGATGAACACTGCGTAGCACATTACAATGTATGAAGCTCTCTTGCCAACATGATGTCATTGAATTCTCATTGTTTGAGATAGACAAGAGTTTTGCTCTTCTGTTACTGAAGTAGTACTTCAACAGCGATGAAGAGTGTTCGATAAGGTCATTCAGATAGCAAGGGGAGGAGCCAGGGCTGAAACTGAAGTCTCCTGATGCCCACACATGCTTCGTCCATAATGCCATGTTTTTTCAGTAACATGTCTAAAGTTATTTTCCATAAATTTCTGGATAGCAGTTTGGGGATATTTACTTGGAACTAAACATAACAGTCATTGGCATGTCATAAAAAAGACATTTATGTCATAGACTAGTTATATTAATCATTGGGGGAATCAAGAAAATATGGATAATAAAAACAAACAGGTACTCATAAATCTTTTTTAGGGTTTTTTTTAAGGCAATGTTGAATGGTATGAAGTGTTTCATTTCGACGAGGGTTGCCTGAGAGACCTGAAAAAAAGTTCAAATTTGATTTATCTAGTGAAGATAAAAAGAGATTGAGATTAAGAGGGAGTTTCTCCTCTATTCAGTCAACCTTCAGTTAACTAATTCTAGACCAAGAACTATATTATCATTTATCTTCCTGGTATTTAAAATATTTTTACATGAAGAATTCTTGGTTAAACGTTTGCTCTTTGTGGTTGAAAATTACAAATGTGTCCTCTGAAAGTGGATATTGGTATTCAATTAACATCCCGTTGTCTTTCATATATATGTATTTAGGAGCAGTATATCTTTTGTTATAAAATTGTGCATGAAGTTCTCCATAAGCTTCTGACTTTAAAGTAAGAAAGACTTCTGTTGCCTCACACTTGAAGTTAGCAAGTGGCTTGGAGCCTCCTCACAGAGAATATGTTCATGCTGTGCTGAAGGGCTTGCTCCTGCAAATGTGCTTTCTTGGTGTATCATTTGACTTTCTTCCTGGCAACTCCCTGAAGGCAGCATCACTGGATTTGGTGTGTTTACCCACTGACCTTCCTTAATATCAGGTAATATCAGGTACCCGCCCACATTTTCCAATGAAATGAAAGTTACATGAAACAACTGCAGCCTATTTGGCTGAAGGGGTTACAGAGCTCAGTAGAGGACTTAAACTGTGTTATTGAAGATTTTATTTGGAAAGACAGCTAACGGGAGCTGAAGATTTTCAGGATCACAAGATCACAGGATCACATTGTGACCTCTTAACAGGCATTTTCAAGATAGACACTTATCCATTATCCGTGGTTTTGAGCTAGAGGCTGTACTTTTAGGTGGCATTTGATTAACTTAGGTTACTGAAGAGTCCAAATAGGATGGGTTAGCCTTCTACACAAAGTGGACTCCATTTTCCTGCACTTCACACTCCTGTGGGGCCCCAGGAACCTCAGAGGACGAGCTGCCTTTCTCGAGCAGCTGGGCAGAGACCTCTTGGTCTGGGAAGTAACTTCATGGGTGGGCAGAGCTCCTCCTCTCCATCACATGAGCACTCTGGTGAAAGGTCCAAAACTGAAATGGATGTTGACATAGAAAGTCCAAGAGGAAATTTCTGCCCATCTTGAGTTCTTCCCTAGTCCACCCTAACGTTTAACATATTACCCAGTCTGCTTTGTTAAAAGCAAATACTACCTTTTACTTTCCTCTTACTCTCTGCCCTTTAGCTAACCAGTAAACTCTGATACCAGCATCATTACATACTTCTGAGTATCTCTAATGCCAGATACATTTCCCAAACTAAAAACTATGATCATTATTTTTTTCATCAGAGTCCATTAAATCATTTCTTTCCATTACTGCCTCGCCCCCTCTACTGTAACACTTAGAAATTGGTTTTGGGAACCAGATTTTGGAAAACCAAATTCATAGTTGTGAAAATGAAAACTTCCATATTCTGTTTTTGAAAAGATGTGGCCATTATTACATTCATCTTATTATAGGACATTGCCTCATCCAATTATAGTGATATTTTGGTCAAGGAATTTTAGTGACCAGTTATACTTGATTATAAACTATAAAGCAAGTGATACATGTCTTTGTATGTTGTAATTCAGTGGAGATCAGAATAGTCTAACATACTGAAAACATTTCTAACATTAATTTGTAAATCTTGAATTTTTAAGACACTTATTTTGTTCTCTTGGCTGAATGAATACTTGAATTGGTTGAATTGAAATTGATAATTCTCATTTAAAAATAAATATATTCCAGAAATATACTTTATATTAAATGGAATTGATGATTTTTACTTACTTACATTGTTTATATAAATAAATATTAATTTAATTCTGATGATTGGCTTTAAATATTTGTATTACTAATTTTATTTTCTATTATTGTAAAATAATAGAATAATGTACAATAATCTTTCTGAGAAGGATTCTATACTATTATTTAAATTAAAAGATTTAGTATATATTGCCTGAAGTATTTTTATTTGGGCCTTGAAATGTTCTTGTAAAGAAATACTCCACAATTCTTGGTGGTAAACATGTCTCTTCTTTAATGTGTGCCTCATATTTATATAGCTGGACTAATTTTAAGTTTTCCAGGTAAACTAAGTAAGTATATATGGAAATATTGCATTTGTTTTTATTTCATTTTTGGAAAGCAAATTCCAAACTGAAAATGTTTGACTAATTGAAGTGCTAAGTTTCACATCAACAATAAGTTAGTTTTTGCCTAGGATATGAATATTCCCATTGATACCTTTGTGAGTACATGAACGCTTATTTAGAGGAACTTTAAAAATACTTAAATGTAAACACATATGCACATATTAGCTTTCAGCTTCAAATACATATTTTTGAAGTTGTATGTGCTTCATGGACTTAGATGTTGGACCCAAACTTTTCAGAAATAAACATTGTAGGTTTTATTCTCATATAAGTCTTAATAATTTATTTTTCTTTGGACCTTTCACCCCCAATCTGTCTACAACACTACTGAATTTTCAATTAAGTTTAAAATTCTTACTCAAAGGTCATTTCAATGAATTATTTTTATTGAAAAATCTCTAAGGAAAATACCTTAAATAGCTCTAAAACCAAAAAGTTTCATTTCCTACTTAATTTTTCTTAACCCCTGGGAAGAATTTTCTTCTATGTTATCTTGAGTTTCAAGTAATTGAACCAGAAGATTGGAAAGCATTTGGTACGTAAAAACAGGTGAGTGGTATTCAGTGGGGGTGCTGGATTGCTCAGTGGAGTACTCTGTTTATCTACAGCCACAATCAAAAAGCAATAACTAATGACCTCATAAGGAAACAATGTAAATTAGAAGGAATCTTTAAAGATACTTACTGCAGCCATCATATCTGAAACTTGAACATTTTTTAGACACTAATAGCATACTTGGAGTGGAAAAAATGGAGCCTTCCGATTAACAAAACAGTCCCTCCTGTTAGCACTGTAGTTGAATACTGCTCTGGAGTTATCTAGACAATAAGACTACGAAAAGGAATGATTGGCATAAATATTAGGAAGATAGAACACAATGATCTTTTGTTTGTGTATTTTGCCTGCATAGAAATAACAGACTCAACTGAAGCATAGTATTAGACATTCATTGTGGAGTCTGGAGAGAAGATACCTATGTGCCAAAAACTGATCTTTCTCTATATCCGGGGGCAGCAAACTATGGTCCGCAGGCCAAACCTGACTGAGCGCTTGTTTTAATAGCATCTTATGCCATTTCTTTACATACCGTCTGCAGCTGCCATTGTGCTACAATGGCAAAGCCGAGGTTAGAAGTTGCCGAGGTCATATGGCCCGTAAAGTCTAAAACGTTCATCATCTGGCCCTTTAAAGAAAAACTTGGCCGACTCCTGTTACCTGCCTTTAATAGGAAAATACCTCTGAGCAACAGGGACGTATATATTTTATGAAATGTATAAAATGCTTAAGATTAAACTTACCAAGAACCTGACCAGCTGACGCTCTTACCCTAAGTGAGTAGAACATGCACGAAGAGAACCAAGGAATTTTTGAAAAGAAAGATCCATTGCGGGGACGGGAGGGAGTTTGCCTCAGAAATGATACCACAGGGATCAAAGTTGTAGTAGTTAAAACAGTGTGACGCTGGGGCAGAGATGCACAAGTAGGTCAGTGGAACGAAACAGACATGAAACAGACTCCACATTCCTCTCTTAGTGATTGATAAAATAAGTAGACGGAAAATCAGTAAGGGTGTGAAAGACACGGCTGACACTGCCAGCCAGCCTGACCTAACTGGCGTTTGTAGAACACTGCAGCAGAAAGTGCATTTTTCAAGTGCACATAGAACATTCACCAAGACATTATATTTGGGGTTCAAAATAAGTCTCAATATAATTAAAAGGAAAGACACTATAAAAGTATGTTTATGGAATTAACTAGAAATCAGTAACAAAAAATATTTCAAAAATTCCAAAGCATTTGGGAATTTAACAGTGTACTTCTAAAAAACTTACGGGTCAAACAATAAAAAATAAAGAGAAATTAGAAAAATATTTTGAAATAAAATGAAAACACAACATATCATACACAACATGTAACTTGTGAGATGCAGTGACAAAGTTTAGGGGGGAAGACCAATGCTTGGTTTGGTCTATGCGGAATTTGCTATGCCTGTGGGACATCCAGGTGTCTCTGCAAGTCTCATGTTAAAAGGATTCCTGAGCTGTAGACCTAGATCCTGGGGAATGTATGCCTTGAAGGTGATGTTTGAAGGCATGGGAATGGGTGAGCTCCTCCAGAGAAACTGAGATGAGGCTGGGGCAGAGCCCTGGGGAACGCCAGCACTGATTCCCACCTTGACTGCCCTTTATGGCCTCAGAGCCACGGCTCTTCTTCCAGGAAGCCCTCTTAACACTCGGCTCTTCCCGCTCTGATCCTTCATCAGTGCTTCTCAAGCTCTGTGCTGAAAGACCTGCTCTATTTACAAGCAGACGGACCCCACAACACCCGAAACAGCCAGCAGGTATTCACTGGAAAGTGTGCTGGGCTCACCTGGGAACAGCGGTGGAGACGACGAGTAGCACCACTGTCCTCTTCCAAAGCGAGGAGGGGCCAGCCGCACTCGGTAAGGCCGTCGAGGGTCGGAGCGGTCTAGTTCGTATCTAGCCTAAAAGCTGCCCAGCCACGACTCTTCCAGAGCAGAGCCCCACACTGAGGAGAAACTAGAATCAAAACTGAGCAGAACAGGGGTAACAGGGAAAAGAGGAGGTCCGTGTAAGGCGCGGGAGGGGACAGAGCGGGAAAACCTGTGTGTTTGACATCTTGACGCACAAGAGCCTTGTGGGGGAGACGGTGGTGTGCAAGTGGCTGTATGACCTGACGGAGTAGCCATCATCACTTTAAATGGGGGAGAATGGGCACAGCATGAGCAGAAGAGCCCAGTGATTAATAGAACAAGCGGACAGAAACCAGTGAGACGGCAGGAGGAAGCAGCCATGTGTAAGCCAAGGGGAGTGGCTTCAGAAGGAACCAACACTTTCACCCTTCAGAATTTTAAGAAAATAAATTTCTGTTGTATAAGTCAAAGGAACATACCAGCGAGACTGTAAAAGGACATGATGCCCCCAACCGACCAAAGGACCTGTGTGATCACTGCACCTAGCTGCTGGACAATGTACTTTTTTAAGCTCTCACGACACTTATAATACTCCCCTGCCAAACATGACCGTACCCTGGGCTGTAAATCAAATTTCAACTTATTTCAAAATATTGAAATCATAAGCAGTGTGTTTTCTAAACCAAATGCTATTATGCTACAAATTAGTAACAATGATAACTGGACGAAGAACAAGAATGGGGGAAACAAAGGTAATTTTATTATAGAATCTGGAGACTTAAAAAGAAAATGCAGGCTCTAAAAGCAAGGGCAACAAAAGCAAAAATAAGTGGGAGTGTATAAAACTAAAGAGTTTCTGCACAGCAAAGGGAAACCTCAACAAAATGAAAAAGGAAACCTATCGAGGGGCATCAAACATTCGTAAATCATATAATAATGGTAATGGGCTAACATCCAAAATACATAAAGATCTCATACAACTCAATGGCAAACAAACAAAAACAACAGGAACCAAGCAATCGGATTTAAAAAACACACAGATGATCTGAACAGGTTTTTTTTCCCAAAGAAGACACAGATGTCCAAAACGTACAAGAAAAGATGTTCAGCACCACTAACCATCAGGAAAATGCAAATCAGAAGTACAGTGAGCTGTCACTTCACACCTGTTAGACGTGGCAAGGATGTGGAGAAAAGGGAACCCTTGGATCACAGAAATTTGGGACACACCACATTCCATGCACCTCTCCAGCTGGAGGTCCCCAGTGCACATGAGGACACGGGCACCTGATAGAGCCGGAGGAGGCCTTGCAGGTAGAAAATGCCAGCCCTCTCTCAGCTCCTGGTGTGAAATTGTGACTGTAGGAAGGAGGATGAGTGAATGAAATATCAGACTGTAATAACAAAGTTGTTTTTGTCTCTTTGGTGGATTTATAGAAATTCCATTACATTGACTAGAGTTCTATATTCCCTGATGTCTGGCGTATTTGAAAATGTATTTATCTACAGCATCAGGAGTGAACCCTCATGTAAACTATGGACTTCGGCTGGTAATAATGTGCCCGTGTTGGCTCAGCAATTGTACCAAATATGCCACACTGATGAGGGGCGTTGAGGGGAGGGGAGGATGTATGTGTGGGTGGGGAGGGCTGTGTGCGAACTCTCTGTATTTTCTGCTCAATTCTGCTGTGAACCTGAAACTGCTCTAAAAGAATAAAGTCTATTAAAAATAAAATAAAATAAAATAAAATGTATTTATCATGCATGATGTTTGGTGCTGTATAAAATTCACACATCATTCTTTTCTCACTTGGAGGGTTTTGTAGACCCTGGAGAAATTTTAGCTATTTTGTAGACATTCACTCACTCACCTTCTCATAGCTTAAGTTGTTAAGGAGGAACCTGCTGTCCTGAAAACGTAATTCTCATACCCGTAGACAGGGAGCACATTTCATTGTTTCATTTACCTCCTTAATAGCAGAACCAGCAGGCAGACAAAAGGGCTGGGCTGGATTAAGGAACAAGAAATTTCCCCCAGCAACTCACTGTTAAATTCCTGTTCTCCTATTACCTTGTTTTCAGTGTGCATTTTCCTAGTGTTTTGTTGAAACAGGTCACATAAACGCTCGTTGGCTGATAGATTGAGTGAATAAGTCGCTTAGTGTTGTCGCAGAGGGCCCTGGGGAGTTTGCCTTGTTCATGAAAAGAGACAAGGGTCATTTTCATGATGCAGTGCCGATGACTAGAGCTGTTAAATAGATGGCGTCTGACATTCTCTCCCAGACCATCCTTCAGGTGAAGCAGGCTGGCAATAAGGAATAGACAGTCACCTCTCTGATTCCTGTTGCTGTTTGTATAAGGCATTTGGGGAAATCTCTGTGAAGTGAACCCTTCTGAACTTGGGAATTCTGTTTTGTTTAAGCCACTCCTGTTGATAACAGGTAAACCAAAGGTTGCTGGCTGAAAATAAGTCACAGTGTAGGTCGGCCCCAGGGACCTGCTCTCCAGGTGTGCAGTTGCTCAGCTATATCAGAGCCCCTCACCCTGTGTGTCCCAGAGCTGGAGCTGGTGCTGACGGTAGAAGCTGAGTGAATGTTTCAGAGCCCTGCTCATCCTGCAGCCTGACCAGCGGTGACTCCCTCATGGAGAACGATCAGACAGGAAACCAGAGAGACAGAGGGAGGACAGGGAAAGTGAGCATCCTTGAGTCAAAACAGGAGCTCCCCAGGCCCCTACGTAATGCTGCTGCTGGGTGTAGCAGGCTGTCCACCTTGGCCGGCGTGGACACCAGCCCGGTGCATGGCGTCCTCTTTTGCAGGTTTGGTCTGTGTGTTCCTTTCCTTGATGGGAAGTAGGATCATGGCCGTGCCCTTAAGTAGACATGGCTGTTCATGTTTCCACTGACAGGAGTGAGACTCTGAGGCCCGTTCAGCATAATACCTTTCCCTGGGCCAGAGACACTGTGATCCACCTGGAAGACAAGCCATCCTTGTGTTCCAGGCTGTGGAGAAGGAAGTGTGGGTACTGGGCCCTGTAAGACCCGGCTGCTGAGAGCAGCTTTCATTTGTTTCTTTCTTGGTCCTACAGCAACTTCCTTCTAACCCAGGGCCCCTTCAGACGGGGCAGGTCAGCATGGGGCTGGGCACAGAAAAGGCCCATCACCTCTCAGAACTGTTAGCCTCTAATTTTCCACGTGAATTTCCTCTTGCAAAAAGATTCACCCAGGCTGAGAGAAGGAAAAAACAAACAGACCAGAATATTAAAACTTTATTGCTCAAGTGATGATTTTCCTGCTCACCCCTCGATTAGCCTTGGTCAGACATACTTCCACCTTCACCATATTCGTTGTGTATTGTCAGTGCTTAATGTATTTTCTGGTTCCAGAAACGTTAGTTCAGAGGGTGACTAAATAAATACTAAAAAAGTAAAATAAGTACATGATACAAGATCGGGCAGCAGGGCTGGTTCATCCCAACTCTGAGTGTTAGTTGAATGGCTGCTCCTTGGAAACCCGCGAGGGAGAGCGGCACCAGCCACCTGGGTGTGGGATGAAAGGGCTGTGACCCCCGGCTGGACAGGGTCACGGCACAGCAGGCATTCTTACCTGCTGCCCCATCGGAAGCTCGAAGAGACAGCCAAGAGAGGTTTACTGGTCCTTCTGGGTATGAGGACTCTAAGTCATGTGTCATTGCAGCCAGAGCCGGTTGCCCTGGTCCCCATCCCTCTGCGTGGGACTCAGACTCAGCTGTCCGGTGGGGCTCGGGGTCCCTCAGTTTTTCCGCTTGACTCTGGAGCTGACCGTGAGCCTCCTATTGCACAGAAACACAGCTCCCCGGCGCTTCCTGTATGCGCCGTGCTCTACCTGCCCCCAGCGCTTAGCCCGGAGCCCACGGAGCCCAGGGCACTGTTTGTTTGGTTCAGGTGGCTCCTATGGGACTGGAAGCCCCAAGTTCTCACCCCTTCAGACTGTGACTCCCACCTTCATTCAAGACCTGCCGACAGTACAGGCAGCTCCCAAGGTGGGAGGTCGGCAAGCGAGCTCTGAGAGGCCAGGTGTGTCCTATCGAAGAAGCAAGGTGTTTTGTTGTTTGTGATTTCTTTCATTTTCAACATTTCATTTATTTCAAAATTGATTTTATTGTAGCCAAAACAATGGAATTAATTGTACATAACAAAATACACACACACACACACACACACACACACACACACACACACACACACACACACATTTTAAGTATAAAGTTTATTTTGGCAGAGAGTATTCAACAAAATTAAAATTGCATACATTCATAACTTAACTCAACATCCTTAAATCTGGTATAAGTGTGACCTTTTCTTGCTTTCCTGTGTCCTGCTAAATCACCATAACTTAAACTGCTTTAGAAAACTGATATGCTGAAATTTAATTTTACTGTTTCCACTTATGCTCTGATTCCAAACAAATCAGGTCTTGCCTAGATCCTTTATAAACACCTACAAATGCACTCTTGCCACCCCCGCCATGCCCCCACCACACGGCACCCACGTGCCCACACCAGCAGTCACTCTACGTGCCCGTCTTGGAGAGCCTGTCTCTAAAGGTCACCTCTAACGGGGTCACTCTACTCCAAGCTGGGCAGGGCTCCTCACCACATAACCGCTTAAGTTCAAACCTCCCGGGTAGGCCAACTGTCTTCTCCATTGACCCAACCTTCTGCTTCCTGCAGAAAGAAACCAGTGGAGAACAGAATCTCACATCTAGGTCTGGCAGCAGGGGGCTGACAAACAAAGTCTGCTTTGAGGTCACCGGGTCAGCCCCTGGGACACACAAGGTCTGGCTTACCCTGGGCCCAAGCACCAAGGTGGGGGCAAGGCTGTGGGGACCCCAGGCCAGGACCAGCTGCCCACCAGGCCTCCGGCTTCATTCAAGCCAAAGAATCTCCATGAACCAAGGCCATGCTCAGACTCATGGTGACAGGCACAGTGAGCCAACCACTTACAAGGCTTGGAGTCAGACGGCTCTGGCATGCAAGGAGCCCCCAGTCCACTGGGGGCACCTCAACCCGGAGAGTCTCCGTGGACGTCATAGCTGCAGTGCGGAGCGGGGCGCAGCTCCCAGGCCGGGCCTCCAGCCTCGGGTCCCCTCCTGGAGTTGCGCGTGTTGCTGGCACTCAACAGATCGTAAATCACTGGCCCGCAGTGACTTCAGCTAGGGTAACTCCACAGCTGGAGGGATACCCCCCAAACTTAACACATCATAAAACACAGCCATTTAGGAAATGAGAACAACCAGGAGGTTTCTTGCCTCAGAGGCTCTGTCCTAGGGAAGTCTGGCAGGTGAGGTCTGGAGTCTGATACGTCCCCACACCCAGTCATCCTTGTCCACAAGCAGAACTGCCATTTCCACAGGTCCCCGGGCTCCTTCCGGACTGGCCAGCTGGCTGTTCGGCCAGGCCTATGGTGCCAAAAAGCTATGGCTCGCTCTCCAGGGCCATCTTGGGTTTGTGACAGGTGGGCTTGTTACGGAAATGACAGGCCAGCCAAGAAACAAGCACCACTCGGGGGTTGGAGTACTCAGATTTATTACGCCGGCGGGCTCAGAGGGGCTTCTGCTCCGAAGCTCTGAGCACCTCCAAGACGTGTACATGAGGTTTTATAGGGTTAATTATAAGCTTGGGGTATTTGGCCAATAGGCATGGAACAGCTTTAGCAACATCATTATCACAAAAGTAGAGGCAGGGAGGCAGGAAACCAACATTTCAAGGCCAGATATGTCTCTTTGAAAATCCAGCTGGCTAGCAAAAAAACATGAACAGGGAATCAGCAAACCAACAATAATTAACTCAGATTTACAAGTTAGCCCAGCAGAACTCAGATCAGTAATCCGACACTTGTTACACTTAGATTTGTGAGTTAGCTTGTTAGCCCAGCTGGGCTTTTCCTTCACAGGCTCACCGAAAGCAAGTGCAAGTTCGTCCTGAAAGTCAGGCCTGCATCTTCTTATGCCTTTTGGAGTCTGTCAGCACATGACCCTGACTTCAGCCGGCCAGGGACACGGCCGAGTCAAGAAGAGGGCTCAGAGGCACCAGAATAAGTTTGGTCAAGGGGGGAGTCTTTGCCAAGCCACGACTTTCATGTCTTATCAGAGCAAGATCCCCCAATATGGGTATTGAAGACTCGACTTTCCTCATTCACTTATTCTCTCTTGCCTTTTTTTCTTTCATGCAATAGTATTGAGCATTTCCTCCGTGGTGGGGGCAGCCTGAGAAGCAGAAGTAGCTGTGGTGCCTATGCATGTGGGGCCTTCAGACTCTCCAGGAGATTAAAATGTCTATACTTTAAAAAAATCTCACGATGACTGTGAGGAGGTGAGAGGTAAGAAAGGAAGCAGGTGCCTGAGAACCCATGGCAGAGGAATGCGACCCGTTCTCCGGGTTCAGGGCCATGGGCCCGGGAGCAGTGACAGCTGAGCTGAGGTCTGCAGGGTGACTGGGGGTTCCTCTGCTGAAGACGCAGCTGGGAAGCCCAGCAGAAGAGCAGGCTGTGTCCTGGGATCTGAGAGAAAGCCAGTGCGGCCGGGCAAGTGAGGGTGGAGGGCAAGGCCTGAGGGCAGGTGGGGACAGGCTCAGGGGCTCTGATGGGAACCGATGCCCGACAAGGAAAGCAGGGCAGGGTTATCTGCTTGGAGTGGGGGGGAGTGTGGGCAATGGGAGGTTTTGTCCCGGAAAAATCTGTTACAGCTCAGGGTTACAGCTCAGCTGTGACAGCAACCTGCCAGAGACCAAGCAGCACTCAGAGAGTTGGAGAACTCAGGTTTATTACACCAGCAGGCCCAGAAGAGTTAACACGTCAAGCTCTGTATCCCCTCTGTAGGTTTACACAGGCCTTTAGAAGTGAGAGTAATAACTAATCAGAAGTGAGAGTAACAACCAATCAGAAGTGAGAGTAACAACCAATCAGAAGTGAGCTCAGGGAACCAATAGAATTCTAGGTGTAAGTCAGCCGCTTTAGAGGCAAAAAGTGAGATGGAGGCTCTGGGCCAGGGAGCCGCTCGGTGCTGGGGCCCTGCCTAGGGGTCCTGCCGGTCTTTTTATGGGGCTTCCTGCCTCAGTTTTAGGAGAAGAGAGGCTAGAGGTTAGTCATTTTGGAGGGTGGGAGAGCTTGCTGACAGGAAAAACACGGTAGATGTGGAAGGTAGGACATGTGAGGTTTTGCGAAGCGGGTCCACAGTGCTTCTCCTTCCCTCCTACACATCTCCACGTGTATGTGCAGCTCAGACCCCATTTATACGTGGTTGCGCGTAAAGATGTATGTGTGTGGTCATCTGCATTAGGTTTCACGTCTATTAGGGTTATTATCTTCATATATGTGTGATTTTTCAGTTGATCAAGCAGTGTGAGAAAAGGCACAGAGGTGAGAAACATGACATTGGGTTCAGGAAATTGTAAGCTGATTAGCTTGACTGGAGCCAAGGGTGCGGGGGAAGGGCTGGCTTAGCTTATGTCCCTGGAGGGGGGGTTACTGAAAGGAAGGTGCAGATGGGACACATTAGCTTCTCTGGACAAAGGTCACCTTCATTAGAGGCTGGGGATGACTGCATGCCAGTGAGATAGGTGCCGGTCCAGCTGACGTGAGCTGATGTGACTCTCGGGGTACAGGAGGAGCCACCTGCCGAGGCACAGTGCCCCCAGCCTCCCGAGGACATTTCTCTCAGACTAAACCATCAGTCCCACGAATCTGAGAAAAAAAAGACCAAGTAAATTACAAAAACAAAAAACTTAAACAAAAAAATCCCAACCTCCAAACTCCCTTTTCTTCCCCTCAGGAGGGCGGTCTTTATCAGAGGATCCTTGGTAGCTAAAGCTGGGAGCAGAGCTGTCACTCAGCACAACTGAAGTCTTTAACCCAGAGGCAAACCTGCTTGTTCTGCCGAATGCCCATTGGCACCTCAGGAAGCTTGCATCTCCGTAATATATTATGGGAAACACTGGCTGAAATATCATGTTTCCCGGAGGCTTCTATTTGCATTTAAATACGTTGCCAGGAAGTAAGACATTGGCACATTAACACCATATGTGACTCTGGAGGAATTCAACAGAATCCAATCTGAGAGCATCCATGTTCAGCAGAGAGGCTGCCCCCACCCCTGCTCCCACAGCTGGACCAGATGGGAAGACAGACGGGGAGACACGCAAAAGGTGAAGGCAGCTGAGGAAGTGCCGGGGGTGGGGGAGATGGGAGGACCCAGCCTGGGAGAGGGTGACTAAGATGTCTTCAGGAAACAGCACATAACAGGGGGTCTTGAGCGAACCCTGGTCTTTGATAGGTGGGACTAGGGGAGAAAGGGCTCCAGGGGAAGGAAAGGATGGGAGTAAATGAGGTAACAGAGAGTTCAGGAGTAAAAGGGAGCCTGAGATTAAAATACAGATTCGCGGGGGGAAGGGTACAGACCAGTGGTCAGGCACATGCTTAGCACCCATGAGGCCCAGGGTCCAATCCCCAGCATCTCTGCCTAAACAAACAAACAAACAAATCTAATTACCACCCCCACCCCCCCAGAAAAGAACATAGATTTGGAATCAAAGTATTAGGTTCATCAAGTCCGCATGATCCGTGGGGGTCGTGTGGTGATGTGCAAATAGGTTCTCACGTTCCCTTTTCTCGCACCCCTGAATAAATCAGCACACGCACCAGTGGCTCTGGCTCCCTGAAGCGATCGCTCTCACGTGGGAAGGTAAGAGGAGGGTGGGAGTGTGGTGTCCGCCCTCCAGTGACTCTCAGCGACCCCTGTATTGATCATGTCCTTTATCTTCTGTGTTCTGATGCTTTGACACCTCGGGACCTTGCCTCCCCTTCCAGGATGAGCCGGTTCCTGTAGGTGGTAATCACCTCATCTGAGAGTGTGCTTTTCAATTGCAAACCAACCAATCCAGAACCCACACCCCAACCACCTCCTTATTGGCTCTCACACTTTGGGCCACTGTCCGCCTGACCTAATCACCCAGGCCCACGTACCAGAAACATACCCTGTGCTACTAAAATTGCTCAAACTAGCCAATCTTAAGCAAGCTCACCCTACCTGGCCTACTCACTCCCCTGGAGACCACAGCAAAGGCTTTGGCCCACGTTTCCCCCTCTTCCTCTGCTTCCTGTTGACCCTGGCGCTTCCCCTTGTGGCCCTCCATAGCGGGCAGTGCCCCCTGTTTCTATGGATCTGTGGAAATAGCAACTTCCTCTTCATGACAATCATTTCCATGTCTGTGCGTCTCATCATATTTGATTGAAACAAATCCTAGGCACCCTTCCAACAGCCCCTATGGCCAGCTGACCAGGCCAGTCCTGCTTGGCACCTGTTGCCCTACATAATTGCTAATGACACTTCTTTCATTGCCTACAGTGTCCCAGTTTGGATGATAGGTTTCAAAGGGCCAGACCTCCCCACTGAGAATCACAGGTGAACTGGAGCAAGAGAGGAGAGTGGAGGGCAGAATCTTAGAGATTTGCAGGAAGGAGAGTGGGGATGGATGTGAGGTGGGAGGGGAGACAGCACTTGTCACATCAGAGAAACTGAGACTTGGGGTGTCACAAGAGCCACACATTGTGGAGAAAGAAGGCAAAGACAGGCCGCTGCCCCTGGTCTTCAGTGCGCGTGGAGGGCGGGGACACGATGCTTCAGGCCAAGGGCGCACGGAGGACAAGGTGAGAACTGGTGACTGCAGGGTTCAATATTTAACTGTACAATCATGAAGAGAAGCAGGAAAGGAGGGGGGCAGGAATCTGAAAGGCAGCAAGCCTGAGGACATGGTTTATTTTAAGTGGATAAACTCAATTTTCACGAGTTTTGAGGAGGAAGAAAAGTCACAAGACAGAACACATGTAGGGAAGGGACAGTCTCTTCAGCAAATGGTTTGGGGAAAACTGGATGACCACATGCAAAAGAAGGAAAGTGGACCCCTAATTTACATCACAAACAAAAGTCAGCTCAAAATAGACTAGAGACTTAGATGTAAGACCTAAAACTACAAAAATTCTCACAGCAAATGTGGTGGAAGGAAGAAACGTCTTGACATTGGTCTTGTTAAGGACTTCTAGGACTTGATACCAAAACTGCAGGGAACAAAACCAAAAACAGACAGGTGGGACTAAGTCAAACTAAAAAGGAAAGGAAACTGCAAACAATCAACAGAGTGAAAAGGCATCCGATGGAATAGGAAAAACTATTTGCAAGCCATCTTTACAGTAAGGGGATAATATGCAAAATACACAGGAACCTCCTCCAGCTCAACGGCAAAAGCGCAAGTCACCGCGCTAGAAAGTAGGCACAGGGCTGAGCAGACGAGTCTCCAACGAGGACACGCAGGTGGCCTCCAGGTACGTGGGAAGGTGCGCCGCGTCCCTAATCGTCAGGGAAATGACGATCAAGACCACAGCCGGATGTCTAGGATGGCGCCTGTTAGGATGGCTCTGCTCAGAAGCAAAGGGTAACTAAGCGTCAGTGAGAAGGAGGGGAAACTGGAGCACATACATTGTTGGTGGGAATGTAAACTGGTACAGCCACTAAGGAGAATGGCATGGAGGCTCCTCAAAAAACTAAACATAGAACTACTATGATCTGGGAATCCCAGGTCTGGGTGTGTATCCAAAAAAACTGAAATCAGGATCTCTAAGAGATTCCTACATCCCCATGATCATTTAAGCATCATTCACAATAGTCATGACGTGGAAACAAACCAAATGTCTATCAGCAGATTAATTACATATGTATACATTACTGAGTCTTAAAAAAGGGAAATCCTGCCGTTTGTGACAACATGGGTGAACCTAGGGGACACTATACCAGGTGAAGCAAGCCAGTCACAGACAAGTAACTGCGTGGCCCCCACTGACGTGAGCTGCCCAAAACAGCCAACCTCACAGAAGCAGAGAACAGAATGATCGCTGCGAGGGGCCGGGAGCTGGGGGAAGGAGGAGTCAATTTTCAGTGTGTGAAGAATCTGTCCTGCAAGGTTAATACGTTCTAGAGATTTTACTCTGCCGCTTAACACACAGTTTCTGCAGTTAACAGTACCATCTCACGCTGTTTGAAATGTACTGAGAGGCTAGATCTCCTGTTGTGTTCTTACTGAAGGAAAGAACACGAGGGAATTTCTGTGGAAGTGATGTGTATTTTTAGGGCCTTGGAGCCCTGGTTGTTGGGATGGTGATCACAGGTGTATGCATATCTGCAGATGCATCAAGACGTATAAATTAAGCACAGGCACACTTTGGTATATCAATTATACCTCAATAAAGCTAAAGAAATAAAAAGAAGTTGAAAGGCAGAAAAACGGGAAAAAGCCAAGATGGCAGCAGGAAGGCGAGGGATCCAGAGTCCAGGGGGAAGAGTCTGTCTTGAGAAAGGATATTTCTCAGTAAAGACCCACGGTGAAGGAGCAGGGCGGGGGGGCGGGGAGACGGCACAGCTCAGTGGTAGAGTGTGTGCTTAGCATGCACGAGGTCCTGGGTTCAATCCCCAGTCCCTCCGTGAAAATAAACAAATAAATAAACCTAAGCGCACACACCCCTCCTCCTCCCTGAGGCCTTCTGAGGCAAAGGGGAGAGAAGGTAAGAACGTCACTATCAGATGAAATGCTCAATAAATTATGACGCGCATTCATCCCCTACGCGTTCAGCAAGTGGGGGTGGGTTTGTGGACTTGGGGAGAAGAGAAGGTTTGGTAACAGCCACTGGGGGAATCTGCTGGAAGGCCCGCGAGGGATGAAGACGTGGGTTGTGCAGCAGCCCAGAGGGGCCAGCAGAGGTTAGCGAGGACTGGCTTCTCAAGGAGCCAAGGCGTCCAGCTCCGCAGCCGCCCCCTCCCTGCTACAGGGGCTGGGGGCAGGGAGGGGAAGCCAGCGCTGGCTTCTCCGTGCTGGTGCCTGGTGAGGCAGGAATGGGAAGATGTTGGGGAGCAGGGGCGTGGCACTGACTTGGAGCTACATGTGAAGATAGCACTCAAAGTGATTTCAAGAGGAACTTGCAAGATGAGTAAACGGGTGATCTTTATGGGGCAGAAAGAGCATGTGAACCAGGACTAGGGAGAGATAGAATGGTGCACAGATTGTAGCCAGTCCAGGTGTGAATGAAAAATATTGCAGCCGTGTCAGTAAACATAGGATGCTGTGGCCATCAAACCATCAGCCACTACCACCCGACAGTGGGTGAAGGGAACTCAGGATGGAAACCAGCAGGCAGCCTGGCCACTGCAGCCACGCCCAGTAGTGCCCCCGGCAAGGGAACTCAGGATGGCAAAGAACAGGGCGCTGGCCCTAGACAGCAAGGCGAATATCAAAGGAATGATTTCAGTGAGCCCAGACTTTCGCATCTTCCCGTGCACAGGAAGTCGCTGAATGCTTGACGTGAGGTACATGGTTTTCTGTCATTAACAGTCATCTTCTGATGCTCCTACTACCTGGTCTTTGCCACAAAAAGTCCTGCGTGTGCTGGCTCCTCCCTTACGTGGGTGGAACAGTCTCTTAGAGCCATCTGAGAGGCTGTCTCCTGGACTTGAGTCCTTAGAGTCTGCCAAATAAAACATAACTCCCAACTTTTACATTTATTTCTGTATACTAACAATGAGCTGGCAGAGAGGAAATTAAGAAAATCTGAATTATAAGTGCATCAAAAAGAATACAAACCTAGGAATATATTTAGCCAAGGACCTGAAAGACCTGCACACTGGAAGCTGCGAGACATTAATGAAAACCGAAGATCCAAATAAGTGGAAAGATACTCCACACCCACGGGTTAGAAGAGGTCATACTGTCAAATGTCCATGTAGCCCGAAGAAATCTACAGGTTCAAGAAAATCTGCATCGATATGTCAACTGCGTTTTTCACAGAAATAGAATAAACAATCCTAAAACGTGTACATAATCACAAAGACCCCAAATGTCTGAAGCAATCTGGAGGAAGAGGATCAGCTCTGGAGGCATCACACGCCCTGATTTCAAGCTACACTGCAAAGCTGTAGTGACCAAGACAACGTGATGCTGGTGCAAAAACAGACATACAGGTCAGTGGAATAGAATAAAGAGCCCAGAAATAAACCAGTGAATATACTGTCAGTTAACTGATGACAAAGGAACCAGGAATATGGAATTAGGAAAGCACTGTTTCTTCAGTAAACTGTGTTGGGAAGATTGGATAGTCAATGCAAAAGAGAGAAATGGGATCGACCATCTCCCACTGTATGCAAACAGTAACTGAAAATGGAGAAAAGACTTAATCGTGAGACCTGGAACCATAAAACCTCTAGAAAAAAACATAGGCAATAAACTCCTCTTTGACACAGGTCTTGGCAATGAGTATTTTGAATCTGGCACTAAAAGCAAAAGCAACTACAGCAAAAATAAAACAGCAGTGTTATATCAAACTAAAACCTTCAGGACGACAAAGGAAATCAACAGCAAAGCACAAAGGCACCTTCCAAATGAGAAACAGTTGCAAATTGTGTACCTGATAAGGGGTTACTATCTCACAACTACAAAGAACTCATGCAACTCCACCACAGAAACAAACAGTGATTTTTTTTAAATGAACAGACGATCTGAATAGACAATTTGCCAAAGAATACTTAGACGATCAACAGATGTATGGAGAGGCACTCCGAATCGTTAGTCATGCGGGTAACGCAGATCACAAGCACAGTGAGACATCACCTCACACCTCTTAGAATGGCTGTCGCGAAAAAAGGAACATACATGCACGTAAATACACATGCACATATAAGCACATACATTATATATAATAAGCATGTATAAACATGCTTATATATGTAAACAGACGTTTATATGTATAAGTATATATATGTGTGTGTAAAAACCAGCTTACAGAAAAGAGGTTAGTGGCTGCCAGTGGCAGGGCTGGACATGGGAGAAGTGGGTGTACTGTTTTTGTTTTTCTTTTTAGTTTAAATAAATTGAATTTTAAAAATTAAAAAAGAAAGAAAGCAACAGGGGAAATACCTTAAAGAGAATCTTAAAACCCATTGGCTTTTTTTTCTTCATTGCTATCCCAGCCTTGGTATAAACAATACTCAAAATAAAAAGTAACCCTTATCTTTTTGTGTTTGCATCCCCCCTCAGAAAAAACAAAATCAATTATCAATCATTTTAAACCATCAATGCTGTTGTTTTATGTAGAAACATTTCATTAGTGTTATTCCCTTCACGAAGTCAATAAACAGACACAGCTGATTTCACTGTTGAATTTGGTCTATAAAGATTGTCACATCACATTCTCTAAATGCATATTTGCTGGTATTTCATTTACTTCAGAGACAGAAATACAAGTGAACATGCAGAACACAATATTTCCCAAGCACTGCTTAATTATCGATTTAATATTAAATAAGTCAGACATTAAGCTCTCCATTTTGTTAAAATAGCAACCCAGGAACAAACTGAGACCCTCAATTAATTCCTTTTCTGCTCATAAAAACAAAGTTTTGTGAGTAGCACAGTTAAATGGAAAGTATTTTACATAATCCATATTTTTTATTTATCAAAATTCTAATTTGGCAGTTTTAAGAAGCAGGGATTTGCTATATTATTATGAAAGCATAAACTTCGATGTAGTAATTTTCTCAGAAGTACAAATATTAAAATTCTAGAGAGATTAAAAAATAACAATGATGTAATTTTCCCCAAAACCATGTTGTATAATCAGATTTTAATTTTCTGCTAAGAAATGCTTATGTAAATGTGCTTTTAAGGACTTTTTTTTAAGCCAGAAGGGAGTGTTCAAAATGGTGGTGTAAGAAGATTCTTAACTTATGTCTTTCCACAGAAACAACAAGTCTACAACTCCATATGGAATAATTCCCTCAGAAAGAGAATTGAAACCTGGGTGAACATCTTCCACAACGAACAACACAAGAGCAAACACTGAGAGGTGAGAGAGGCAGAGACACGGGTTAGCCAAGGAAGCACCCGCACCCCGGCCACGGTGACCCACAATGGAAAGGGGCCACAAAACTGTGGACTTTCTTATCTGAAGAGCAAGGTGTGTTTCAGCTCCACATCAGGCGCTCCAACTTACAGGTCCTTCACAGGCGAGGTGGACCCCAAACACCTGGATCTGAAAACCAGAGATGAATACATCCTAGAAAACCACAGAACTGTTAAGGAATGAAAAAAACACTCTTAAAGGGCCTGTGTGCAGCCCCATCGACCTGAAAGCCAGCACAAACACACCAGAATAAAAAGCACAGGGGCCATATGTGAAGGGAACCCAGTCACCAACACTGAAGTGTCTGCCAGGGAGGCTGGAAACAGCTGGGGTGCTCCCAGAGGGGCAGTCACAGGCAGGAGCCATTTACTTGAGCTCAGGGTGCCCTGTTAACACCAGCACTGCTGGTGCAGTAATGGAATTCTCCCTCTAACCGGCTAGCACTGGGAATGCTCTGCTGAGAGCCCTGCCCACCCCCACACCCTGACGAGGCCTCGGGCAAGCTGAGTGGTAGCCATGCCCGCCAAAGCTCTACAGCAGCTGCAGATAGACCCCAAACCCATTCTGGGGGCCAGTGCCACCCAACAGTGCCCCACAGCAGCCATGGTCCCACCACAACAGGGGGACATACACAGCCACAGAGGGGACACCCACTGAGTGCCTGGCCCACTCACTGAGTGAACAGGTTGCATTACATTTTTGAGCCACACAAGACACCATCTAAACAAGGTGCCTCTTTGAGTACCGGGAGGGACCACTGATATCCTTAATACATAGAAAGAAGCAAAGAGAACTAAGCAAAATGAGGAGACAGAGGAAAAAATTCCAACCGGAAGAAGCTATGGGGGTGGGAACCTACATGAGCAGAGGTAAGCAACCCCGCTGATAACAGGTTCAAAGTCATGGTCATAAAGATGCTACCGAGCTGGGGAGAAGAATGGACGAGCACAGTGACGATTCCAACAAAGAGGCAGAAAATACAACAAACCACCAAACAGAAGTGATCGGTAAATGGAAAGAAAACTTGAGGGGTTTTCAATAAACACAAGGGAATAGAGAAAGAGAACGTAGGCCCCCCACTGTGGGAACCAAGGAACAAGCCTTGGGCCAGAATGGTAAACAAGTTATAAAAGCTGCAGACTCAGAGGTGAGAAGGCTGGTTAGCCAAGGACAGGTAAGATCCCCAGAGCGGGGCAACCTGAGACAGGCACAGCCACCTGAGTCCAAGAAGAATGTTGTGAAGCAGTCGTTTCTCATGCGTTCCGCCCTGATAAGCTGTAAGGCTCGCTGGTGCCAACACGAACATGATTTACCAAAACATAAAGGGTCTTCTGACCTTGAGCCAGACACTGCCCGTTAACCATAACCCTTGTCGTTCTTCTTTGCTATGTAAGACTGTGCAACTTAATAAAGCTTCAGAGTAGCCATCAGCTCTCTCTGCATACGGTGTGTATGTGTACATGCTATTGCGACACCAACAGAGAAGAAAGAGAAAAAGAGAGGAACTGCAAAGCAGGCCAGAAAATAATTTAAAAAGTGGCAATACGTATTTAACTATCAGTAATTCCTTTAACGTAAATGGATGAAATTCACAAATCAAAAGACATAAAGTTCATGAATGGCTAGAAAAGAAGACTCATGTACATGCTGCTTAGAAGAGATTCGCTTCCAAACAAAAGACACACAGACCGAAAGTAAAGGGATGGAAAAAGATATTCCATACAAAAAAAGGAAAAGAAAGAAAAGAAAAGAAAGCTGTAGTAGCAGTACTTGTATCTGACAAAATAGACTTTGAAAAAAAGACTATAATAAAAGACAAAGAAGGGAATTATATAATGATAAAGGGGTCAACCCAACAGAAGGGTGTAACATTTATAAATATACATGCACCTAACAGAGGAGCACCAACATATATAAAGCAAATATTACAAACTTAAAGGGAAAAACTAAAAGCAATCCAATGAAGTTTTGGGAATTTAACAGCTCTCTTATATCAATGAACAGATCATCCATACAGAAAATCAATCAAAAAATAAAACTTATTTATCAAACATTACCTCTCCAAGTAATTCCAACCTTATCGTGTGATGTTCTATTTGCTAAAAACAATTTGCAATTATTCACAACTGAATTTGAGAAATATATACAAATATGTTATACATCTATGAAATCATAAACACCACACACACACACAGAAAGTAGTACACAAGGAAACACTTGCTTTCCTTGGGATGGGTGTGGTTTTTAAGGTACTTTTCAGGTTTTCCAAGAATATCCATAACTATACATCAATTCTTTGCCTTTTATTCTACACATTAACTAATTTCAACATTAAGCACTTAAATATATCTTAATGTAAAAATATAATGATTAAGATAGCAATATTTTTCTTCCTAAATGGATCTATAAGTGTAAATTCAGTTTTCTTCATGTGAAATATGATTTTATGAATGTTAACTATCACTTTAAAATTAAAATATAATAAAGAATCACCCTCAATTTAGGGAATTTACATGTGCCTGAAACCTAATTTTGATCTTAGCTTTATAGTAACTAGAATTTTCATGGTGATCATTTCATAATTTATAAAATTATCAAATCACTATATTGTACATCTGAAACTAATACAATATTATAAGTCAATTATAGTTCAATAAGGAAGAAATCATGAGAAGAATTACCAAGTGTTCATTGTGAGGTGGGAAGCCCTATAAAAAGACCGGCAGGGCCCCCAAGCAGGGCCACTACTCTCCTGACGGAACCATCCGGTTCCCTGGCCCAGAGGCTCTCTCTCGCTTTTGGCCTCTGAAACGGCTTACTTACCCCTAAAATTCTATTGGTTCCCTGAGCTCACTTCTGATGAGTTACTTCTCTCACTTCTGACTGGTCCACTTCCCTAACTTCTGATTGGTCCATTTGTAGTACTTCATTTGCATGGATCTCACTCCTGATTGGCCTATTTCTACAAAGCTTGTTCCTGGTTGGTCAACTTCCGTTCTACTTTATTTGCATATGATGTTGCAAAGTGTAAAACTGATAGCTTATAAAGGCCTGTGTAAACCTACAGACAGGGTCCAGAGCTTGGAGTGTTAACTCCTCTGGGCCCGCTGGCGTAATAAACCTCAGTTCTCCAACTCTCCAAGTGCTGCTTGGTCTCTCGCCCGGGTCCAGGTTGCTGTCACACCGAACTGTAACACATTTTTCTGCAACAATTTCAGACTATAGAATAGAGTTGTTCAGTCATTAGACCGTATAATTGACATAAGCTGTGAACTAATATGAAAAGAATAGGAGAGAGCTAGAGACAGATGTACAGACAGGCAGACAGAGAGAGTCAGAGACAGAGAAACAACAGAGAGACAGGCAAAGAGGGAGATGGTTAGAGAAATGGAGAGAAAGAAAGAGGGCGGGGAGTCAAGGAAGGCAAGAAAATACTGACGAAGTGTAGTATCTCAGGGAAAAATATGTACCCTAATATGAAATCAATAACTACTGCTTACAATACACTGCTTTCCTTTAATAAAATTATTATTTATTAGTCACCAAGTACTTCATGTGTGCCTCTCATATCATACACTTGGAAATATTGCCACTTCCCTTCTTGAGCTTGTTAGGATACTTGGGGAGTCACAGAACTGAAACAGTTGCACATTTTCAAGTGTTAGTTCTGATCTCTGGTCCCTGCAGCTCCCATCTGAGAGCTGGAGTGTTCAGATAACAGGCTGGAGTGTTCACTACAGGTTTCTTGAGACTAGTAAGTCTGCGATTTAATGGCAGGCAGATAATAAAGAAAACCGATTTTTATGAAGAGATTGGTCAATATACATGTCTGTGATGAATGCAAATATATAATCTAGATAATGGTTATTATATGCAATTTGAAATATGTAGATATAATAATACTTATAGCTATGTTATCTATATGTGCGTGTATATCTCACATACTTGGAAATAAATCTCAGTGACCAAGCTCACAAAAGCTGCCCTCATGGAAATTAATTCCTCAAGGAAAGGAATATGGAGGAGATTAAATGGAACCATTTCAAATATGTTGTCTCATTTTTCACTCATCAAGAAAAACAGAATATTCACAACAGTCCTCAGCCTCATTTTTTAGACATTCAGGCTCAGAGAAATGCAACAAATAATGGTGAACCAATCTTGGTAGTTTCTGAGGCCTGCATTCCTTCAGGTTGTGTTTCCATTATTACTACTACTAGTGATGATACAAGTTACAGAAATAAATCATTGAAAATACAGAGGAAGAATGTTACAATTATGAGTCAAGTCAAATCCAGAGAGGGGGGCCTATCATTATAACTGATCCACAGACAGGAGAGTGTGCATTTTGTCAGAGCTACATATAGATTTTCACAATAAGCTGCAAGCCCAGTGGAGGAGGTAATGATGTCAGAGTGAAGAAGAGTGAGAAATGGGAAAAGAGCAATCCGGGCTGAGATTTAATTTAGGTAACTGGAAGGTAATACCAGAAGGAATTCTGAAAGAAAGAAGCATTGAAGAGTACTGGTTAGAGAACACTGTTTGGCGATTAAACGTATACTGTTATGGGAGAGAATTTTGCTACATGACAGTGAAGCAAAACTAAATAAAAGATGAGTGCAGAATAGAAAGGTTATTATTGCCCTTTGATCCATTTGCAGCAAACAATAAATGTTTAAAATAATAGTAATTTTAATAACTAATTTTTGAACACTAAGTATGTGCTAGACATTATACTAAATTATTATCTTAGTCTAGAAAACCCAGATTAATATTGAAGCAAATATTGTTATTATCCTCAGGTTATAGGTGGGTCACTAGATCTTAGGGAGGTTAAATAATTATTCAGGGTTCTACAGTTATAAGCAGTGGGGCAAGGATGATATAAAATTTGAATACTTACAGCATAAACTTTAAAGAAGAAAAAATTAAAGGAAGTCTGCAAAAACACTGAATAATAATATATAGAAATTAAGGTCCCAGTAAAACATAATTTTCACAATTATTTCTAACATATATTTAAGTACCTACTATGTGCTGCACTGTTTCCCGTGCTTTATTAGGTTTTATCGATTTAACCCTCCAAAATCATGTGAGTTAGAATTATTATTCCACGTAAAAGTTAGAAACACCTAGAGAGGGGACAATTGCGTTTCTTTTTTTTTCAAATTTATTTATTTTTTTAACATTTTTTATTCATTTATAATCATTTTACAATGTTGTGTCAAATTCCAGTGTTCAGCACAATTTTTCAGTCATATATGGACATATACACACTCATTGTCACATTTTTTTCTCTGTACGCTACCATAAGAGCTTGTGTATATTTCCCTGCACTATACAGTATAGTCTTGTTTATCTATTCTACAATTTGGAAATCCCAGTCTATCCCTTCCCACACTCCGCCCCCCTGGCAACCACAAGTCTGTATTCTATGTCTATGAGTCTATCTCTGTCCTGTATTTACGCTTTGTTTTTTTGTTTGTTTGTTTTTGTTTTTTAGATTCCACATATGAACAATCTCTTATGGTATTTTTCTTTCTCTTTCTGGCTTACTTCAGTTAGAATGATATTCTCCAGGAGCATCCATGTTGCTGCAAATGGCATTATGTTGTCATTTTTATGGCTGAGTAGTATTCCATTGTATAAATATACCACATCTTCTTTATCCAGTCGCCTGTTGTGTAACTTTCTTAAGAACATCCGATGGTGAAGTGGTGGAGCTGGGACTAGAGCACAGTGCTCCGCACCTCCAGCTCCAGGGGTGAGGACTGGTTAGCATCATGCTGCTCCAGTTCTAGCACTGGGAAGGGGGCTGAGTCCACAGTAGAGCATAAGTGCTGAAATAATTAAATGCAAAAAATGGGGATTGTTGAAAACATACTGTGTCTCACACATAGTACAAGTATTAATTAGTACTTATTAAATATATAGAAAATTACCTAAGTGAATTAGATTTGGAATAAACAATAGCTCACTGAGAAAATAAAAATAATAAACCATTGTGATCTGTTCCTTCCTTCACAGACAATATTTATTGTGCACATTTGATGTGCTGGAGAGTACATATGTGTTAATTACATTTTTGAAATAGAGGTGGTCCTGTCCTCAGAGAACTTAAAATTCCAGCAACCATGGAAAAATACTATACCAAGGCTCAACTATTTACACTTTTGTTCCTAATTATATTCATCCAACTGGTTTTTGAATCAAAATGTAATTATGTGAGATAAAATTAAATTCACTGTTACAGCAAGGATGATAAAAAGATGCAATTTTAACCTAAAAACTTTTCTTTACATAAATGTTTTTATGTAAGAAGAAAATACTGTTGTTAAAAATGAATATAATCCAGATTTCAGTTTAGGTACCTAGAGCTTTGAGATTCAAATTAAATTGACATGAACGTGGTGCTAGATGCAATGCTATATATTTGTCATATCACATGCAAGTACTCTGCCTGTTTTAATAGTTTTTTTTGTCTTTCTGATGTTGAGTTGTAAGAATTATTTGTATATTCCAGATGAAAAACTCATATCAGAGTCATCATTTGAAAATATTTTCTCCCTTTCTTTGGTGGTCTTTTTGTCTTCTTGATTATGTTGTCTGAGGGACAGAAGTTTTTAATAGTTAAAGTTTTATTTATCTTTTTCTGTTTTGCTAATCTTTGTGCATGTATGTCAAATCAAAGAATGCATTGTGAAATTAAATGTCATGAGAACTTACCACTATGTTTTCCTCTGGTAGTTTTACAGCCCTAGGTGTTACGTTTAGCCTGCTGACCCATTCTGAGTCAGTTTTGTGCATGGAATGAGCTGGTGTCCAACTTCATCTTTTCACATGTGCCTCTCCAGCTGTCCCAGTACTACTCACTGAGATGATTCCTTCCCCCACTGAACAGTCCTGACACACTGTCCGAGACAAGCTGGCCATGGATGTCTGAGCTAATTTCACAACTTTTAATTTTATTGCATTGGCCCACATGTCCATCCTAATGCCAATATCACAGTTTTGATTGCTGTAGTTTTTGAAATTGAGAAGCGTGTTTTATAAATTTGTTTTTCTTTTTCAACATTGTTTTTGCTATTGGGGCACACTGATGCTCCATATAAATTTAAAGGTCAATTTTTCTATTTCTGAGAAACAAAAAAAGGGGGGACAGTTGGAATTTTGATAGGAATGGTAATTAACTTGGAGACCAGTCAGGTAGAATTTCCACCTTAAAAATATTAAAGTCTTCCAATCCAAGAATAAGGGCTATCTTTGCATTTGTTCAGGTGGTTCCTCCTTCACTTCTTTTGGCGTTGTTTTGCAGTTCTCAATGCATAAGTCCTTTAGACCTTCGGTTAAAATTATTTCTGAAATGTTTTATCTTTCAGATGATCTCGGAAAAGGGGTTATTTTCTTAGTTTAATATTTGGCTTTGCTCACTGACATGCACAGAAAAACAACTCATTTCTGTGTGTTGATCAGCAGTTGTGCTTAATTCGTAAATTAGCTCTAGTAGTTTTTTTGTGATTCCTTAAAATTTTTCATAGATTAAAACCATAGTGTCTACAAATATCACTGGTGAAAATGGGCATTTTTGTCTTGTTTCTGAGCTTAGGAGGAAAGGCTTCAGTTTTTACCACTGAGTATGATTTTAACTGTAGGAATTTCATGAATGCCCTTTATCATATAAAGGAAGTTCTATTTATTCCAAGTTTGCTGAGTTTTTTTTTTTAATCATGAAAGAATGTTGAATTTTCTTAAATGTTTTTGCCACATTGGTTGAGATGTGGAGATGTTTTGTTTTGTTTTGCTTTTTCTTTCTTTCATTCTGTTAATGTGGCATACTACACTGATTGACTTTCTTAAGCTGAATCACCTGTTATGGGCTATTTTCAATCTCCTCTAAGTTTATATCTTGAAGCCTTAAACTCTAGCAGCTCAGAATGTGGCTGTATAAGCAGACAGAACTTTTAAAGAGGCAATTAAGCTAAAATGAAAATTTTAAGATGTGTCCTAATCCAATTTGACTGCTGCTCTTATAAGAAAAAGAGATTAGGGTAAGCAGAGAGATTCCAGGGGTGCACCTGCACAGAAACAAAACAAACAAACAAAACGTGGAAGGACAGCAGAAGGCCAAGCAGGAAAGCCTCAGGGGAAGCCAGCTGTGCTGGTGCTTCGACCTTGGACTTCCTGCCTCCAGAACCGTGAAAACATGCATGTTTTGTTTAAGTAGTGTGGTCTGTGGTATCTCCTTGCGGTAGCTCAGGCAAACGACACGCTATCCTTGCATTCCTGAGCTGGAACACCATTTGGTCATGGTGCGAACCATCTTAACACACTGTTGGGTTTCGTTTGCGAGTGTCATGCTGGGAACCTTCCCATCTGTGTTCGTAAAGGGTGTTGATTGCTAGTTGTGTTCTCTTTTGGCATTTGTATCTGGCTTCCTCATCAGATAATGCTGGCCTTACAGATGTGTTAGGAAGTGTTCCCTCCTCTTACATTTTTTAAAAGAATCTGAGTAGGATTGATGATAATTCTCCTTCTATTGTTTCGTAGAATTCACCAGTGAACATACTTGTTCTTGGAATTCCTTTGTTTGGGGGTCTATGAGTGCTGATCCAATGTCTTTTCTCATTATCTGTCTGTTGGTAATTTCCATTTCTTCTTGGGCTGGTTTCAGTAATATGTACGATTCTAGAAATGTATCCATTTCACTTAAATCATCTACCTAGTTAGCAAGCAAATGCTCATAGCATTCTCCAGTGATGTTTTTCATCTGTGTAAAATTTGTAGTGATGTCTCTCTTTTTATTTCTTATTTTAGTTGTTTGCATCCTCTGTCTGTTTTTCTTAGGCAGTCTAAATAAAATTCATTAAATTTATTGATCTTTCTGAAGAACCAACCTTTGGTTTCCAGTTGTCCCACTTTGTGTTCTCCATCTCATTGATCTCCACAACCTTTATTATTGCCTTTCTTCCCTTGCTTCATGTCTAGTTTGCTTATCTTTCTTACGGTATAAAGTTAACTTATTAATTAGGGACTTTTCTCCTTTTTAAAATACAGGCATTTGAAACCATGAAGTTCCCACTGAGTGCCTTCTTCACTGCATACTATGGCTTTGGGTATGTTGTGCTTTTGTTTTCATGAATCTCAAAGTACTTTCTTATTTCCCTAGTGATTTCTTCTTTAAACCATTGGTTGCTTAAGAGTGTATTTTTAAATTTCCATGTTTTGTGAGTATATAGTTTTTCTTTTTTATTGATTTTTAGCTTCATTCTATTGAGGTCTGACATCTTCAACTAATATATTGTTTCCCACTGTATTATTGTACAATTCTTAAAAATACCATAGACATATATTACATAACTTTCTCTCTTCAGTTCTGTCAGTATGTTTTGTATAGCTTGAGGTTCTGTTGTTTAGTGCTTATATATTTATACTTGTTATTTCTTTTGGTGGATTAACACTTAATCTGTATGTAATGTCCTTCCTTATCTCCTGTTACTTTGCCATGAAGTCTATTTTGTCTAATATTAGGATAGTCATCTAGCTGCCTTTTGGTTATGACTTAGGGGATTCTTTTTTCATATATTCATTTTCAACCTACTTGTGTTTTTTCAACTTACAGTGAGTCTCTTGTAAAAAACAGAGCTGATCACTTTTTAATGAAACAATCTGTCAATCTATGCCTTTGAGAGTTTTGTCCATTTATAATTTAAAGTTATTACTGATAAAGAAGGATTTCTTCTATAGTACCATTTGGTTTCTGTATTTCTTATACTATTTTTGCCCTTCATTTCTTCTGTGACTGTATTTTCTGTGTTTAGTGGGTTTTTTTGTTTTGTTTTGTTTTGTTTTGTTTTGTTTTGTTTTTGTCTTTGTTTTTGTTTTTTTAAAGGAGGTACTGGGTATTGAACCTAGGATGTTTAAAATATATTTTAAAAAAAAACCCACCAAGGGGACTGATCAGGAGATCAAAATAATCTACTACAAAAAAAAAATGTTCCTTTTCACATTTCTTTTCATTATCAGCTATTACAACTCATTGAATATAGTTCCCTGTGCTGTACAGTAGGGTCTCATTGTTTATCTGTCTTATATATAGTAATTAGTATCTGCAAACCTCAAACTCCCAGTTTATCCTTCCACCCCCTTCCCCACAGCAACCACAACTTTGTTCTCTATGTCTGCGACTCTCTTTCTTTTTTGTAAGTCCTTTTGTGACATTTAAAAACTAATGCCATTTGCAGCAACATGGATGGACCTGGGGGTTTTCATACGAAGTGAAGTAAGCCAGAAGGAGAAAGAAAAATACCGCTGCTGTCACTTTACATGTGGAACCTAAAAATGACACAAGGGTCTTATTCATCTCCTTCATTTCTGCAAGATTGCTTTGTCTTTTATAGAAGTCTCCTTTTTACAGGGTTTCTTCTCGTGAGCACTTAGGTATACTGTCCTGCCACCTCTGCACTTCCTGATGAGGAATCAGCTGGTGAGGATCCTCTGCATAAGAGGAACACCTTCCTTTTTTGCTGCTTTTTGTTTTGTTTTGCTTTAAGATTCCTTCTTTATCTTTCAACATTTTGACTATAATGTGTCGGTGTAGATGTCTGTGGGGTAAATTCAGCTTTGAATTCGTTCAGCTTCTCGGATATGTAGATTCATGTTCCATCAAATTCGGAAAGTTTTCAGACATTTTATTTTAAAATACATTTTCTGTTCCCATTCTCTTTCTCTTTTCTTTCTGTGATTCCCAGATTTCTTATCTTGGTATGTCTCTTGGTGCCTTAGGCTGTTCATTTTTCTCTATTCTTTTTTGTTTGTTTTCTCCAATGATTGAGTGATTTCAATTGCCCTATCTTCAAATTTGCTGGGGTTTTTTTTTTCCCCCTGCTTACTAAAATCTGCTGTTGAACCCACTTGGTGAGTCAATGTCACATTTGGACATTTTTCCTTTCAGCTACTTTATTTTTCACCTAGAAGTTTTGTGTGCTTTTTTAAAAATAATTTATATCTCTTATTATTACCTATAAATTCTCTCTCTGATATCTAATTATTCTTACACTAGTCTCCTAATTTTCATTGTTTTTTCAATCTATGGTTTCCTTCAGCACTTTGAGAATATTTAAGACAGTTAATTTAAAGTCTTCATCTAATTAATCTAATGTCTGGACTTTCTCAAAGTTTTCTGACATTTTTGTTTCTTATGAAGGGGTCATGTTTTCATGTCTTGTTTAGGATGTTTTATACATTTCGCTGAGAATTGGACATTTTTAATATTGTGATGTGTTAACTCTGGAAATCACATTATCCTCCCTCACAGAGACTGCCAGTGTTACTTGTTGAGGGCTGCAAGTTGTCCATTTGCTTAGTGACTTTTGTAAGCTTTTTTATTTTTATTTTTGCAAAGACTGTATTCCTTGTCATGTGTTATCACTGAAATCTTTGTTCTATTATCTCTACAGTCATCTAATGATCTTACAGTGATTTCCTTAAATGCCTGGGGCCAATATTAATTTTTTTTAAGATATTTTTTCTTTATTTTTGTAAGTGCTACTTGGGAAGCCATCTGAGCCAAACTCTGCAGCAGTTGCCCAAAAACACCAACATGCAAATCAACAATGCAACCCTGATCTCTAGAGGATAAAGTCCACATTGTCCACCCAGGCATCAGAAGCCACAGCAGGAGTGTGTGCTGCTACCCTCACAGATGGCTGCCATGGGAGCTGGGGAATAGGGAAGGCAGCTGTTATATGAAATGCCAAAACTCCTCAAATTTTACCAGCCTCTTTATTCCTCAAGCACTCTCCTGGGAACTCCAATTATTTGGTTAGAATCCATAGTCCTAACAGTTGATTTTGACAATTCCTATTGATATAGTAGCTCAATAGTTGTTTCAGTGAAGGGACAATTTCCTGGAGCTTCCAATTCAGCCATCTTCCATGACACTCTAGAGGCCAATTTGGAACCAGTAGTGAAAGACAATAGACAATGAGAAGTTTTAAAAATTGAAATTCACAGCAGTAATCAAAGTTTGGAAGTGAGTGAAGAGTAAGAGAAAGTGAATTGAAAAAGAGTAAAAGTAATCTGATGTAACAGTTTAAAGCAAAAAAAAGCAATAAAGAAACACAAAAAGCATGCAGAATAGCAAAATGAACAGAAAACCGGATTTTAAGTTCTGTGCCGTCCTTAACTAGCTGACTGATATCAACACATTATTTACTCTCTGTAACTTTTGTTACTTTATTTTTAAAATAAAGAAATTATAATTTGTTATTATTTTAACTGATAAAATTTTGAAATGCAAATATCTAAAATCCAAACTTTTAAATGTTTTTAGGTTTTTATTTAAAATCATGCCCATGATGTATATATAAAAAGGAAAATATTCCTTGTAATTAGCTTATAAAAATATTTTCACTCTTAATATTAAACACTTGAACATTTAATATGTGCTATTTATTGCTGATCACAAGAAAGATGTCTTTTCAACTCAAAAACAAGACAAAACCAATTTGATTTCTTCCTCCCCCAACCTTCACCCCTTGTGCTTTCCAGAAGTGCACTGTTTCCCAAATAACCGCTTGTGTTGTGTAACTTGGATCTGCTGTATGAGTTGCAGGATATTTTCAGGCATACATTTGCATTATTTAATAGAAAATCTACAAGAAATACATTCATAAACTCACATTTAAGATATAAAAAATGAGTATCATTTTGGTCATTTCTTTTGTGGTGCATAAAATATTGAATTTCTATGGAATATAATTATTTAAATTTATGTTAATTTGTACATTTATAATCCTGTGTTTTTGTAATGCATATAACATACTACTAATCATGAAATTATTAAGACAGAAAGAGTTCTACTTAAAATGCATGTTTCAGTTACATATTCAATTATAAATTCTATTAACAATACTGTAATTTGGAGCTTCTTATTTCTTTTTTGAGTTCTACTTCATTGTTTCCTCAAAAGTAATGTTAAAATTCGAAACTAATAAACCTCATGGAGGCATTCTTTCTATCTGGAAATAAGACTGAATTAAGCTTGTGTTTATTTGGTTTGCCTCTTTAGAATGTAATTTAAAAGCAATTACATTTGAAAACCACAGAAAGCATCCTTTAGTCTAGAGACTCTGTCTCAAGTTCAGTGAGTATTAACAACGTTGTGTTAGTTTCAGGTATACATACAGCATAGGGACCCACATATATATATATTTAAGATTCTTGTCCATTATAGATTATAAAATATTAAATATAGTTCCCTGTACTATACTGTAGGTCCTTGTTGTTTATCTCTTTTATACATATATATGTGTATCTGTTAATCCCATACTTCTAATTTATCCCTCCCTCACCTTCCCCTTTGATAACTGTAAGTTTATTTTCTATATCTGAGTCTCTTCCTGTTTTGTAAGTAAATTCATTTGTATCACTTCTTTTAAAATTCCACATACAAGTGATATTATGTGATATTTGTCTTTGTCTGACTTATTTCACTTAGTGTGACTGATTATCTCTAGGTCCATCCATGTTGCTGTAAATGGCATTATTTCATTCCTTTTTATGGCTAAGTAATACTCTATTGTATATACATATACATCTTCTTTATCCATTTATCTGTCAATGAACATTCAGATTGCTTCCATGTCTTGGCCATTGCAAGAGTGCTGCTATGAATACTGGGGTGCATGTATCTTTTCAAACTAAGGTTTTCATCTTTTCTGGATATACCCCCAGGAGTGGGATTGCTGGATCATATGATAACTCTATTTGTAGCTTTTTAAGGAACCTCCATGCTCTTCTCCATAATGGCTGCACCAATTTACATTCCCACCAACAGTGTAGGAGGGTTCCCTTTCCTCCACAACCTTCTTCAGCATTTATTGTTTGTAGATTTTTGATGATGGCTATTCTGACTGGTGTGAATTGATAACTCATTGTAAGTTTTGATTTTCATTTCTCTAATAACTAGTTATGTTGTGTATCTTTTCATGTGCCTTTGGGGCATCTGTATGCCTCCATCATATCAAAAAGAATACAGTACTTAGAAATAAGCCTGACTAAGGAGGCAAAAGACCTGTACTCCAAGAACTGTAAGACTGTGATAAGAGACTGAAGACAGCACAAACAGATGGAAAGATATACCATGTCCTGAGATTGGGGAATTGATATTGTTAAAATGAATATACTACCCAAGGCAATGTACAGATTCAATGCAACCCCTACCAAAATACCAATGGCATATTTTACAGAACTAGAAAAACTAATTTTAAAATTTGTTTGTAAACACAAAAGAACCCAAATAGGCAAACAATCTTGAGAAAGTAGAATGGGGCTGGAGGAATCATATGCCCTGATTTCAGACTATACTACAAAGCTACAGTAATGAGAACAGCATGGCGCTGGCACAAAAACAGACACATAGCTCAAAAGAACAGGACAGAATCTCCAAAAATAAACCTATGCACTTACGGTCAATTAATCTATGACAAAGTAGTCAAGAATATATAGTGGAGAAAAGACAGTCTCTTCAATAAGTGGTGCTGGGAAAACTGGACAGCTACATGTGAGAGAATGAAATGAGAACATTCTCTAACGCCATATAAAAAATTAACTCAGAACGGATTAAAGACCAAAATGTAAGTTTAGACACTATAAATCTACTAGAGGAAAACAGAGGGAGAACACACTTTGATATAAATCACAGCAATATTTTTTTGGATCCAAATGAAATTAAAAGCAAAAATAAACAAGTTAGACTTAATAGAATCTTAAAAGCTCTTTCACATTAAAGGAAACCTTCCACAAAATGAAAAGACATCCTATGAAACGGGAGAAAATATTTGTGATATTCATATATGAACATTTTGATGCATCAAAGCATCAAGAAAGAAAAAAATACATGCTTTAATGAGGCAGTAGTATCAGTTATTTTATGTTCCTTTGGGTGACAAACATTCCAAGATACTTAAAATTCACTTGAATTTATATTTTGCATTTTCTTAAGTGTCATAAATGTCATTTTCACTTAGAAAAATATTAAACGTATATTAAAACATATTCCCAAGCTTTCACAAGTAAAAGAGAAGCTATTTCTCCTCCCAAAGAAAACAAAAATATTTTAATATCTCTTTATAAGAACTGAGAAAAACCCAGGAAATTATAGTTTTATCATATAGTTTAAAATCAGCATGTTTTAGGAAAAACAAGGTATGACTTTTACAAACAATATCAGTGTATTTTGATAATTATTCATTCTCACAAATGCTAATGGTCTAAGAAAATTTCCCACATTGTCTTACTTAATCAAAATATAAGTTAAAGATTTCATCATAACTTCACATAGTTAAGGGACAACTGATTTGAGTTCAAAGAATTAAGTTATTTATCCAAACACTATTCAAATTATGTTTGAACACACTGTGTATGAAATAAACTGCTATAAAAGAATTCAAAAGTTTTATTTATGTTTTGATGTTGGTATATGAAATAGTTGTAATGATGCATAATTAGATTGATATTACACACTCATTACCTACATATAAACACGTTAGCATACTTAATTACAATGATATACTACTTATAACATATTGTGGGGTATTTATATTACGAAACACACTTCCTTAGTACATATTTAAATATGCTTCCAAGAAGGCACAAATAGGTCCTGAAACAGGTGGTATTAGTGGAATCATGAAAAAATAACTATGACAATGTCCTATTTCAAACTATTAACGATTTCCCTTGATTTACAAAATGAAATATAGGCTGCTCTATAGCACTGGAATTAATTTATGACACTCAAGATGCAAGTAAATCCACATTAAAATGTAAAAATCACTTTGGGACTTTGAGATTTGCAGATATTAGCCACTATACATAAAAATAGGTTTAAAAAACAAGTTTCTTCTGTATAGCACAGGGAGCTATATTCCGTATGTTCTAATAACCCTTAATGAGAAAAGAATGTGAAAATGGACACATGGGTGCGCAGGGTCCGACGCGAGGCCTGGTGAGCGCCACCGGGGCGCGAGCGCGCTCTCCCAGGTGGTGCGCGGGACAGACCCGGCGGCCGCCCCGGGGTCGCCGGCCTTGGGCCTCCAGGCCCTCCCCTCCGGCCGGCAGACCCGGCCATCCTCAGGGGGGCCCCCCCGAGAGGCCCCCGCGGCGGGGGCAGGCGCCGGCTGGGCTGAGGGCCGCGCGGCCGGCAGGTGCGCTAGCCGTGGGGGATGGCGGCCCGACGGAAGTGGGGGGGGCGTGGAGGAGCCTGTGGGGCGTGGGAGGGGGGGGGCCGGGCGGGGCCTGCAGGGCGGGGCGGGGCCTGCAGGGCGGGGCGGGGCGGGGCGGGGAGCAGGGAGCGCTGGCGTCCGGGCTGGGCCACGCGGGGCGCTGTGACCGAGGCTGGAAGGAAGGGTCGGGCGGTGTGTAAAGACCCTAACCCGGGCAGGAAGAGTCCGTCTCGGGAACTCAAAAGTTACTGCTTCATATATATGAAGGAATAAAATAATAAATTATTTTAAAGGTTTTCTCTGTAATATAAAATGTTAAAAGACATTGTAAAATATATAGGCCATGCTTGTGATGCAAACTTTTGTATCTATACATATTTGCTTGCTTTAGTTTCTGTCTGAAAACAATAAAAAGACAATTACACATACATCTTTACATCTTTTCGGTTTAGAAAAATGGCTAACATGACATGAGTTTTGAAATTTATGCAGGGAGCCAAAAAAATCTGAGAAAGAAGAACAAACCTGGAGGCGTCAAAGGACCTGATTTCAAACTATACTACAAAGCTATAGTAATCAAAACAGTGTGGTACTAGGACAAAAACAGACACACATATCAAAGGAACAGAATAGAGAGCCCAGAAATAAACCCATGCTTATATAGTTAATTAACCTAAAACAAAGGGGGCAAGAATACACAATGGGAAGACAGCCTCTTCAATAAACTGTGTTATAAAAACTCAACAGCTACATGCAGAAGAATCAAACTGGATGACTTTCTTACACCAAAAACAAAAATAAACTCAAAATGGATTAAAGACTAAATAGAAGACCTTAAAATATAAAACTAAAAGAAAACATGAACATTGGCTTTAGCAGTATCTTTCCAGATATGTCTCCTCAGGCAAGAGAAGCAAAAGCAAAAATAAACAAATGGGACTACATCCAGGCTTTTGCACAGTGAAGGACACCATCAGTGAAATGAAAGGGTCACCTACTGAATGGAAGAAGATGCTTGCAAACAGTGTATCTGATAAGGGGTTGATATCCAAAGTATACAAAGAACTCATACAATTCAACATTCAAAAAATAAACAAGCCAATTAAAAAGTGAGCGGAGGATCTGAACAGTTTTCCAAAGAAGACATACAAATGGCAAAAAAAAAACACATGAAAAGATGCTTAACATCACTGATGATCAGGGAAATGCATATCAAAACCACAATGAGATATCACCTCATACCTGTTAAAACAGCCATCATCTAACAGACAACAAATAACAAGTGTTGGTGAGGATGCAAAGAAAAGAGAGCCCCTGTATCAGTGGGACTGCAAACTGGTTCAGCCACTATGGAAAACAATATGGAGGATCCTCAAAAAATTAAAAATGGAATTGCCACATGATCCAGCAAATTCACTTCTGAGTATTTACCCATAGAAAACAGAAACACTAATTTGAAATTTAAGAAAATAGTATCTCTTGTGAGAAGGAATTTTTATTTGAATTTCAATGTTACCTATTTTACTTCACTTTCTTTTTCATCTGTGTAGCCAAATAAATCTGACTTAAATATTTTTAGAAAGTAGCAGTATCACATCATTTTAATATTTTTATTGATCTAACCATCCTTTTATCTCTCTCTGTATGTATTTTAAATCTGGAACGTGTGCTTAGTAGTAACGATGACTATTTCTGGATGGTGGATTCTGGAGTGGGTATCTGGGGAGGGGGGTAATTAGGTTTATTTATTTATGTTTATTTATTTATTTAATGGAGGTACTGGGGATTGAACCCAGGACCTCATGCATACTAAGCATGCTCTATACCACTGAGCTATACCCTCCCCCCTTGGAGTGGGTATTTTAAAACTAACTTGCATTTTTTAAAATGCTCTGGTTCATTTGAATTTTTTATAACTATATATGGCTTAACCAAAACAATGGGCTAGAGGTAAAGATGGTCAGCAAGCTACTCACCAAACCCATTTCTTTTTCTTACTTAAAAAAAAAATCTAGCCATTTGCCAGTTTCCTTTGAAGTTAGATGTGGCATTTAACTGGGTTCAAGTCATATGCAATCTGAATGAAAATGATGTATGTCACCTCTTGGCCTGGTCCTTAACCCCAAGTATGTAGTATCCATGCTCCTTCTGTTTCCAGAGATTAATGCAAGTGAGCACGGCAGCCACAGAAGCAGCACTGAATAGAAGGCTGAGGGCTTATAAGAGAGCTGTCTGTCAATCAAGAACATTTGTTTTGGACTTAGCTGTGAATGAAAAATAAACACTGTATTAATCCTCATAATTTGAGGATTGTCACAGATAATTCTACCTGAGTCTGTACTGTTTCTGTGTGTCTTATGAGTGAGGCAATGACTTGCCCATTGTTCTAAACTATCTTTTCAAGGTTGTTTGCATAATGATCAGACTTAGAAGACAGAATGTCTACTTTAGGAGCAAAAGGTGGCCCTGCTTACTGTCCATGACAAAAGATTCAGGAGCCCTAAACTCAGGGTCCCTCCACTGCAACACAACAGACTGCATGAGCAAACATCATCTGGCCCTCTTTGCATTGTGTGATGGAAAATGAGTCTTGGGATTTCCAGTCAAGATGGCAGAGTGGTAGGACCATGAGCTGGCCTCTCCTTGTGACTACAACAAAACCACAACTGAATGCTAAACAACCATCGAAAAATAGACTGGAACCTAGCAAAAAGGTCTTCTGCAACTGGAAACATAAAGAGGGAACCACAGCCGGAAGGTAGAAGGGGCATGCTCATGATATAATTGGGCCCTAGAGGGTGACCCACACACTGAAGAACAGTTATGTTCCAGAGGCCCTCCCACAGGAGTGAGAGCCCTAAGCCCCACATCAGGCTCCCCAGCCCGGGTTCCAGAATTGGGGAGAGAAGGAGACCCCAGGACATCTTGTTCTGAAGGCCAGCACGGCTTGGCTATGGAAGCCCCATGGGACCAGAGAAAACAGACACTCCATTTGCTTGGGACGCATACACAGAAACTCACGTGTGTCAGGTCCAAGGGCAGAGGCAGTGATTTCATAGAAACCTGGGCCAGGCCTGCCTGCTGGATTTGGAGGATCTCCTGGGGACATGCAGGATGGCTGCGGCTCACTCAGAGGACATAAAAGCTGGTGGTGGACATTCTAGGAGTGTTAATCTACATGAGCTTTCCTGGAGACTGACATCTTGATTGGATCAGTAGCATCAAGACCTAGCCATACCCAACAGCAGACTTCCTGAGCCACAAAGACCTCTAGACACAGCCTTACCCACCAGAGGTCCAGGACCAAGCTTCACCCAGCGGTGGGCAGGCACTGGCTCCTCCTGCCAGGAAACCTGCATAAGCCTCTAGTCCAGCCCCATCCACCAGAGGTAGATACTAGAAATAAGAAAATAACAATCCCAAAGCCTGTGGAAGGAATTCACACATACATAGAAAGACAGACAATATGAGGCAGCAAAGGAATATCCCAGGCCAAGGCAGAGGATAAACTTCCAGAAGAAGAAACAAGTAAGGAGGAGACAGACAACCTATCTGAGAAAGAGTTTAAAGTAATGATGGCAAAGATGTTCAGAGACCTCACGTGGCGTATAGATGCACAAAGCAAAGTTTTTAGCAAAGAGTTGGAAAATATAAATAATAACCAGAGTTGAAGAATAAAATTGATGAAATGAATAATACACTAGAAGGAACCAAGTATAGACTAAATAAGGCAGAAGAATGGATCAGTGAGCTAGAAGACAGATCAGTGGAAATTACTGCTGCAGAACAGAAAAAAGAAACAAGAATGAAAAGAAATGAGGACGGGGGAAGGTATAGCTCAAGTGGTAGAGCACATGCTTAGCATGCATGAGGTTCTGGGTTCAATCCCCAGCACCTCCTCTAAAAATAAATGAACATAATTACCTCCTCCACCCCCTGCCAAAAAAAAAATCAACAATACAATAATAAAGAATGAGAATAGTTTAAAAGCACTCTGGGACAACATGAAGTGCACTAATATTCACATTATAGGGGTCCCAGAAAGAGAAGAGAGAGAGAAATGACCTGAGAAAATTTTTAGAGAGATAACAATTGAAAACTTCCCCAACTTGGGAAAGTTAACAGTCACCCAAGTCTAAGAAGCAAAGAGACTATCACACAGGATCAGCCCAAAGAGGAACACACCAAGGCTCATGGTCATCAAATTGACAGAAATTAAGGATAAGGAGAAAATATTAAAATTAGCAAGAGAAAAGCAACGAATAACATACAAGGGAACTCTCATAAGGTTACCAGCTGATTTCTCAGCAGAAACTCTGCAGGCCAGAAGGGAGCGCACGATATATTTAAAGTGATGCAAGGGGGAAACTTACAACCAAGAACACTCTGTCCAGCAAGGCTCTCATTCAGACTTGACGGAGAAATCAAAAGCTTCACAGATAAACAAAAGCTAAAAGATTCCAGCACCACCAAACCAGCTTTACAACAAATGTTAGAGGACTTTCTCTAGTCATGAAACCATAATAAAAGAGAGCAAAAAAAAGAGAGAGGAAAAAAGAAAAAGAGAGAGAGACCTTCAAAAGATCGCTTTGGCTGTTCGGGGTCTTTTGTAGTTCCTTATACATTTTGGAATTGTCTGTTCTAGTTCTGCGAGGAATGTCACAAGTGTTTTGATGGGGGTTGCGTGGGATCTGTGGGTTGCTTTGGGTAGTGTGGCCATTTTGATAGTGTTGATTCAAAGCACAAGAAATCTTTCCATTTCTTTGTGTCATTTTGGTTTTCAGAGTATAGGTAACCTCTTTGGTTAAGTTTACTTCCAGGTATTTTGTTGTTTTTGATGTAATGGAAATGTCTCTGCCAGTTATAAAATTCTGGTTTTTAAAGTGAAAAAAAAAGTGAATGAAGGGCCACAAATGGCTAAATATCCTTCTTTCTTATGGGTGAGTTGTAGTCCATTACATATGTACATGCTGCATCTCCATTATCTATTCAAATATTGGTACATGTGCACTTAGGATGCTTCCATATCTTGGCAATTATAAATAATGTTGCTGTTAATAGCAGGGTGTGTGTATCTTTCTGAATTAATTCTTACTTTGTGGTTGGCTTTATTCCTTTGATAACTATGTAAGTTTAAAAACCTAAAGTTCTAAACATTCTTAGAAACAATGGACAGTACATATATGTAAATTTTAAAATATACGTGTAGTAGCAAAAAAAAGAGCTATCAAGACATGAAAGACATGGATGAAATTTAAAAGACATATTACTAAATGAAAGAAGTCAATCTGAAAAGGCTACAAACTGTACGATTCCAACCAAATGACATTCTGGAAAAGGCACAGCTACAGAAACTATAAAAAGATCATGGTTTCCAGGCGTTTGTGGAGACGCAGGGAGGGAGGAATGAACAGGTGGAGAGCAAGAGATTTTTAGGGCAATGAAAGTATTCTGTATGATACCATAGTGGTGGCTACATGTCATTATGCATTTGTCAAAACCCACAGAATGTACATCAAGAATGAACCCTAATGTAAACTGTGGACTTTGGTTGACAGTAATGTGTCCATGTTGGATCATCGATTGTACCAAATATGTCACACTGATGAGGGATGTTGAGGGTAGGGGAGGATATATGTGTGGGTACGGAGGGCTATGTGCGAACTCTCTGCATTTTCTGCTCAATTCTGTTGTGAACCTGAAACTGCGAAAGAAAAGAATGGAAAAGAAAGAAAAGAAAAGAAAAGAAGGAAGGAAGGAAGGAAGGAAGGAAGGAAGGAAGGAAGGAAGGAAGGAAGGAAGGAAGGAAGGAAGGAAGAGACAAGACTCAGAAGAAAAAAAAATAAACAAAAGAGCCAAAGACCAAGTGACTTATCATAATCGAGGAACAAGACTACCACCGAGAAAAGCAAAAACAGAAAGTGAGCATTGGTAAGGATGTGGAGAAAGTAGAACCTTTGTTGGTGGAAATGTAAAATGCTACAGCTGTTGTGGAAAATAGTATAGTAGTTCCTCAAAAAATTAAACACAGAATCACCATGTGATCCAGCAATTCCACTTCTGGGTATATAACCAAAAACCTGAAAGCAGGGTCTTGAAGAGATATTTGTATACCCAACCCACGTTCATAGCAGCATTCCTCATCCACAATAGCCAGAACGAACAAGCAACTCAAGTGTCCATCAACAGATAAATGAATAAGCAAATGTGGCAGGTACACAACACTACAGCCCATTTACACAGGGAATGCTGAGCAGGCAAATTTCTAAGAGCAGGTAGCAGGACAGCGGCTGCCAGGGGCTTGGAGCGGGGCTGGGGGTTACTGCTTCATGGCTACAGAGTTCCAGTTATGCAAAAATGGTGGTGTGCCTCAAAAGTAGCTAAAGCGGCAAATGATATTTTATATATATATTTAGCACCAAAAAACAGTTTAGAAAAAAGGGCATCCCAACTATGTGTTTGAGGGGGTGGAGGGGGGTGGCGGGGACAACATGTGACATCTGAGGCTAGTTCACAAAAAATACTGTAGTTTCCACCTTGCTCTCTTACTCTGAAAAAAGCTAGATACCATGTCATAAGGACACTCAGGTGGCTCTATGGGAAGTTCTATGCAGCAAGAAAATGGGGTTCTTACTCCGCCAGCACCAACTGGCCAGCCGTGTGAATAAGCCATCCGGGAAGCATATCTACCAGCCTTAGTCAAGCCTTCAAATGACTACAGGCCTGACATCAACCTGCAATCTGACCAGATTCTAAACTAGAAACAGCCAGCTGGGTCTAAATTCCTGACCCATAGAAACGCCATGAGAAAATAAGTATTAATTACAGCCTTAAGTCCCTAATTTTCAGGGTAATGTGTTATGCTGCAACAGGTAGCCGATGCTCAGTTTTGTTACAAGGCATGGGATGCTACCACAACAAAAAACCTAAGTGTGGGAGTTGCTTGGAATTAGACAGAGGGCAGAAGCTGAAAGGACTTTCAGGAGATGATGCGTGAACACCTAAAGAGCACAGAAGAGGCTGTTCCTAAAACGTATGGCCTTCCAGGAGGCTCCTAAGGAGGGCTTAAAAGGGGGGGATGGGAAATAACCAAAAAAAAAGTAACTGAAAGTTAGAGAACAGGGGTTCTTGTTATGTAATAACAAAGTTTAGCAAAATTGTTGTCTGTGGTAACATAGAAAATAGAAAATGTACTTAATGAATTGTATGATTTAAATACAGAGACTTTCTAAATAATATATTTAAAGTGCAGTCTGACTTTTTGCTATTTATAGTAAAAAGCAGTATAGAGATAAACTAAATTAGAAAGGCCATTGATGAAAAGGAACAAAGACTTGCTGCTTTTGAACACTGCCAGTCTCTCCAGACAGAAACAATGCTCAAGTATGGAACAGCTTCCAGACAAACAAAAAATTTAAGCCACTACCAGAAGATCACTGTATGAGAGCAAAGCGGGGTGTGGCTGTAAAATCCAGTGTTAAGATCTAGTCTGCCTCTGAGAACCTGAAACGGCGAGGGCTTCAGAAACATCAGGGTCAAGAAAGACAGAGGAGAAAACATTACAGACTGGGAGAAACTAAACAACAGGACAAATGAACGCAGTGTGTGATCCTGAATTGGATTCTGGACCAGAAAAAAGTTTCCTTCCTTTGGAATGGAGGACATTAGCAGGTGAATCTGCATAGGATCTGTAGAATAGCTAACAGTTCTGCAACAGCATAAATCTACTGATTCTTGTAACCACACTGAAATCATGTAGGATTAAAACTGCACACTGAAGTACTCAGACTAAGGGGGCACTACAGTTGTAATTAACTATCCAGAATTCAGGAAAACAGATTTTACACAGAAAGTGAGAAGAAGGAGGGAGGGAGGACATGATAAAGCTAATGTGATGAAATGCTTACAACCTGGGGGTCCAGGTGAAAGATGCAAAGAAATAATGTATAGTATTTCTGCAACTTTTCTCAAAGTCTACAATTACTGCAAAATCAGAAGTTAAAAAGAAAAAAAAAGATGTTAATCCTTCTGGCCAGCTGCCCAATAACCCAAGGTGAAGGATGAAACTAGCATTACTCACCAAACTCCTCATGGCCCCTTCTTAACTGAACACTCTCATCCCGTCACTCTTCAGCCCCACCTAACACATACTCCAGACAATCTAAATTACTGTTCCCTGCCCTCTCTTAACTCTTTGCACATGCAGAAGCTTAAAGCTTTAACCTGAGTGGAAGATCTCCAAAGGGAAGCACACACAATAAAGGGAAGGGGATGTCACCTAACTCTCAATGCTGAGAACTTTTTTTAAAAATGCAGAGAAATAATGACAACTCCGTGATGAAGAGTTTTACACCTCTAAGGGCCACAGAAGTAACCCGGTTCTCTTCAAACAGATGAGCAGTCCTAACCAAAAGGGAAGTCTGGTTTATCCCTGAGGTTCACAAAGCACTAGTCTCAAAGCCTCTCTCACCCCCAACCCCCACAGCACCCTAACAGTGCTTATACTGCCAGTAAGTTCCTGTATCTGCTGCCAGCTATTAAGAATAGAATGGAACCAAAGGCAAGCATGGGGTGGAGGGCAGGGTGGACGACAAATTCCTCTAGCTGTAGTAGGGGACATAGGGGTCGTATCTACTTGGATCTGAGTGTATTTCCATCTAACACACTGTCACTAACAGCGATACGGATGTAAAGTACCATAAGTCTAGTACGATGCTATGGATACATTCTAAGTTAGTGAGCAATGATGCGCGGGAAGGGGACCGTGTGAGGCTCAAATGAACTGGCACAGATTATCTCAAGGCAATAAATTACCACTGATTTCCGAATAATAAGCTCCAACTTAGCCTTTAGGAAAAAATCCTTTCTGCAGCCGGGAGCCTCACTATACAGCCGCACATCTCCAAGCCTGCCGTACCTCTCCTGTCCTGGCTCGTGCCCACCCGTCACTCTGAGGCAGTGCTTCTGTAAATATAAACACACTACGCTTAAAAGGAAACTCTATTTCACAATGAACAGTAGCTAACATCAATAGTCTCAGAAGATACTCTTCTTAAACAATACTTCCCGATCCAAATTGTTTTGTGATTGAATTAAACTCTGCCTGTACTATGGAGAGCCTCCATTATTCCAAACATGTACTTGGATTCTTTTACCATTTTCTAAGCTTTTATAGAAACTGTCCTTTCTTCAGAGTGCTATCTCACCACTAACATTTCCCCTCCCCTTGCTGGCATTTAACAGTTAATATTCAACAAGTAGTAACGTATCTTGGGCCACACAGAAATTCCTGAAAAGCAAAGGCTTTTTTCAAAGAAATTAATTTTCTTATAATTATATGAAAAGTTAACTCATGAACTGTTGGTTTCTTTTTTAAGTAAGTGATTTGGAAAACACAATATTTCATATTAAATATTCTGTATCACCACTTACTTATAACTTAATAAGTGATATTTTAAAATATGTGTGAGAATGAATGCAAATGAAAGAACTCAGAGGGAGAGTGATTCAACGATGTCTTATAAACAGCATCACCAAAACTTAGTTCATATCATGTAGTATCTTAAAATGTTAAAGCACAGACAGACTATGAGTACTACCCGTCAATACATTTTATACCATGATTCATATATATATACACATACATATATATATAAAATTTGTTTTCCAAGACAACTGTAGTGGATGTTAAAGTTTTAAAAGAGGTAAGGAAGGATGGAGAGAAAGACACTCTATAACACCCAATCTTTACAGCGATATTATCACTTAACATTATACTATAGTATAAAAAAAAAAGTCCCTTCCCAAATATTCCCAAGGCAAGCAAATAAGTCTAACAACAATAATAAATTTATAGCATATCTCACAGCCTGTATGGATTATCAAAAAATCTTAGGTATTAAAAAATAAAGTGCACAAAATCAAGTTGTACTAAAATTACATGTGTTAAAAGTAAAATTCAAATAGTATTTACATATTAACAAAAATACCAACTTAAACAAGTTTGACTAACGTTTTTAATCCAGCATTCCCAACTGCAAAAACTCATAAAATGAAAACTTTCACTCCCAGAGAAAAAAAATTACGAAATATAGTCATCAGTGATGTATTTATTAAACGATGTATTACATTTAATAATTGTCCTTTAAAAATAACACAGAGGGCATATATTAAGATAAACATGGTCATACAGTGAATAAGTCTTTAAGCAAGATAATGCTCATGAAATGGCAGAACATAAGAACATAACTGGTATGACTCCCCTCTTCATAATTTATAATAAGCCCTATGTAAGAACTTCTTGTTCATGGATAAAAGAGCTTAAATAAAATTTCACAATGGTTGTTACAAAAATTGCTTATTAAACCAAATCTACCACTTTTCCATCAGCAACCCAAACAACAAACAGCAAGACAGAACCCTTCTATTTTCACTACCACGAAACCACCAGGTTAAAGAAATCAAAATGAATATGTGCACTTGCTGCCCAAGATGCACCAAAAAAATACATAAACCTAATAAATGTTCTAAAGCAGAATGTAAAGTTGTAATTATTATTTCACTCACAGTTGGAAAATTAATCTCAAAATAAAAAAATTAAGTTTTTTAAATGCTTACTTTGAAAGAAGAAATTCAAACCAAATTCAAATTTGTTTTTAAATAAAATTAGCATTTCAGTCACTCTCCCAAATCCTAAGTATTTACAAACATGAAAATATTACATGATTTAGTTTTTAACACAATCTGTGGAAATATTTTCCAAACTAGTTTATACCAACTGTTTAAGAGTAATGTTCTTTCCTAATTGAAGATGTCCTTTGTATCTTCACTTCGTTAAAAACAATTCATAGTGGTGTCCTTTTCCTGTGTGAGCAATATGTCCTATGAATGATTGATTCTACAATACTTATCATTAGTTTACTAAAAATTACTCATATTCTTTACAGTAAGTAAAAGTGTAAGCAGAAAACAGATCAGAAGAAGACAGATTAGTACTAGGCAAGCTTTTAGTGTTTTAATTAAAAGATGAAATACTCTCAAACAAATGGCATGACATTTAGTCATTAAAAAATAATAAACCATTAGCATTAGCATCACTGGGGAGGAAGTCAAGAATATATAGAACTTCAAAAGTGTTCTATATTATAAAGGAAAAAAGCTGATGAGATTTTTATCTACATGTGAAATAATCAGTTAATAATATATAGCAACAATTATTGCTAACATCACCTGAAGATTTCAAAAGATGACCAGAGTAACACATGCAGGAAATCCCTCTCACGCATCGTCAAATTTTCAATATTTCAGATTTTCAGATGAAACAGATACAAACCATATTCACAAATACGGCATATTATTTTAAACCTACTCTTTGACTTAATACTCTGTATTAGTCAAAATTTTTTCAGTATTTCAATATTTCCATTCAGCTATCAAGAAGTTAATTTTATATGAAAAAGGAAAAAAAATCTATTAAGCAGATGTGCTACATATTTAGCAACAACAAATCCACTTACTTTTTTCTTTCTCATGACGTTTATCCTGAGAGTGAGAGGAAGAATCACTTAAACTTTGATCATACGGCCTATTAGGTCCCCATTTGCTCTTTTTCTAAAAAAGGAAATATATATACATATAGGTATAGTATATAAAATTTTTAAAATAATCTTTTTGTTAGGTTTAAACCAATTCAAGTGTGAAGTGTTTAAAAATGTCTACTGAAGGTTTAAAAAAAAAAGTCTGTTTCAAACTACATAATCCAACTCAGACATCATCCATATATTAGCTACTGCATCATAAAGGGAAAGCTAACCCTAAATGTAACACCAGTGCCATATTTTTGTATACTTATTAAATGTGTGAAAACAGACTATACTTTCAAATAAGCAGTAGCTTGTCATTTTATCAGAAAATCGCCTCTTTAAAGAGATCAACTGTAATTTTCAATGTCTGCTTTAGAAAATAAAAGAAGTTTCAACCAAAAATAGAGAATGCCATACTGAAGAAGGATGCCAAGACTAGAAAAGAAAAGAAAATATTTGAAGTTACTTTATGCCACTAGGAAAAGCAAGAAGTCTTTTCATCTCATACTTCCAGTATTAAGGCATACAGTTTTCTAAAAACTTGTCTTTGCAGTTCATACAGAAAAAAACAAAGAAAATGTCAGTATTAGACCCACGCAATTTTTCAAAGCACGGCGATGGCACAGGTCCCAGTGGCCCAAAGAGCCCCAGCCGAGGCGGGATGAAGCAAGGTAGCCCCCAGGCCCTGTCTCCCTCCGCTCGGCGGCCCGAGACCCCGGGCCAGGTGAGCGCGCACACCGGGCGCCCCAGGTCGGCCTCCTTTCTCCAGGAGCCTCGTCCCTCCGCGTCCGCCGCCGCTATGGAGACGATGCACGCACGCACGCACGCACGCACGCACGGCTGTGGGTGGGGCCAGCAACCCGGAAGTGCGGTGCGCGGCGCGGCTGCCGGGGCGGCCGTTAGACGGGGCGCCGTTCGACGGAGCGCCCTTAGGCCGGCGCGGCCGTGGAGGGACTAGGAAGCCGTGCAGCTGCGGCATCCGAGCCGCGGCTGTGGCCATGGCGGACAAAGGCTCGGTGAGCTGAAGCTCAGCGGAGGCTGCGCCAGAGCGGGGACCGCCCGTTCGGACCCGGGGCCGCGTCCGGGGCCGGCTCGGAGCGCAGGCGCCCGCCCGCCACGCGGGCGCTCGGGCGGTCGGGGGAGCCGCGTCCGTGCGCCGGGGCGGGAAGCCCCGCCTGCGCCGCGCGCACGCAGACGCGCCGTCGCGCCGGGAAGCCGGGGGCGGGGCTCGGCGGGGGGCGCGGAGCCCAGGAGCGAGCCGTGACTGGGAGCTGCCGGTGCGCGTAGGAAGCCTGTCACGTTGAGTCGCCCGCTTCAAGGCAGCAACCAGCAGCGGCCAGGCCCAGGGAGAGCAGTCGCTAGGGGAATGAGCCCTTCTGAGAATTTCGGGAGGAGAGACGGACCCTCCTCTCCCACACTGCCTGCCCTGCTCCGGCCAAGCCGGGGCTGAGTTGCGGCCGTTCCCCGGGCTTGCCTCCAGGGCTGTCCCGCCGGCAGAGAGGGGCAGCGAGGCTTGAGGAGTTCTGAGCTCAGCGTGAGGTTTAGGGAACTCAGGATGAAGGAGAATGAATTTGGGGGAACACCATGTATGAGGCAGTAAGGTTGGGGTGGGGGGGCAAAGGCTTGGGAAGATTTTGTTGGGAGGTGAATTTTGGAAGGAATCAGGGTCAGGGAAACTTGTGGGGGAGTGAGGAGGCGCCTAAGAGTCTGCTAGTAAATTCCTGTGTCGTTAATGGGTTTGGGGGTCTAGGGTTTTGTTTTCCTTCTCAGTGGATTTTTCTTGATTCTGAAAGGATACAAAACCGTTGTAGAAACCTTACAAAATGGAGAGGAGTGTAGAAAAGAAACATCCACTGTTACAGAAATTTTTTCCCACTGTTACAATTTTGGGCTTTTCCTTTTCTTCAGCACCTGTTGATTTACATATCTGAGATCATACCTGATGTAATTTTGTATCCTGTTTCTTTCATTTAACATATAACTATTTAACTACTCTATTGTAAATTCTTCCTAAAGATTACCTCCAACCATGGGATAATATTCCATCACATAGCCCGTACACAATTAGCCGTCTTTTCTCTTTTTGTTAGATCTATGTTTTCAGCATTCTGCTGTCATAAATGACATTACAGGAAATATTTTAGAGAGTATATTTTTATTTTCATTTCAGAATATGCTTTTTGGTATATTTATAAAACTGGAGTTCATATTTTTGAAAGTTGCACGTCTTTTCAAATGCTGTCATCCACAGTTCCAGTTTTATGATATATTATGTCCTTTGCTTATTATTCTTGGGAGTCTTACAATTTTTAAAAAATTGTATGTGCATTTTTAGTATTTTGGGGGATATTTATCCTTTTTAATATTTGTTGGAAATATTTGTATTTGTTTAGGAAGCAGGAGAAAGTCAAGTTCTGGAGTCTGACCTGTCTGCATACGAATTATGACTCCACTACTTCCTTGCTCTCTGATCCTGGGCAAATTCTGTAAAATGGGGATAAGATACTCTAGTATTTTCGTACATATACTAAAAAATGTGGCAATTGAATCCATGTATATGACTGATAGGGTTTAAGTGGCAGTAAGTGGAAATTACTATTATCAGCTTGTAAATCGGAATATTTAAAAAAAATAACAGGAAAGTTTGACCTATATGTATACACTTTTCTACCCATTTCTTACATGACTTTTATGCTTAGGTAGTTCTCTCTCACCCAGAGGTTATATAACAATTTAAACTACTTTTCCTACATTTTATTTTTTGTTTTTATGTTCTTTTATTTGTGTGTGTGTGTTTATCCTTTAATTCAGCTGGAATTTATTGATATGTATATTGTGAAATGAGGACCTAAGTTGATTTGGGGGAGGGGAGGAGACTCTAAACACACCAGTAATTCCAGCACTGTTTGTTGACTCATCTTTCTTAAGTTCTTTGAACTCTGAAGAGTTTTGAACACTTTAAACTAGTGCAAATAACAAGGACTCTGTGGTTAGAGCCACACATAGCCTGGGTTCAGAGTCTAATCTCAAGCAAGTATAGGTTGACTTCTGCCAAGTTTAAGTTTCTTTGTCTGTAAAATGGGCTTAGTGAGCTGTTAGGAAAATTGAATTAGCTGGGTCACACACCCGGAAGGCATCTGTCCCATACTAGGCTCCTAGTAAACTGTCCCTTTCAAAGGTTTTTTCTTTCCTATTAGGCAACTTGAAGAAGCTTCCCCCTTCTCCACTCCTTGGCTTCCCGCCCTGGTTTGTCTGTTCCTTTCCCACAGAGGCAGGAGAGGCAGCCCCGGCAACACAGTGAGCCCGGATCTGCAGCGGAAAAGCCGCGGCCACCAAAGGTTCCGGTGCCGCAGGCCAACATTGTGCCTGGAGGGCTCACGCAGGCAGAGGTGGCGCAGCTGAGGGCTTGCGAGGAGGGCGAGGAGGTGGTGGGCGACATCATGGAGGAGCTGGTGGAACGAGTGATGGATGCCGCCTACAAATCCTACCTGGAGCGGCAGGTGGGCCTGGATCCGCGTCCTCCAGACCCATCTCCTCTCTCCCCAACCCCTGCCTGCTGGACTGAGACCCTGTCTCGCCTCCACAGTGTATTCCATACACAGTAGACTGGGCACGGGAGACCATGCTACAGATGGTCCAGTTGCGGTTCATGCCCCGGGATGAGGGAGAACCCAACCTGGCAGAGGACCCCACGTGGGCCGAGGACGAGGAACCCACACCCTGCCCGATTGACACCTGGGCTCGGGGAGCCGTGCCCGTGAGGTGCGCGCCCTCCTCAGTAGCACGGAAGAAGAGCCAAGGCACAGTAAGCCCAGCCCCCAGCTACTGCTCACCTCCCACCTCCCGCCCCGCCACGTCTTTGTTCTCTTCGGGGCCTCTCTGAACTGCTCCAGCCTTAGGTCCTCTGTCTCCTGTGTCCACATCTCGCCGTCAGTTTTCTTCCCTCTCCTGCCTGGGGTTCCCATCTGAGAGTTGGGTCCCAGCCCCAGCCTCCAATTCCCTGCTTGAAACCTAGGCTTACCGTCGCCAGGCTTCGCTTCGAAGCTGCCCTTCCCCAGTCCTAGCCTCTGCATTCTCACCACGCACCTGGGGCTCCCCACTGTGGCCCGCAGCCCCAGATCCAAACTCTGGCCGGGTTCCTAGTGACCCAGCAGCTGGGAGGGGGAGGCCCAGTTGCTGCGTGAGCTGTGGGTGGGCTGCACCCGCATACTCCTGCAGGGCCTGGACCCCAAGGATCAGGAGAGCCAGGATCTTCAGAAGGGGCCTCACCCTGTGCCTGGAGTTCTCAAGGCCATGTCCCAGGTGGTGAGGAAGCCCACGTTGCTGCCGAAAGTGCTGAAGATGGCTCCTGGTGCGAGCACGTGGAACCCAGCCACCAAGCAGCTGCTTAGCCCTGCTGAACCTCAACAGGAGGACAAAGAGGACAGCACCTCTCGTCCCATCCACACGGGTGCCCCAGAACCCCAAGTGACGGTGGCACAGCCAACAAAAAACTCAGGTCCCCAAATATCATCACTCCCCTCCAAGCACCTGCCCCATTCTGGGCCCTGAACCTCAGGCAGTGGGAATCCCGCCTACCTTCTGTCTGCCTGCCAGAAATAAACACCCGCGTTGCCTTAACAATTGGCCCCATGCCTTTCAGTTTCTTCGAAGTGTGCGCTCACGGAACTGGAGAGGAGCAGTTGTCCTGCAGGCCTAGAAGATAGAACACTGACTCCCGGGAATAAGTGCATTACCACCCTTAGGGGACCCTGCTTTAGGGCCAAGGTGACTCCCCAGCAGAGGCAGTCTGGAGAGCCATCTGTCCGCAAAGGAGCAGACGTAAGAGTTGCGAGTGGGGGTCTGTCTCAGTTTGGAGTGTTCATTGAGTCTCATTCCAGTAGGGGAGGAAGGGGATGGCCCTGCATGAGCACAGAGCGATTCAAGGCATGAGGAATTTGATTTCTAGTCCCTGGGTCTCTCTCAGTTCACCTTAGCGCGCAAATCCAAGTTTCATGTGGAGACAAATCTGAGCCTATGCAGGGCTCAGGGTAGTCCCAGCTCTCTTGACCTTTGACATGGGCCAGCATTGGAGTGAGGCAGTCAGGTTACTAGGGAAAACAATTAAAGGAGGAACTCACTCTCAGGTTCAAACGGGGAGCTCCAACACTTCCAAGAGAGAATGCCTCCTTAAATTTTGGGTCTGCTCCACGCCAACCTCTTGGTTAGTCTCCGTTTCGCTTTGGCTAGTCCCTCCCCACCTTCTATGTGGGCAACCTTCCACTGACAGGCCAGCATTCTCTGCTATGTCACTGTGGTTTCTACTCTGCACCCCAGTCTGGGGGCCCAGCTCTGTCCTCACTGTGGTCCTCCTGCTTAGACTAAGTGTGTATACCTGGCAAAAGTGTTATCTCTGGGACCTCCAGCACTGCTCCACAGACCTGACCGGGAAGACGGCAGTGGTGACTGGGGCCAAGAGCGGTGAGTGCTCATCCTGCCCTGTCACCTCACACAGGCCACAGCCTCCAACAGCCCCAACAGGGAGGGCAGAGAGGAGGATCAGCACCCTCTGTCAGACCCTTGTCTCTCCCCTTGCTCCGCTGCCCTCTCCGCGCTCCCCGGACCAGCCTTCTCTGAAGCTGCCCTCCCACAGGCATTGGGAAGGCTGTGTCCCAGGAGCTGGCCCGCCGCGGGGCGCGTGTGATCCTGGCCTGCCACAGCCGTGAGCGTGGACAGCGAGCCCTGGCCCAGATACGAGCAGCCTCACAGAGCAACCAGCTCCTGCTTGGTGAGGTGGACGTGAGCTCGATGGCCTCCATCCGGAGCTTTGCTCAGTGGCTTCTGCGTGAGCATCCAGAGATACACCTACTGGTTAACAATGCTGCAGTCTGCGGTGTGTGTCTTGACTGACTTCCCCTAAATGCATTTCAGGAGCCTCCTTTCTGGCTCAGGGACCCCAAAACAGGCATCCCCTAAGCCTAATCTGCATGTCCTGTGGCAACACCCTTAATTCGGACACTGTCCTAAAAAGCCTACCTTAAGTTGTAGCTTCACACTTCACTGCCCCGATGTTGGCACATACGTGCTCCTGGGGCTTTTTCTACTGAACCTCACTATATCCTCCCCAGACACCATCTCCCTCAGGGCTGTCATTCCATCACCCACCACCTGTGTTTTCGTCTCCTCCCATGATTGCCCACAACACGTGCTCCAGAGGGCCTTGCTGTCACCCTTGCCACCAACTACACTGGACCCTTTCTGCTCACAAATCTGCTCCAAGGTAAGGAAGGTTGGGTGCTTATCTTCTGTGCTGCCCCTGTGTCTTCACTCCTCTGGCATTGTCGTGGCTTACCGCCTCCCATGGCACCCAGATGCTTGCTGAACGATGACCCAGTACACTTTTGCTGGACACAGCAGGGGAACCCACTTGGCACCAGCCAGGATTAGGAGGCTGGTAACCGAATCAGTCAGCCCCAAATACAAGAAGGTGTAAGATCTGTACCGGCCGCCTCTCCTTCCCCAGGTCTGCGTACTAGCCCGGCCAGGAGTCAGGCGTCTCAGCAGAAGCTTCCTGAGGTCACTGGGCTGCTGGGGTTGAGGAGGTTCTTCCTGGGGAGGTGGGGGTGGGTGGCAGGCACATCCTCCCTAACAATGTTTTCCAGGTTGTCTAATAGCCTCTGAGGAAGCTGGTTAGTTTTTGGCCAGGTAATACAAAGAACAAAATCGAAAGCATGAAAGTGTACAAGAGGGTATGCAGAAAAAAAGGAGAAAAGGAATAAAAGGAAAGGGAAGAAGTCTCCTCTCCTTGAGAAGCAGCTGCCCACCCCCCTCCTGGGGGGCAATTAAAGTGGCCCCACCTGGAAAGTGGAGAAAGAGCAAGGCCAGACTCTGCACATTTGCAAGTACATATGTTTCTTCCCCTTTCCAAAATGCACACTATGCTGCAACATCCTGTCTGTGCCTCGCTTATGACAGTTCCTTAAACTGTCTTCTCTCCTGTCTCCCCTCCTGCCACCAAATCACCGTTCGTCATACCACTGTCTTGCTTCAGGTCCTTTGAAGGTGCTCTGTGCTTTATAGACATAAAAACTAAGCTGCTTCTCCCCACTTACAAGTCCGTCTGCAGACTGGGAACCTCACCGTTGCCTTTCCCAGACCTACACTCTTGTCACCAGCCAGCCGATCTGTGTCTCTTGGACCACTCTGTTTTTTAATTCTGGCTGCGCTTTTGCACGTCTGTTTCCCTTTATCTGGAATATCCCTTCCCATCCCTTTAAGGTAGAGTAGCGCTAGCTCAGCTGCCCACACCCAGCACAGATACCGCCTGTGCTGTGGGCTCTGCCCTCACCCCTCTGCCTCCCCGGCTGCCCCACTTCCAGGGCTCCTGAGGCCCCTGTGCATGTCTCTGCTCCTGCCCTGATGCTGCTGCATGAAGATCAGCCTCCAGCTCGGCTGCGAGCCCCCTTGGCCTTCACGTCACTGTGTCTGCGAGTTTGGGTCCATTGTCCTCTTTAAGAATGATTTTCTCTCCAGCAGGTTTTGGCTAGATACCTCCTGCTCAGCTTTTCATTTGTGATTCTTCCTTTAAATGTAGGCTCAAGACAGTTTTAGCATTTTGAAACAACAGGCAAACTCATACGTGACAGCTAGTATTTTTCACACTTTCTATAATCCAGACTTTTTTTTTATTAGATACTCTTTTTTTCTTTTTCTTTTTTTAAGATTTAACTTGTTCTCTTGATACTAATTACACTTTCTTTCTGAAGGTAGTTTAAAAAGTTTTTTTTAAGCCCCACTTTTCCAAGTATCTCTGCATATGTTTCTTTTCCCCTGAACTTAGCACCTGTATGTCCTTAGCCCATAGGTTGTGTCTGCCGGGGTCCAGGGGCCTAATGGATAGTCGCGCGATGAATAAGTAAGTGACTGAGTGTATGAATGTGTGAAAGACAGCTTTCACAGCATTTCCAGTCTCTCCTTCCCCCTCTTAGCCCTCAGTGAGATTAAAAACATGAACCAGGATCAATTACATTACCTCCAGCTGGCAAGTGGAAGAAAAGCAAGGCAAAACTCCACTTTTATTTTAGGCAAAAAAAACCCCACAAGAAACAAAAAACAAAACCCCCAAACAAAACAAAAGACACACTAAATAAAACAGGAGAGAAAGCCTGAGGAAAGCAACTGAGATGGAAATGCAGTCTCAGGCCACATTCAGCCGTCCTGCGCCTCACCTGGGCGCCTGCGTGGGCGGCCTGCTCTCCTGGAGTCTCATGAAGAAGCAGGCTGGGGAGTGGGCAGGGGAGTCTGCTGCAGGACTTGCGCTGAAAGTGTGTGGTCCTCCCTCCTCCCAGGGACCCTACAACGGGCAGGGGCAGCCCGAGTGGCCAATGTGTCTTCCTTCCGGGAAGAGAAAGGGTACATTGATGAGGAACATCTGATGGGGGCTGGCAGACCTTTGACCTTCAACCAGAGCTATGATTGCAGCAAATGCCTTTGGCCTCATTCGCTGGGAAGCTGGCCCAGAGACTTCAAGGGACAGGTATTTGCCTCTGGCAGCCCCTACTCCTCCACTCCCAAGGCACCTCTCAGTCCTTCACATCTCATCCCAACATGTTCTGTCCATGAAATATTCCCAGTATCCCCCGAGCCAGCTGTTTACCTCCACCCTTTATCATCTGTGTGCCCTCTGTTTCTCTCAACCCCATCTTCACATCTCCTCTTCAACCTTTCTTCCAATTCTCATCGCCCACAACTCCCTCTCCCAGTACTTTCCAATACCAACACCATCCACTGTGCTCCCCGCTAAAGTTCATCCAACAGTTTCAAGCACTGAAGTCCCCTTCCTGGTCGGATATCGCCATTCATGTGAGTTACAGAACCCTGACTTCCGGGTCACCTCCACCCAGCAGGGCTGGTAGGGTCCTCCCTTTTTCGCACATTGTAGAACCATGTTTAACCCTTTCCTCCTCTCTGCTTTGCACTACACCTGTTTCTCCCTCTCGCAGGTGTGACTGTGAGCTCCGTGGACCCTGGCGTTGTATACACGGAGACCATGAAGAATTTCTCTTGTTCCATCGTTTCATCTTCTGGCTCAGCCTCTTCTTTAGGGTGGGTGGGGAGGAGCTGGCTCTGCCTGAAGGGCTTGGGGCAGGGGGTCTGCTGCACAGTGTGTCCCTTCAGGCTACAGCCTGCCTGGCTTTTATCCCTCCTCCTCCCCCCCACCCCCATGTCTCTGCAGAACAGCAGACAGGGTGCAGTCCCAGCGCTCTACCTGAGCTTGGCAAAGGAGCTACATGGCATTTCTGGAAAACATTCTAGCAGTTCCTGTGTGATGACTCTTGCCCCTAAAGCTGCCCGAGATCCTCACGTCGCCCAAAGCCTCTGGGATACTTCAGCCCGACTAACACATCTAGACAAGATGAGCTGACCCTCTGTGACCCCCGCCCTGACTCGCCACCTTCCCCCGACTCCCAGCCCTCACTCAGATTATGCCTTCTGCTTGTCAGTTCCAAGGGTCAGTCAATCACCTTGTTCGGTGTAATGACCACTTCCTCTTCCTGTTGGCTCCGGTGCATGAGAGCTCAGCTTAGCCTGAGGGCAGTTTCAGCTTCCACTTTATAGTCAGTTCTCAGATGGAAGTGTTCATCGCTTGGGCACTAGGATCTCCAGACCTACCGAGCCCCACGTTGTGATGACGGGGAGAGAAAGTCCTTCCGGTGGTGGCTATTAGGGCGCCAGGGAAAGGGGGGCTTCCACCTGTGCCTCTCGGGTCCTGGCTTCAGGGAGGCAGCACCACGTAGTGTCCTCTGGACGAAGGCATACACCACGTGCTGTAGGGCTGCACCCCAGCTTCTCAGGGTGTTGTGTCCCAGCTGGTTCGGTAAGAGCCCCGTAATGGTTCCATCTTTCTATCGAGCCAGCTTCTACTAGGCTCTGAGTCATGTGATAAGGCAGGTGAATTCTCGGCGTGAGAGCCCACTGCTTCTTTTCTAGGGTCTTTGTTCATCAGCAGAAGTTTGTTTTTTTTTTTTTAATGGGAGTCCTGGGGATTGAACCTAGGACCTCGTGCATGCTGAGCACGCTCTCTGCAGCTGAGCCACACCCTCTCCCTCATCAGCATAACTTTTGGAATCAGCTTTTCAAATTTCACACAAACAAATCCTTTTGGGATTGCGCTGCATCTACGTGGGAGGATCGATGTGTGTATGATAGCGAGTGGCCCTGAACGTGAACACGGTGTACTTACATCTATTTAAGTCTCATTAATACCTTCATAAAGTTTTTAATAATTTTATCCATAAAGATCATGCATAAGTTTTACTGTAATTCCAGGTACCCTGCTTTTTATGCTATTGCATGTGGTATTTTAAAACTCATATATTAATCATGTATCATACAACTTTATTAAGTTCTCTAATTCTAATAAGTTATCTGTAGTTTTTCCACATAGAACATCACACCATCGAGGGATAATAACAGATTTATTTCTCCCCTTTCAGCTATGATAAATCTTGTTTCTTTTCCGAGACCTTAATTGATTTTCTAGTATGAAACCAAACTTGCTTTTAAACCAACTTGGTCAGAGTATTACTTTCATATACATTGCTAAATTTAGTATGCTCATGCTTTCGTCTGGAACTTTTTGCTGCGTCCATAAATAAGACTGGCTATACTGCCCTTTTCCTTACTTATATTGCCATTGTCTGGTTTTGCTGTCGTGGGTGTATTCATTTTATAAAATGAATTTGTGTTCATCCAGGGACATCATATGAGAAGCAAATGTCAATTAATTGAGGATTAGGTGTACAAGAAACTTGACAGGGGAAATAGCTGTGAGGGAAAATGGAGGAGAAGCTGGGAGAAGCTGGGAGACCCACCAGACAGTGAGACCAGTCTGGCCCTGAGTGAGGAGAGAAGGCTGGGAAGGAGCATCTTAGGGTGCAGTGGAGTAATTTTTCCATTTTTAACCTCCCTCTCTTGTTTTGAAAGTATACAGTCTATTTCTGTTCTTTATTGGTTTGTCTAAAAATTTTAACCTGTATGTTTAATTTAACAGTATCTTTAATCAATATCTTTATTTTTCTTTTAAACAGTACATAGATCTTAGAATTCTTCAACATTAATCATTCCCTTTGAATTTGTATACTTTTGTAACCCAGTATTTTAATTATTTCATTAATTTCATAAATCAGGTATTTTGTTATTTTCAATAACAAAATTGATATTTTTATCAGTTGATATTTGCGTAGATTTACCCATATATTTAATATTTTCTTTGCTCACTGTTCTTTTTTATGTCTCAGATCTTCTATCTGAGATTATTTTCCTATCTTGAAGTATATCCTTAGAAATTTCTTTGATGAGGATTTGTGGTAGACAGACTTCTAAGGTGGCTCCCAAGTTTCCTACCCCCTAGTGTACACATTCTCCAAAATCTCCTCCTGAGTGTGCGAAGAACTCCTGAACATGATGGCAGTTTACTCCTGCAATTATGTTATATATCTGGTAAAGGGATTTGCTGATGTAATGAAAGCCAGAACCATTTGGCTCTGTGTGTGTGTGTGTGTGTGTGTGTGTGTGTGTGTGTGTGTATGTGTGTGTGTGTACAGTATTTTTTCATGTCTACCATAGTTTTCTTCACCTCTTTCAGTTACATTTTTCTGTGTTTGAGTTCCTCAAAGCTTTCCAAGGTTTGAGTCATTCATTAATTCATTCATTAAATAAATAAGCATTTTGCAGCTACATGGAAGGACCTGGAGATCGTCATTCTAAGTGAAGTCAGCCAGAAAGAGAAAGAAAAATACCATATGATATCACTCATATGTGGAATCTAAAAAAAGAAAAAAGAGGACACTGATGAACTCATCTACATAACAGGAACAGACTCGCAGACACAGTAAACAATCTTAGGGTTATGGTTGTGGAGAGGGGGAAGGGGGTGGGATGGGATAAATTTGGGAGTTTGAGATTTCCAAATGGTAGCCACTATATATAAAAATGGGTAAGAAACATTTTTTCTGTAGAGCACAGGGAACTATATTCAATATCTTGTAATAATCTTTAATGAAAAAGAATATGAAAACAAATATTGTATGTATATGCATGACTGGGACATTGTGCTCTACACCAGAAATTGACACATTGTAATTGACTATACTTCAAGAATTTTAAAAAAGCAGCAGTTATAACAAAATGAAGAATCTGTGCTCTTGACCCACAGTAAAATACCCATCAATTCCTTTAATTAATTAACTAATTAAATGTGTTTGTGGCATGTCAGCTGATCAAGACATTGTTGTATATGTTATTGTCCTACAGTGATGGATAAAATAGACAAGCATCCATGAAGTCAAGGGGTGTATATTCTAGCAGAGTGAGAGACATAATAAACACAAATATGTCATAAGATTCCATAGTCATGAGTGCTGTGGACACACAAGAAGCAAGAAAGGAAAGAAGGAGTACCGTGATGAGGGGCTGGGGTTGAAATTTTAAATAGGTTGGCCAGGTAAAGACTCAAGAAACCAGTTGGCTTTGAGTTAATAAAAAGAAAGGCTATTTCGGGTGGACCGGACCTAATCAGGTGAGCCCTCGAAAAGGGTTCAGGCTTTGTCAGAAGTCAGAGAGTCTCCTGTTCACCTTGAAGAAGCACACTGCCCCGTTGTGGAGCGGGCCACGTGGCCTCTAGCAGTTGAGGCTTCAGTTCTGCGGTTGCAAGGAGCAGAATTTTGTCAATAACCGGTGAGCTTGGAAGAGGACCAGGAGCGCAGATGAGACTGCAGCCCTGAATGACACCTGGATTTCAGCCTGGTGAGATCCTGAGCAGAGGACCCAGCCAACCTGGGTGCGACAACACATGTTTTCTTTTAAGCCACTGGGTTTGTAGTCACTTCTTATCCAGAAATAGGTCCAAATACAGGATCTAGTAATAGCAAACTCCTTCAGTTTCGTTTGAAAATGTCTTTATTTCGCCCTCATTTTTTAAGAATCATTTCGCTGGCTAAAGCTGACAGTTACTGTCTCTTATTCTGCTGAAAATAGTATTTTTTGTCTCTGGCTTTCATTGTTGCTGTTGAGAAATCAGATACTAATCCAACAGTTACTTTGTGGGGAATCTGCTCTCTATACTTCAAATCCCCTTTTCTGTTTTTAAAAGTAAGTGAAACATACGCATTTTATATATGTAACAAAATTCCAATGTCAGTAATCTTTGCAGGTTTGAATGGTTATGGCAGCTTGTTTCTTTGTGTGTTTAGTGACCTTGTACCCCATGGTGCTTGGAGGTTTAGCTCTAGGAATGATTAGAGTCCTAGGATTAAGGTACATTCCCCAGAGAGAGTTTACATTTAGTTTGGCCAGGTTTCCAGGAGTGCTATACTGACTTGGACCACTTTAACTTAAATTCTTGTCTTGGAATTTTTGGGTCACTCACATGGTATACACTCTGCCCCCAAATGTGTGTGAGTACAAACTTATTATTTTGAATTATAAATGAGGCTTCCCCCCCAGTGGGAAGCCTAGATACTTTCCTTCTATACCTAATTTGTTGAGCATTATTATCATAAACAGATATTCAGTTTTGTCAAATACTTCTGCATCTACTGAGATGATCATATGAATTGCATTTTTATTCTGTAATATGATTTATCATTTATTAATTTGCATATATTGAAACATTCTTGCATCCACAGATAAATTCTATTTAATCACGGTGTACGGTTCTTTTAAGTTGCTGCTGAATTCGGTCTGCTAGCGTTTAAGCATTTTTACATCCACATTCATCAAGGATACGGGCTTGCAGTTTCCTTTTTCTGTAGTGTCCACACCTGGCAACGGTATTGGGCAATGAGGCCTTGTGAAATGAGTTTAGGGGTGTTGACTCCACTCTGAGTTTTTGAGAGTTTGATAAGGATTGGTATTAATTCTGTAAATGTTTGGTAGGCTTCACCAGGGAAGCCATCTCATCCTGAGATTCTCTGTGTTGGGCAGTTATTAATTACTGATTCAATCTCCTTACTCATAATTGTTCAAATTTTCTATTTCTTCGGGATTCACTCTTTATACGTTGCATGTTTCTAGAAATTGACCCATTTCATCTCGGTTATTCAGTTTGTTGCCGTGTAGTTTTTCATAATAGTCTATTGTGATTATTTATGTTCCTATGGTACCAATTGTAGTGTTTCCTCCTTCATTTAAAACTTTGTTGACCTGGAGGGTAGGTAACAGCTCAGCGGCAGAGCGCATGCTTAGCACACACGGGGTCCTGGGTTCAGTCCCCAGCACCTCCCTTAAAAAGATTCTTTTTAAAAGTAGAATTTCATTGATTTGTGTCTTTTTTCAGTTAGTCTAGCTAAATGTTTGTCAGTTTGGTTTATCTTTCATAAGAAGCAACGCTTAGTTTTTTCTCTGCTGTTCTTTCTGCTCCCTGTTGCATCTATTCCTGCTTCAGCCTTTGTCATGCCCCTTCTTCCGCTGACTTCGTCTAAGAGCTTGCTCGCACCTGCTGCCCTCCTGCCGAAACTCTGGGTGACGGCTCCGCGTTAGGAGTTCGCTGCGGGAAGCCCCTGACTGCAGTGGTGCTTCTGCGTAGACTTCCTTCTAGTTCTATTTGCATTTGATTTATATATTTAAGTGCTCCAATGTGTGGGGCATAAATATTGACGATTGTGTCTTCTCGGTAGATTGACCCTCTGTCATCATGTAATTGTTGTCTCTGTTGCTTTTGACCATGTTTAAAGCCTGTGTTGTCTACGACTAGCTACCCCCACTTTCTTTTGGTTGCCATTGTGTCACACATTTTTCCACCCCTTCACTCGCCTGTGTGTGCTCTTAAAGCCAATGTGAGCCTCTTACAGGCAGCATAGCATTGGATTGTGTTTTTATGTCCATCCACTTATTAGTGTTTTCACTGGGGAATTTAATCCATTTACATTAGAGTGATCATTGACAGAGAGCAGCGTCCTGCTGCCTTGGTGTTGATGCTGGGTCTGCTTTATAATCCCTGGTTCCTCGCGCTTTCTTGCTGTCGTCTTTGGGACCCTGGCACTCTTTGCAGAGGTTCGCTTAGATCCTTTATCATCATCTTTGTGTGACGACCACAGGTTTTTCCTTTCTGGTTATCATGAGGCATATTGATGTCACAACTACCATATTTTTATATTGTGTATCTAATAACAAATTAGTTATGGTTACTTTGTAATTTTTTTTTAGCTTTCAAACTAGAGTTGTGAGTCACACATCACCATTACAATATTATAGAATCTGATTTTCACTATATATTTACCCTTAACAGTGGGCTTAACACCTACATTCATATGTTTTTATGAGGTCTATTAGCATCCTTTCATGTCTGCTTAAAAAAACTCGATTGGGCATTCCTTATAAGACAGCACCATGCTACTGTGATACCTCCAGCATTGTATATACAGGGTATTTTGTGGTTCTTTATACATTTTTGTATTTTTTCCCCTAGTTTTAAAAAATGCCACTGGATTTTGGTAGGGATTGCACTAAATCAATAATGGCTTTGGGTAGTAGGGACATTTTAACAATATTAATTCTTCCAACCCACGGACAAGGGATAACTTTACATTTATATCTGTCTTGTTCCATTTCTTTCATCAGTGTATTGTAGTGATCTTTTATCCCCTTGGATAAATTTATTCCTTATTATTTTATTGTTTTCGATGCTGTTATAAATGAAATTGCTTTCTTTCTTTTTCAGATAATTTTCAGTATGTAGAAATACGACTGACTTTTGCACTTTAAATTTTTATTCCACAACTTTACTGAGTATGTTGATTAGTTCTGACACGTTTTTGGTGAAGTTTTTAGGACTTTCTGTATATAAAACCATGTTACCTTAAAATAGAGACATTGCATCTCTTATTTTCCAGCTTTGATGCCTTCCACATCCCTTCCTCGCCTGACTGCCCTGGCGAGGGCTCCCGCGAACGTGCTGAGTGTGCGGAGGAGGTGAGCTGCCTTGCCTTGCTCCTGACACTGGGGGGAGGGTTTTGGACTTCCGCTGCTGAGTATGTGTTGAAGCGTGGCCTTGAGTTACATTCATTCTACACCTAAGTTGTTCAGTGTCTTTTCTGTGTCTGTTGATTGTGTTTTTTCTTTTGTTCTGTATGAGCAGCAGCATGTAAAGCCGTACTACTGCTGAATCTGGGAGAGGAGAAGTGGTCCCTGCCCCTCTTAGGGTGCAGTGCCAGGTGACGCTTAGGGGACTCGTGGCAGGGGAGCCTGGCTTCTGTGGAAAACTGTGAAATGTCGTGGCTTCTTTCTTCTTGTTCAGTTGTGTCTTCTTGGTGCTTGAAATCTGTGTGGGTGAAAACCCAGAGCCTGATGGAGGGCAGCTGTGATCCTGACGGTGCAGTCACAGAGAAGCAGGCCCTTCCTCTTCCTCTGCTGCCAGTAGTGAGCAGGCTTCTCCACTGGCCTGAGTCTTCTGTGTAAAACCAAGAAGTAATAAAAGCCTTAAGAGGCTCTGGTTATGCTTCCCTAGGTTCCTGAGATTTTTTTGGCCCAGAAACTGAATACTCTCCTTCCCAGTATTTGTCCTCAGCTCCCAGTTTTGTTGAAAGTCTCCACCTTACGCTGAAATGAGAGTGGCTGTCTTTGTCTCACTGAGTCCCTTGGGCACAGGAGAAAGTTGCCTCACTCACGACCGGTTGGCGTCTGATGTGCATTAGTCACTTGGTGAACACAGTGGAGGGAGACTGAGGAAGCAGAGGCTCACTGTCTAGTTGTGCTGGCACACGTGTCAGAATGCGGTCAGCTTAACACAGCGCAGGCGCAGGAGGCACAGAGGACAACAGCAGCGCTCCTGTGAGTGTGGAGCATGGAGGGTGGTGAGGGGTCAGCGATCTGACCCGGATTCAGTGTCATAGTTCTGATTAGTAACTGCGTCCTCTGAAAACGGCTGCCAATTTTAAATAGGACACTTACCTTCCCTATTGTACAAACCCATCCTGTTTTCATTTTGTAAGTAAACTTTGTTCACATTTAAACACTGGAAAACAATGTATAAGTTATATTTTTTCCTTAAATTTGACTATATGTGGATGAGAAAAACTGCAGTAGATAGAGCAGCACGTAGGGTCCTGTGGACATTTTCAAAGGACTGAAATATGTGAACCTTATTGGAAGGTCCTGTTACTGTCAGACCAGTGGGAGTGAGTGCGACCCTGGGGAAGCAGTGCTGTATGACCATCAAAGCCGAGACGTAGAAAGAAATGGGAGCCCTCAGGTCACAGGAGGGTCAGAATAGGGCCATCTTTCAGTGGAGAAGTCCCTGCAGCCACCGGCTTGTGATGCTGACTTTGTCCACGCGTCTGGTAATGGACATCCGAGGTGTGTCGTTGTGAGAGAATCTGCACCTGCTAACCCCAAGTCCGCACGAAGCCTGTTCAGTCACGTGCAGGGCGGGGCATTGCTTCAGGGTCCTCCGAGACTGCAGTGAGCAATAGACAGTCACAGTTCATTCACTGACTTCTACGCAGAACACTGAGAACATGGGCTCAGTTTGAAAACCAATACTCTTAACCACCTAGTAAAATGTTTCACACGAGAGGCGTTAAGTTCCAGGCCCGGGTACGATTTGCCATTGGTCACCGTTAATAAGTCATGAATAACAGATATCGCCTGCCTTGCGGTGAGTCTAGTTTTATCTAAGACCCTTGGAGAGAAGAGGTGAGTGATACCTTCTCAAATTCAGATTTTATAATCAGCAGTTCTCTCGATTTCCCCTGTGACCCAGTGGTTTTTGAGACTGTGTTAGTTTCCTTGTATTTGTGGGGTTTTCTATATTTATGCTTTGGTTTCTAGTTTCATTTCATTACATCACAAAAGATTCTTCAATTTGTAAGGCGCCTTTTGTGACATAACGTGTGTCTATCCTGGAGAATATTCTGTCGTCACTTTAAAAGAGCCAGTTATTCTGCAGCTAGACGGAAGGCTCTGTGTATGTCTGTTGGGTCCGCTTGTCTGAAGCGCTGGTCAGGTCCACTGACTGTTTACTGATTTCTGCCTCAACGTTCTATTCAGGGTTGAAGGTCAGATATAGAAATGCCTGCTGTTGTGTTGCACTCAGTTTCTCCTGTTAGATCTGCCACTGTTTGCTTTACCTTCTTAGATGATGATGTCAGGTGTGTGTAAATGCTTGAAATTGTTGTAACTTGCTAATAAGTTGACTGTTATTATCGCATAATACATTTTTGTCCCTGGTGACCATTTCTGGCTTAAAGCCAACTTTGTGCAGGAGAAGTTTAGCCACTCCTGCTTTGTTTTAGTCATCATTTTCATGGAATATCTTTTTCCATCACTTCACTTCCAGCCTATGTGTGTCCATAAATCTAAAATGAATTCTTGTAGACAGCATACAGCTGGATTTTGGCTTTTTAATCCACTCAGCTACTACGTATCTTTTAATTAGGGAGTTTAGCTAATTTACAGGCAAAATAATCTTTGATCAGAATGACTTACAGAGCTCCTTCCAGAGAGAAGCTGGATGTTGACTTTTATTTCCTGCTCAGTCTGCACTGAGCCATAAGGAATATCTGCTGGAAGAAAAACACCTTGAAAACTGAAAACATTCACGGTTTCACCAGAGCAGGAAGATCACCCTGATTCCAACACAAGACAGTGGGACCCTTCTGTTGCCAGTGCAAGGAGAACTAAGAGCAAACACAGAGTGGAGAACACTCAGTGTTTTCAACTAGAAAGGAACTAGATGACTCCACAGTTGATTGAACTTTTTTTTTGTCAAAAACAATCCAATAAATGTTAGCTCCACCAGAACAATCTAAGTTCTGTGTAGAAAAGGGAAGTGTCTCTCTTTCTACTGTGTGTGTGTCTACTCTTTCATTCACACAGCTTAATGCTTAGAGTGTTACACTTACTTAGTAAATCTTTAATCCACTTACTCATTCATGAAAGAAATAGGCACTGATTTTCCAGCACCATTTTGTGTCTTAGAGATTGAACACAAGGAAGAACTGAGTACAAGAATTATGATCAGGAAGGCTCCAGTGTAGTGAGGGACAAACTAGAGGCAGACACCTTCAGACAGCTGCCATGGCTTTGACCAGACATGAATAGGGGCTGACTGAGGTCTGGGGCATGTGGAAGCTTGTCTGGTTACTTGAGTAAAGACGTCATTGTTGACAGACTCACTGAGACCAGACGGCTGGTGTCTTCTAGCACCACGTCTCTGAAGAACTTTCTCCAGGATGAATCCACAAGGCCTGTGACTCTTGATGGAAATCCACTCTACTTCCTCCAGGTCACTGCTTGGTAAAAGTTCACAGACACTCAGCTCCGATGGGGCTTCCCTGGCCAGTTCTGTGTGCGGAGTTGACATGATGGTGCTGGGCCAGGGGCTTTGTGTGCAGTCGGCTCAGACCTTGTTTGCTGCTTCTCTGCCTACTCTTTTATACCCTTCAGATACAATCAGGGATGTACAGACACTGAGAACAATGAATGTTTATTGAAAAAATTATCACATGAGGTATGGTGTGAAATACCATGGACATGCTCAGATAAAGTCATGACTCTTCACTGGTTATTATGTATTTTGAGAACATGTAACAAAGCTGTCCTTTTCACCAGTTTTAGGTGTCTAGGGCAGACAGTGTCACTGAACCATGTCTTAACCATGACTGTGGATGGATCAGCCTGACAGAAACCTCAAGTTTCTGACCTGTGAAATGTCTCAACAATTCTTCAGAATTTTTAAGAGTTCCAGTCAGTTGATATGTAAAATGCCTTCTATATAGCAAATGCTCGATAAATTGGTTATAGATCTGTTATTATTAAAATGGCAGAGAGCCTTCCAGCAGTGCTCAGAATCCTGCAGGATTAGACAGGCTTCACGGTGAATTCAGGGTCTGCAGGTGTAACCTCTCTCATCTCTGTACAACTCAGATGTTCATTACAAGGCGTAGGGCATACAATGCAGAAGCACAGGCCAGAGGCCCGTGGGACTCACGCGCTGAGTGGTGGCCCCAGCCTAACCCGTCTCCGTTTTCTCTGTGGTCTCCAAACGTCAGTTACCGTCTGCTTTGCATCTTCATTCTGTCCATCTGTGAAAGGTAATAGAAGCCTCTTGACTTAATCCAATTGAAGCTGGTCTCTCCAGTTCTTCCATAATGTCCACAGGTCCCCAAATTGTATTTTGTGTTCTATCTTCATTTTTTTTTCACTGAAATATAGTCAGTTACAATGTTGTGTCAATTTGTACTATACAGCATAATGCTTAAGTCATACATATGTATACATATATTTGTTTCCATGTTCTTTTTCATTATAGGTCACAAGAAATTGCATATAGTTCCCTGTGCTGCACAGTATACACTTGTTGTTTATCTATTTTATATATAGTAGTTAGTATCTGCAAATTTCAAATTCCCAATTTATCCTTTCCCACTCGCTTTCGCCCCTGGGAATCATAAGTTTGTTTTCTATGTCTGTCAGTCTGTTTCTATAAGTTCATTTGTATCTTTTTTTTTTTTTTAAGATTCCACATCTAAGTGATATCATGTAGTATTTTTCTTTCTCTGTCTGGCTTACTTCACTTATAATGATGATCTCCAGGTCCATCCATGTTGCTGCAAATGATATTATTTTATAATATTTTATAGTTGGGTAGCATTCCATTGTAGAAATTTACCACAACTTTTTTATCCACTCATCTATCAATGGACATGTAGGCTGTTTCTATGTGTTGGCTGTTGTAAATAGTGCTGCTGTGAACACTGGGGTGCAGATGTCTTTTTGAATTACGTTTTTCTCTAGATACACGTCCGGGAGTAGTATTGCTGCATCACATGGTAATTATTAGTTTTTAAAGGAACTTCCATACTGTCTTTAAAGTGGCTGCACCAATTTATATTCCCTCCAACAGTATAGGAGGGTTCCCTTTTCACCACATCCTCTGCAGCATTTATCATTTGTGGACTTTTTAATGATGGCCATTTACCTGGTGACAGGTGAAACCTCATAGTAGTTTTTGATTTGCATTTCCCTAATAATTAGTGATACTGAGCATCTTGTCATGTTCCTGTTCACCGTCTGTATGTCTTCAATGGAGAAATGTCTATTTAGAAGAAATGTCTGTCTTCTGCCCATTTTTAAAAATATATTTTTATTTAAGTATAGTCAGTTTACAATGTTGTGTCAATTTCTGGTGTAGCACAATACTTCAGTCATATAGGAACATACATGTATTCATTTTCATGTTCTTCTTAACCATAAGTTACCACAAGATATTAAATATAGTTTCCTGTGCTATACAGTATAAACTTGTTGTTTATCTATTTTATATATAGTAATTAGTATCTGCAAATCTCAAACTCCCAGTTTATCCCTTTCCACATCCGTACCCACCTGGTAACCATAGATTGTTTACTGTGTCTGTGAGTCTGTTTCAGTTTTGTAAATAAGTTTGTCTTTTTTTAGATTACACATGTAAGTGATATCATATGGAATTTTTCTTTCTCTTTCTGGCATACTTCTCTTATAATAATATTCTCCAGGTTTATCCAGGTTGCTGCAAATTGCATTATTATATTCTTCTTTATGGCTGAGTAGTATTCCTTTGTTAAAATGTGCCACAATTTCTTTATCCAGTCATCTATTGATGGACATTTAGGTTGTTTCCCTGTCTTGGCAATTGTAAGTAGTGCTGCTATGAACATTGGGGTGCATGTATCTTTTCGAATTAAAGTTCCCTCTAGATATATGCCCAGGAGTGGGGTAGCTGGATCATATGGTAAGTTTATTTTTAGTCTTTTGAGGAATCTCCATACTGTTTTCCACAGTGGCTTTCCTTGCTTCCCTCTCCCACTCTTAATGATTTAGATGTCTTCTTTTACAATTCTGTGTTTATTCTATTTGGAATTCATGGTGGTTATCACCTTTCCAGTTGTGAGTTTCTCATTTTTGTAGCATCCTGTTGCTTTTCTATTTAGAGTAGACCTGTCAATATTTCTTTTAGCATGGGTTTAGTGTTGCTAAACTCTTTCAGTTTTTGCTTGTCTGTGAAGTCATTTATCTCTCCTTCTATTCTAAAGGATAGCCTTGCTGAATAAAGTATCCTAGGCTGCATCTTTTTTCATTCGGAACTTTGAATATATCTTGCCACTCCCTTCTGGCCTGTAGTGTTTGTGCAGAGAAATCAGCTGAGAGCCTTATGGGGGTTCCCTTGTAACTCACTCTTTGTTTTTCTCTTGCTGCCTTTAGGATCATTTCTTTATCTTTGACTCTGGCCATCTTGATTATGATATGTCTTGGTGTGGGTCTGTTTGGGTTCTTCCTGTTTGGGACCCTCTGAGCTTCCTGTGCTTGGATATCTGATTCTTTCTTTAGGTTTGGGACGTTTTCAGTCATGATTTCTTCAAATACCTTTTCAGTCCCCTTTGTTCTTTCTTCCCCTTCTGGAACCCCTATTATGCATAGATTGGCACACTTTATATTATCCCATAGGTCCCTTATATTGTTTTCATTGTTTTTTATTTGTTTTTCTCTCAGCTGTTCTGATTGGGTGCTTTCTGTTGTCCTGTCTTCTAGGTCACTTATTCGTTCCTCTGCATTATCTAGCCTGCTTTGTACAGCCTTTAGGTCAGCTCTCATCTCAACAAATGAGTTTACTAATTCTACTTGGTTCTCCTTTATAGCTTCTATTTCACTTTTGACATATTTTATATCTCTAAACACTATTTCTTTTAGTTCCTTAAGTACTTTGATCACTCCTTTTTTTGAAATCTTGATCTAGTAGGCCATCAGTGCCTATTTCCTTGATTGTGCTTTCATGGGATTTCTCTTGCTCTTTTAATTGGGAGTGGTTCCTCTGCTTCTTTATATTGCTCATATCTCTCTGGCACTGTGGTTTAAGGAGTATCAGTTATCTAGTTCTCCTGGAGACTCTGTGCTCTTAATGATTTTATTGAGAGGTCTTTGTGTCTTCGCCCTGTTTTGTGAACTCAGCTTGCTGTTTCCAGAGGCCCCCTGTTGGCACCCTCATCTGTGCTGCTCCCAGTGGCTGTCGGTTAGCAGATCGCGCCCCCTCCCAACACTGGGACAGGTGCTGAGCTCTTACCCAGTGGGCAGGCGGGTCACTCCCCCTCCCAATGCGGAGTCAGATGCGGTGAAGCAGGTGGGCGGATCGCGCCCCCTCCCAGCACCGTGGTCAGGTGCTGCGTTCCTGTCAGGAAGGCAGGTGGCCATCTGCCCTCTCCCAGCGCCGGTTGCTCTGCTGCTCTGTGCAGCTGCCCGCTCTGCCTCGGGTCAGTGCTCCAAAGGCGGGCTCAGGGAAGACCGCAGAACAGCCCCGCCCCTGCTCCATGCCAAATCTCAGCTCCGTGTTTGTCTTGGCAGCCCGAGTTCTCTGAGGTGCCAGGGCAGAAAGATACTATCTACCTTGGGCTGTAAACAAGTTTCAATCATGCCTAGGAGGTTGTGGAGCCCCAGATGCGAATTCAGGCCTCAGCCTTGGCCCCGCCCCCACCCAGGCGCTGTGCACAGGAGGAGATGGCAGCTGTGGCTGCGCCCTGCCTCTCTTCTCATGAGAAGTGCCAGTAATGGCTCCACAGGTCTGAGGAGACAAAGGCTACGGCGCCCCTCCCCCCAGGGCACACCAGCCGTGTTGCTTTGCTTTTTTTGCAATTTATGGGGGACTGAGGTGGTTCTGCTCCATATCCCCTCCCAGCCACGGCACACAGCCTCCTGCAGTCCCCTAGACTGCCTCAGTGCAGCCGCCTCAGTCCTTCACCTGGCTTGGGCGGCCTGCCCCGGCCCCAGCTGCCGGCTCGCATCTCAGGCTGGGTGTCATTGGGACTCTTCGTGCCTGTTTAACTCAGTTCTGTTGGTCAAGAGATGCTCAGGGCAGATCTGAGCCTCGGAGGCTCCCCCTCCATCTTGTTGGTCTCTCGGAGAGGGGAGACCCAGCGAACAAGTGCCAGTCCTCCTCTGCTGTTCCCTCCCTGCAGGACCAGTCCCACACTGTTTTGCTTTTTCTTCTTTCTTTTTTCCTTTTCTCCTACCAGATTTTTGGCATCTTTGTCTTTCAAAGAGGGCGATGTTCTGTCAGAGTTTGGCAGGTGCTCTGGTTGGCTGGGTGGGTCTGTAGATGTGAGTTTTGGTGTATTTGTGGGAGAAGGTGAGCTACAAGCGTCCTTCTACTCCGCCATCTTGCTTCTCTGGGTTTGTTTTTTCTTATTCAGCTGTTTGAGCTGTTTATATATTCTGGAGATTAAGCCCCTGTCAGTCTCGTCTTTTGTAAATATTTTCTCCCATTCTGTAGGCTGTCTTTTTGTTTTGCTTACGGTTTCCTTTGCTGTGAAAAAGCTTGTAACTTTAATTAGGTTCCATTTGTTTAAATTTGCTTCTATTTCTATTGTTTGGGTAGATTACCTCAGGAGAACATTGCTGAGATTTATGCTGGATAATGTTTTGCCTATGTTTTCTTCTAAGAGGTTTATAGTATCTTGTCTTATGTTTAAGTCTATAAGCCACTTTGAGTTTAGTTTTGTGTATGGTGTGAGGGAGTGTTCTAGCTTCACTGATTTACATACTGCTGTCCAGTTTTCCCAGCACCATTTGCTGAAGAGACTGTCTTTACTCCATTATATGTTCTTGCCTCCTTTGTCAAAGATTAATTGACCAAAAGTTTGTGGATTTATTTCTGGGCTCTCTATTCTGTTCCATTGATCCATATGTCTGTTTTTGTACCAATATCATGCTGTTTTGATTACTGTAGCTCTGTAGTATTTTCCGAAGTCTGGGAAAGTTATTCCTCCAGCTTCGTTCTTTTTCTTCAGTAATGTTTGGGCAGTTCTGGGTCTTTTGTGATTCCATATAAATTTTAATTATGATTTGTTCTAATTCTGTGAAAAATGTTCTGGGTAATTTGATAGGGATCACATTAAATCTGTAGATTGCTTTGTGTAGTTTGCTCATTTTAACAATATTAATTTTTCCAATCCAAGAACATGGGATATCTTTCCATTTCTTTAAGTCTTCTTTAATTTCCTTAGCATCTTGTAGTTCTCTGCATATAAGTCTTTAACTTTCTTGGTCAGATTTATTTCTAAATATTTTACTTTTTTGAATGCAGTTTTAAAAGGGATTGTTTCTTTACTTTCCTTTTCTGATATTTCATTGTTAGTGTAAAGAAATGCCTCTGACTTATGGATGTTAATGTTGTATCCTGCTACCTTGTCAAAGTCTTTTCTCAGCTCTAGTAGTTTTTGTGTGGAGCTTTTAGGGTTTTCTATATATAGTATCATGTCATCCACATATAATGATAATTTTACCTCTTCTCTTCCAGTTTGGAACACTTTTATTTTTCCTGTCTAATTGTTATGGCTAGGACTTCTAGTACTATATTGAATAGAAATGTGAGAGTGGGCATCCTTGTCTTGTTCCAGATTTTAGAGGAAAGGCTTTCAGCTTTTCACCCTTGAATATTATGCTGGTTGTAGGTTTGTCATATATAGTTTTTATTATGTTGAGATATGTTCCCTCTATACCCACTTTGGTGAGAGTTTTTATCATAAATTGGTGTTGAATTTTATTAAATGCTTTTTCTGCATCTATTGAGGTGATCATGTGATTTTCATCCTTTCTCTTGTTGATGTGGTGTATCACCTTGATTGATTTATGTATGTTGAAACATCCTTTGTCCCTGGGATGAATCCAACTTGATCATAGTGTATGATCTTTTTAATGTGTTTTTAGATTCTGCTTGCTACTATTTAGTTGAGGATTTTTGCATCTATGTTCATCAACATTATTGGCCTTTAGCTATATTTTTTGGTAGTGTCTTGGTCTGGCTTCAGTATCAGGGTAATGGCTTCATAGAATGAGTTTGGGGTACTCCCTCCTCTTCAATCTTTTGGAAGAGTTTGAGAGGGATTGGTGTGTGCTCTTCTTTGTATGTTTGGTAGTACTCCCCAGTGATGCTGTCTGATCCTCGACTTCTGTTTGCAGGGAGGCTTTTTTTTTTATTGCTTATTCTATTTCACTTCTACTGATTGGTCTGTTCATATGATCTGTTTATTCTTGATTCAGTTTTGATGGATGTTTGATGGATGTATGTTTCTAGAAACTTCTCCATTTCTTCTGAGTTATCCAAATTATTGCCATATAGGTGTTCATAGTATTCTTTTATGATGTTTTGTGTTTCTGTGGTGTTGGTTGTAGTCTCTCCATTTTCATTTCTTATTTTGTTTATTTGTGTACTTTCTCTTTTCTTCTTGTTGAGCCTGGCCAGAGGTTTGTAAGTTTTGTTTACTCTTTCATAAAACCAACTCTTGGTTTCATTGATTTTTTTCTATTGTTTTTTAATCTCTGTTTTATTTATTTCCTCCCTGATCTTTAATATATCTTTCCTTCTGCTTTCTTTAGGTTTTGTTTGTTCTTTTTCTAATTCTTCTAGGTGATAGGTTAAGTTGTTTATTTGAGATTCTTATCCCTTTTTGAGGAAGGCCTGTATCTCTTTGAACTTCCCTGTTAGGACTGTTTTTGCTGCATGCCATAGATTTTGTGTGGTTGGATTTTCATTGTCATTTGTCTCAGGGTATTTTTTTATTTCTTCTTTGATTCCATCATTGACCCATTGGTTTTTTAGTAGCATGTTGTTTAGTCTCCATGCTGTCATTTTTTTCTCATTTGTTTTTCTGTGGTTGATTTATAGTCTCCTGCCATTATTGTCAGATAAGATGCTTGGAATAATTTCTGTCCTCTTAAATTTGTTGAGGTTTCTTTCGTGGCTGAGTATTTGGTCTATCCTACAGAAAGTTCCATAAACATTTGAAAAGAATGTATATTCTGTTTTGGAGGGTTGTAGTGTCCTGAAAATATCAACCAGTTCCAACTA